>NW_019211456.1:6029592-6375552 GCF_002443255.2 Varroa destructor
TATATATATGTATAAATATGACTCAGAGCAGTTAGGAGCCTATACGGCAATTGCAGATGGAATAGGGATATGGTGTAGCTGATGGTGGCGTCTCTAGAAGGGAGTGGCTGGGCGCAAAAGTGAGTGGGGAAAATGGGGAGCGGGGCAAAATATAGCCGATTACCATTGATAGTTAACAAGTATTTTATTATGAATTAGAACAAAATGCGTTTCATTATCTGTTGTCATGTAAATAGTTTAATCAGGATTGCTCTCTCGCTTTTTCTTTCCTTTTATAGATGTACTTACTGTACATCCGAAACGATTATTGAAACTGATCCTATAAGAACGGCCATTCGAGAGGTGGGGCTCTGTGGGGATGCAAGGCGTGGGAGATATTAAAGGAATCTAAGAGAAAGTGGAGGCTCACTAGTCGTAGAGAGACAGCCGTCTCTCGTGGACGTTAGATACTGAACAAATCTGCTTGTAGTAGTGGTTGGTTCACGTCTTCCCAGCTCTCAACTACGACACAATGTCGTTCTCGTGTTCTTAGTAGGGGATAACAGCTCGGATGGAGGCAAGAACGCAGTAGTTTGAAGAAGCTTGTTACACCCCTGTTGTGTGTCGCCATTATATACTATAATTATAATTATTATAATTATGATTGTGTATAGGTAAGTCTTTTTTACTTTAGTATTGTTGTAGGTCGATGTTGTCATTTTTTATAGTGTATGGGGAATTCGGTAATCTCTCTCTCTCGCTCCGTTTCGTGTTGGAAGTTACAGTGGTATCTTGTTAGTAGTTGCTCTGACGGAGATAATCGGCGAGCTTCTCGACAACGGTGTTGAGTTGGCCAGCCGGAAAACCATCGACGGTCGAAACGACGAGCAGACAGGTATTAGTTGCCACGATGCACATGGCCGAGGTCCCCTTACGACCGCGCACAAGCTTCTCCTCGGCATTCAGGCAGACGTATTTCTCACCACCAAGATGTATGCCCGTCTCCTGAAACTTTTGCGGCTTCGTACGCATGTTCTCGGCAATGGTCTTCATCTCGGCTGACGTGATCGCATTATTCGGCGCCAATTCAAATTTGGCCCAAATCGAGCCGTCATTGAGACCAGCGATCGCTGCCGACTTGGCCTGCACGAAGGCGCAGATCTGGTTGTCAACGTACTGTTGCCAAGACATCGTAAGCTGATTTCGTTAGTTGTACGTGTTAGGGAACTGCAAAACAATCAACGCTGGGATGCCGGTTAAGCGGGTGGTGACACAGAAGTCCGTCCGTCCGTCCGTCCACGGGGTTTCAAAGCACAACAGCGAACGTTTGCTATTCAACGGCGAACAACCGCTCGGCGTATAACAGCACTGCAGTCACAACGCTAGCGATTAGCTTTCACACACCGATGAATACTGTTACCTGTCGGTATTTCACGCTCGGGCTGGGATCTTCAGTTCGCCGTAGTTAAATAACTCGCCGCACACCACATACACGAGGGAATCCGCTGCTGTGAGGAGGCCGAATCGCTGTCTCCTCGTCGAGCTACAAACACACTAATACGATCCGACGATAACTCAGCAGAGACTGAACGATGAGGAGAACGACTAGAGGTGCACACTCTCACACAAAGCGACACGATGTGGGGGCCGCTAAGAGATTCGGCGACACGAGGACCCCGTAGCCGACTCACTGTAGGCGGATGCTCGCTGCTCGCTGATGTCTACCAATATGGCTGCTACTCCGTTGGAAAGTACCAACACCAGCGGTTCAACGATGGCCGCTGTCGCCGCTGCTGCTGCTGCTCTCAAAATGGCTGCCGGTGCCTGCCCTCTCCCTTCTGTCATCGCTCGATTAAACAAGGACGCGGGAAAATTCAAACAGCACACATACGTAGACAAACGGAAAGATGTACTACGGCGGAAGGCACAGGGAACCGCGATATGCTAGCCTGCTTACTAAGTACTAGACGAGTGATGCTGCAGCTGTCGTACTACGGAAATAACTTACGAAAATAGACCCAGCTGGTGCTGCTGCTTAGCGGTCAACGATGCAGCTCGCTATTACATCAACTAAGTGCAGCTGCTTGATCACAGAGAATAAGTGCCACAGGCGTTTGCCGTTTCTCGCTGTCTTGGTCGCCGCTTTAAAAATCAACATCGATAATATATCTGTTGGCAACGACAATATCTGACTTATTTAGCCTTCTTTTGACAAAGGTCCCTTGTTGTTTAAGGCAAACGCCTTGGGGTCACAGACTAAGTAATGAGTCTGGAAATCAGACTAAATAGACTTAAAACAACACGAAGTAATTATTGATAGTCTCATATAAATAGAACGAAATCAGGCCAGGATTGGCAAATTAAGCGGAATTACTCCTGCAGCTAGAGGTTTTAATTGGATTTTATCGGGACCGCCGACTGGCACGAACACTGCCTATATTCGTTTTGAATCGTGTGCTGTCTACGTTGCAATGCGAATTAAATTATTTACTTTTCGTAAGTATATTGTTAGCGAGGCGGGAAGATATCCAGCGGGTACAATATAGATCACTGGTTGGTAAACGATGTCACAGACGCAGTAGGCTGCCTATTCATTTAGAATCACAGTTTCTTTCTTTTATTGACACTAAATCCACCGATACCTTTTATATCCTCATCCCAACCGGCCCCGATCAGAACGTAGAAGTTATCATTCTTATAATTAAACGTAGGTTTCGAGTGCGTAAAGTTTACTGCTTACATGATAACGTTTAAATTTCTACAAAAACTAGCAAACAGTCGAATTAGCCATTACTGATAAATCTAGCGTTGAAGTAAAGGTTAACCAGGTCTATAATTTTTTTTCTTTAAAAAGACGTTTGGGATTCACATATATACTAAAGAAGAGAATATTATCTTTGTCCGTTTTGCAGCGGCCTATTTTTCCTCTTCGTTAGAAAAAAAAAATAACGTCAGCTAAGCCTTGGAATACCGTCATCGAGAACAATGTATTTCGAAATGTTCCGTTTGCCATTAGTGTGACGTTCTGAATAGGATAGCAAGGGTCGACCACGTCAACTCTTTACCGGTTCAGACAAACTGGTCATGTACACCGTCCACGCGATGGTGACTCATTTCCTCCCGTTGTTAGTTCTGTCTGTGGCTTTGCTCTGTGTGTTTACGGTGTGCCTGCGTGTGTGTCTGTATCTCTCGGTATAGATTCGCATATAGTGAGCATTACACGCAGTAGGATAGTGTTTGAATAGTCTAAGGTGCGCGAACGCGCACTATTTGCGCGACGTATATTTGTCCGAACGTTAGTTTATCAGCATCACTACCTAACTCCTATAACGCCATTGCTAAAGTCACTGTTTGACTGGCTCGCTGACCAGCCGACTGCTTTGCATAGCTATTGGTTAATGCAATATGTATTCGTGTCTGTATACGTTTGTCTGTAACGTACAGTCTGCAGTTGGCTGTCTAGCTGGTCATAATAGCTAGTGATTTTCAGCATAATTAACTCTTGGTTACTTCCGAAAATCAATGAATGTAGAGCAACAACTAGTGCTGCCGTTACTTTCGATGCTGAGAATGTGAATGCCGACGTCGCCACCATCGTTGCCGCCACAATTACAAATATCAACTAATGAAGCCTAGAAATTAAAGAATACAACACAGCCGATATTTATGCAACAGAAGTATACGCGACGAGTTGATACAACTGTAGCTTAGGCGGGGACCTAGTAATGATGAAGTAGAAAACCCCATTCGAATGAGATCATCGACTGCTCATCTCGCTGACGAAGCAAACGACGACGTATTGGTATTTATTTGTAAGGTGTATAATATGGTGCGCTCACACAGCATACGTTGCATTACTGCGTGGTCGAGGCACGCACATATCCACAATGCTTCATTTGATACTTTAGTGGTTTTCTATACTTTCACGCTTACGGCTTTCAACAATCTAATTAATGTACTATATGTACGAATAATCTACTAATAGAAAGAGCTTCATGGGAAACCTCGTTTATTTCACCTCTGTTGTCATCATGATAATTGTCATCGATGAGAACAAAACTATCGCTGCTCATTTCACGAGAACGGGCCCGCTTTATCCACCAGGCTTAACCGTATTTCCGATGCTGAGTCCACAAAGATAGCGATTCGTCGAGAGGTTGGCAGGTTGGAATCCACGCAGGTTGCCACGCCTAGCTAGCCTACTTTTGGGAAAGGCCTCCTTTGGGAAAGGGGACCTACGACGCAGGACACCGGCTGCTACCGCTGTGCTACACGCTCCCGTGTTCCGCAGCTGAAGCAGCCGTTCAGCTAGCCAAAGCGGGGGGAGGCAGGCAGGCCGATCAGGGAGGAGTTCCCTGTTTCCCCGTTAGTCGCAGTTGCTCAGCGTCGACTGATTCTATCGCTTCAGCCAGTGTTGCCCCATAACAACCCTCTTCCACAGCCGAGAACCTAGCTTCTTGAAGGAAACAGATGGTCATTAACAAACTTGCTTAGAAAAGAGCTACAGTTACATACAGCATATGTTGTAGAAATCGAAACAATATTAAGTCGCGTCCGGGACATCGAGACATTCTAGTCAGGAATGGGGGCGTAGCGTTCAAACTGAGAAGGCTCAGTGAGATTCTCTCGTCTCTACGAAGGATATGTTGAGAACTAGCGGCGGTGTGGCGTTACAGCGTCTCACTGCCAATGCTGTCGAACAAACCCTGGCCATCACTTCAGCATTCACTATGCATTTGATACATACGTGCGCTGCTGTTAGGATGGCAAATTATGCTTGTTCACTACCATCTCTTAGTAAATTATCTATATGCATGCGTAATTGTGGCACCGCTTATTTTTCCTCGAACGAAATATGGCTGTAGAGACGTGTGAATATGGGCGCATAGTGATTTTGTAGTGATTTTAGGAGGTAACCCCGAGGGAGGTGGATCGCGCATAGCATCCCTTAGCGAGAGAGAACACGACAAGCATAAAAGGCTTCAAACTTGGTGAAGCTTGTCTAGTTAGCATACAGCGAAACGCTGTCTAAACTATGGCTGCTTCAGGAGGTCAGCCATATTCGTGGTGACAGCTATCTGCACTATTGCGAAGTTTGCGTTGATACTGAAAATGGGTGGGGAAAAAATAGGAAAATGTGCAGGTGCCGGCGGGGGGTTGCAAGTGAGAGTGATGTAACGCAGAATTCGGTTACGCTGTTTGGGGTATGAAAACAAATACCACATCGCTGATCGATCACTGTAGCTCAGATCAGAAGAAGCTTACCTTGTCTTCTACAAAAGTGACGTTGTACGACTGTAGACGTTCGTTTCAGGTATCGCATAGAACATTATTCATGGACGGAGGTTTTTAAACGAAAAATATAGAGCAATTAAATTAGGATAAATGAAAAGTACAATTATAGAATAATATTCAGGTTAGCCGCGAAGCATTGTTTCAGAAAATTAGCCAAGACTATTGCAATACTAATCTAGGTAGATAATTTCTAGTTCTTAAAATCTATAGTTTGGTAACTTTGGTAAAGTGTCCGTTTTGTTCCAATTCTTTAGCATATTTTCGTGGTCATTGATCGATGAAATGCTCGTGAAGGTTAAGTTACATAAAATAAAATAGAACTTATCAAAGAGAATATACTCGTAAAGCCGTCGCTAGCAAAACAATATGCGCTTAGTATATACTGCATTCATAATTTTTGTTGACTATCGTGCTTGATTATCTTTTATATTTGGATATATTTTACTGCTTCAGGTTTAATTGAAGTACATAGGCAGTACTCCTAAACCATTAAAAATATGTTCCTCATACGACTCAATGACACATAATCCGAATGCATTAAATAACGCACGCTTGTTTCTATCGGTTTCTGCTTATATTTCAGATTCAACATGGAGATGCATTTCAGCGCCCTCAAGGAGCCTCGAGGCTTCATACGCATTTTACAGGCGGTAAGCTTTGACACGCTTTGATGCATACGACTTTATTCTGCTATCACAGGCTATTCTGTGTTTTAGATCTAACATAAAGCACATCGAGTAGTTGATATTCCTGTATACTCTATATATATATATATATATATGTCTATCCCTGTATTTATGATCTACCCCTCCGCTCCCACCTCAAAGTGAAGCGTTACTTCAAGTTTAGCCTTTCACACCAGTCCCGTAGGAATAATTTGCTTAACTTGTTGAAGACAAAATCTGAACAGCATGTTTAGATAAACCGTACGATACGGTTTTCTGAATACATTTGGCCATCGAACACGAATGGCGCATTGAACAATGTACTATTTTGCAATGAGGAGACATACGATGTTTAGCATTCGATTTTAGAGGGCACATTGAACTCTCCTTCTAATTTAGATCGGATCATTATGTAGACCGACATTTAACGTAAGTTTGTAAAATTTACCTTGAATTTTAGCTTCTTAAGTTATTAATCTCGTAATCCATTTTTATAAAGAAATTGCCGGCTGAGTTCAGTTTACAGTGTTTAGGAGATGAAATCGAATTCTTTTACTGTTGAGACAAATATAATCGGTGAAAGATATGTGGACAAATTTTCTCAAACGAAGCCCTTTCAATCAAGAAAGAAATAGGATTAAAGAAATAGACTTAACGTAAACTTATGGTTAGGTTCAGTCTGTTATGCGCCCTGGAACAACCTAGCGAATTAGAAAATCCGCTCCATTTATCGTGCAAGGCATCTTTAGGGCTACTAGGACAACATGCCAACCAGTATATGAGAGAATGATATCTATACCTTCATAATAACAGAACATCGTATTTGCAAACCATTAGCAAAATGGAGTTCGATACGGCGGCCTTCAAGACAAGGGTATATCGAAAGAATACCGCAACAAGTTTCTTACTCTAGGATAAAAATCACTTTTTATAGTTTCATATTTACAATCGTCACACACACATGGAGTGATCTAAGTTAATTGAGTTTCCTTTGAAGCTTATGAAGAATAGTCACATAATGATTCAATAATAATGTCAATTGATGAAAAAAGCTAGATAACCGTTCTTCGTATACAGTATTAAAGCCGAACTTTTTCCTTTTCCTTTATCCTTTTCTCATAACTAAACCATTGAAGAAAATCTATACAATATTAGGTTTTTTTTTAAATCACCATTTCTAACCATGTACAATTTCCTCTTGCCTTCAGGTATTTGCGATAATGGCTTTCTCTATAACGGCAGGCTATTCAACGACGGCCAAGATTTTGATTGAGTGCGCGGAGTTCAAAGCACATGTGGACGTCAAGTTTGGATATCCTTTCAGGTAGGCTACAAAGTGAATCAGATTGACCACACCCTCGGACCTTCCCAAGTGACTCAACAGCAGCTAACATCTACGGTTATAAACGGGGGGTTCATACGAAGAAGCAGTAGTTTCTTTGTTTGGGCTACCTAGTCATTGTTGAAAATGATTTTCCCACAGCTAGCACTATTTGCTGAAAAGCTGTTCTTGAACGAGCGAAGTAAGACGAAAAACACGATTTTCAATGAAAAGTGGATATCAGAGCGAAGTTGGTTCACATAGAATGTGGCAAATATGAGGCTAGAGGACACCGACTACAGGCGCTGGAACAGACCTTTGCTTTTTTGTTGCAATAAGCAGGTGACTTTGATAGCTCGTATCGAGGACGCGAATCGCACTCGTGGGTGGAGGTGGACGCCGTCAAACCGAGCATGCATTATTAATCATGAATCAGAAGATCTGTTCAATACACGTCTGATATAATATTCAATTTTTGACTTGGGCTCGAACCGTAGACTAGCTCGACGTATACGTCATCTATTTTAGGTTCGATCTATTAAAAAATCTAAACTAGCTGATCGTTTTCGTTCGATATTGGCCTGATCTTTTATGACCTCATTTAAGTAACACTGCAGGTAAAGAACAGGACAGCTTCTCGTTTCACATTACCTTCGGCTAAGTCGAATTTGATTCATTAAATTTAGGTGATCGTAGTGCGGCGCAATCTCGCTCTCCTGTCTCATTATTCCCCGAGTGTGTGATCTGCCTACGACGTTAAGCACCTCGAAATGCAAACCCATGCTTTTCAAGTATGCCAAAATTGGTATACTTTTTTCGTTCTTGCATAAATAGTTCATTACTACTCCTCAGCCCAGCGTGTATATGTGACACATTTTTGGTTCCCTTAAAAGCTTGACCCTGAATCATGTCCGAAAAAACCGATGGTTATGAGTCTTTTTTATATATTGCATTATTTTACACGATGCCACTTACTCCCACATCAATGAACAATGTCTAGGCTCTCCCGTTAGCGTTTCATTTGTAGGTAACGTAAAATAGGTTGCGTGTAACGTGGGAATGGATCGTGCGGCAGAGGGTGTCGACGTTACACAGGGAGGGTTATGTCAAGACAGAAGCGTTTGATACAAACTGCAATCGTATTCGGAAAGCACACAGTCGGGCTATAGAATACGTTCTACAGTTATCTAGCAGCTATAACACTATTGCTGATAATTTAGTGGATTAAATATTCGCCCATGAATATGTTTAGTATTGATATTATTTGTTATGAGAGACCGTAGGCTCTTACACGCGAGAAGCATATGACTCCTATAGCTGATCGGGAGGCTTAGGCGACCTCAGCGTTTCTCTGTTCAAACTGTGAAATCGCTTATTTAGTAAACTTTGGCCTCAAGTTCTTTTCGAATGGTTCTTCGCATAGAACTGAGTTTTCAGGGGTACTAGAGTTTCACCCTCGGGCCAGCTGCGCATGAGCGGAAGCCAGCCGGGTGAATACTTTTCATACAGCGTAATGTCGGTATAGGTAATTGATAATTTCGAGTTACATGCTCGATAAGCGTTGAAAATTCGTTAAGAGTCAAGTTGAAAGATCGATTTTTTTATTTTAGGCTCTACGAAACGGGCACATCATTGTCGTTGAAGAGAAAGCTTCTATGTTAGTTAAGTCTCATGATTTAGTCACTAGAACAAACAGGACTAGTATATCTAAACCATTCCAATAATTTTACAGAAATCATAATAATAATTCATCTCAATGCACCCTCGAATTTAGCAGTAGCAAAATTGGTGATCTTCTAAGTAACCAAGTGTCTAACGTTGAACACGGTCATTAAGTTATGCCTGATTCAGTAATATCATTTTTGACTATACTTTATGACTATAAAAACATCTATTCTACCGTCACTGGAATTGTTCTAACAGTCATTTCGAAGTGAGCGATTAATACATTACCCATTTACTTTTCTAATTTTACCTGAAGCGTATGTATGATTGTTGTTTATATCGAATGAAGCATTGTGTGTCTGCTTTCATCTGTGTCATTTCCATCTTTTTCAGAATGGCGTACTTCCCATTCGACGTGCCCAAAGATTGTTCGTCAACTTCGAGAGTAGATTCCCACACCGTGATCCTGCCGTATAATCTGTCTTCTAATCCAGAATTTTTCGTGGCGTGCGGCGTACTTTCGTTCATGTTTTGCTGCGCGGCTGTTGCAGTTTACGTCTTTCGAACGGCACTCTACCAGACCAATCAGACCATACCGATCCTTGTACGTAGAGCTGAACACAGAGACACAAAGTTTGCGAAGTTCGTATGTACACTTAGATACATCCTTACGGATGGGACGGTGTACACGAGAAGCTGATTGAGAACTCCTCATTGAACGTAGTCTGTTTTCGTGGCATTTACTCTAATTTCTTCAAGCATTTTTTAGTACATTGTTAGTGTTGCCGTCATGCATAGCTGGTTCAATCAACACTATGCCATACATACAGTCATTAATTTCAGTGAGTATTAATGTGTAGAGGTATTGCACTGATATATAATTTAAGACTATAAACATAATGATTCTGTTATATCGACATATATTATAATGGTAGCAGTGGTAGTGATAAGAGCAAAATGCGACAGACGTAATGCGGACAACAAAGTGACGATTTTTTATTAGGATATGGGTGTTACGGCCGTATTCACGGTTTTCTGGTTTGCCGGATCCTGCGCCTGGGCTCAAGGCGTCTCGGACGTTAAGTATTACATGAGTCCGGATAAACTCATAGAACGAATCCCTGTGTGTGCCAACCTCACTGCGATTAATTGCTCCGCGGAAGAATATGGGAACTATTCTTCGCTCAATATCTCAGTGGTACGTAGGATTTCGTAGACACCTTATTTCTGCATCGGATCGCTATCTAAAACGCTATTTTCGACTTTAAGTCTTAGTTCCCTAAAAACTGTGTTCTCTAGAGGGATGCTACTGCTCAAACGGTCCCAAAAGAATTGGGTTTCTTCAGTTTGCCCAGAATGAACATAATTCACCAAGCAGAAATAGATAAGTTCGAGCGTATAACTTAACTGCACAGGATATCTCCAAGAAACCCTTATCTCATTTATATTGTCTTATAAACTTTAAAATGTTCCATTTGTTTCGTTTGCATATCATCGTAATCTTTGATTTAGCTTCTTGGCTTCACGAACGTGATGCTGTGGGCGTTTGGGACGTGGTTCGTATACAAGGACACAGCGTTCCATCAACAGCACCAACTTCCGCCCGGCGTTCCCGGTTCACAGTATCCCCCGGTGGGAAGCAACTATCCTCCCCAGTCGCCTACTCAACCCCAGGGACAATTCCAACAGCCACAATACTAAGTTCATTAAACTGATTAACTAGTAACCGCAATTCGCTGCGCCCATATTCGAGCAATCTTTCGACAAGAACAATAGCAATATTAACAACAACACATATACCATAGACATGCTCGCCGATTACGCGCGTGTCAAGCAAAAAAAAAAAAAGGCTTCGGACAAAGAAAAAAATTCATCAACCTAGCGACACAAATTTAAAACAATACAGTAGTACGCAATAATAGCACCATCAAATCTTAATAGTAAATTCAATAATTTAACTTTGGCTGCAAAAAGTAAACCTATGAAGCCTCAATACCATCCATATCAAAGTTTTCCCACTCAATCACTTCAGCGACTTCACGTTATATTTGCGTCATAGCGACTTTGTTTTGGTGAATAACGAGTTCTCTCGGGATATTAGATAGAATAAAAAAGACTATAGACGGAAAATCTACGAGGTAGAAACTAATGAGAAGAAAACAATCTAGGGAAATAACTCAGTCGCTCACTTGCCACACATGTGCACTTGTTTCCGTTGTTAATATATGGTACACAAACATATACATGTGCATTGTATTCACATAAAATAAGATAGAATTTTATTCTAATGTCTTAAGTGATCATTACTCCGCTCATAAACCTGCCGTTTACTACTCAGAAGTACTTCGATTCTGATTGCAGAAGAAAATAATAAGACATAGTGGAAAAGACAGATCAATTAACGAAACGCTTTGTCATCGTTTCCATTCAATTCCGCCTTCTATTCCCTCCTTCCTTCCGATCCCCATATGTGTCCAACAAACTAAGCATTTGCCCAACGTTAATTCTGTTACTCAAGCAATCTCAGTAAAAAAAAAAAAAAAAAAAGAGATTATGAGAGATCTGTGAGCAAACGATTCTCGATGATGGTGATAACTATCTAGTGATTCATATGCATTATTGCTGGACGGCTCGCGCCCCTGCCACAAACGCACGCCTACCTCGTTTATAAGGGCACACTGATGGTGCTTCTGGCGACGGCTATGTTGACCATCCACAACTCGTCATTTATCAATTAATAACAATCATGGCAACAAGAAAGAAACGAATCAGAGCTTGATTTTCATGTGCTCTTAATTGGGTAGTATTGGCGTCAGAAAGACAAACGTACGGAATCATCTATCTGCACTGGAAGCCCCACGCGTCTGATCGACCCTGTGGAATCTACAAGCATTTACCAGTATCTACACAAAGGCTATTACTGTACTGATACAGCCTAGCTACCGCGTGTGCATATCTGTATGCAGCACAGCTGGAAGGCGTACTCATACGCGGGAGACCCAAACGCGTAAATGAAGGATATGCATGAATGACATAATAGGCAAAAATGAAGGAACAAGAATGAAGTGACTATAAGAAAAAAAAAAAAACCTATTCACTCGCTTGCACATCTGCAAGCCTTCAGTACAAAAAAGCAGGTACAATTTTCTTACTACGCTACGGTGGGCAATAATTGCGTCGTCGACAAAGCGTTTCTAAATAGCACATTTATTGTCCAGGAGACGGTGGCAATTCTAAGCTATAATGAAAAGAGGAAGAACTTTATTTCGCTGTGAAAACGTTGAGTGTCAAAATAAAGGCGGCATCGATTTCCGAAAACCAGATGTCTTTTGCTAATCTGAAGGAAGAATGGGTGCTTGGATGAAGCGTGGCTGAAAGGTGGCCATGGAGCGCGAAGCCCCCCACACAGAGTTTCTCAGATTTTCAGAGAAAATCATCACCCCCACTACCACCATATCCATCATCATTATTGTCCAGTGTTGCAAATTGAAATTGGAAAAATGATAATGAAATGTTAAACAGAAAATAATAGTGTCATCCTAAATAGTAATCTTATTATCACATACAGACAATTTGCGAACGAGTACAACGAGCGAGATCTTAGCAGCTTGAAGGGTACAACGCAACTGGAACTTTTGTCTCGGGTGAAACTACGCAAAATAGATATTCCAGAGAAGGGCTTTAAAAAGGCCAATTCACAGAAGTAAAATAGGCACAAAAAGAAGTAGGTCCTTAGCACTCGATGAGAAAGGTATGAACACAAATGATGCCCCATAACGAAACGTTATAACTAACTTGCAAGACATAGCAAAAGCAAAAGGGTGATCGCACATGAGACAAGAGCCACGATGCTGAGATATCCCTGTTGTGTGAATTGCCCTTCGCTTATTTGCGCCTCGCGCTGACCACTGGGTCAGATGTATTGGGCATCGTTGAAAGGACATTCCCATCATCGTTAGGATTCGTTATATAAAAAATCTAAAAAACCCATGTGCAAGCTAAACATGTTCTGTCGGATCTGACTAAAGTGTCTATTATTGTGAATATCCCTAAAATCATTATTATTATTATTATATCTATTTTTATTATTATTACTGCAGAAGTTATGGAGTTAGCATTATTGTAATTATTATTCATACAGTCAGGTAAAACCGGACAGCGGACAACTCCTGTATCTTATGTCTAACTGTTTGCCCGTTACCTAGCAGTAGGACAGACAATGGCTACGTCAAGCAGCCAGCCGGCCAGAGACACCGTATAATAATTTGGTTAGTTTACGTGAGACTTACGTATAATACGTCGAATGACGGAAACAACACGAGCGATGATGGTGATGATGAGAAGAATGGGCTGAATATGGTGAAGCAGGATTTAACGTTGGAATCCTTTGCTAGAGCTTCAAGTAGCCACCACTTGTTGACATGTCACTCACTATCCAATATGGCAGGCAAACAGTTGTAGATTGTTGGGGCATTCGCAGACGGATAGTCCCCTACAGCGGCTGTCGTAGAAGAAAACCAACCGTGCGGAATCTCAAAGATCGAGTTAACAATCTGCAGAGCAACAGAGATTTGTCATTTTGGAAACGTTAATCGGTTAAGGGCGAAAGAGGAAAGCCTTGAACCTACAACTTGTGTAACGACAGGAGTTTATGACATCGCACATTGTCAACTGCCTGTTAAAATGCAAGCGTTCTGGTTGTAGTCCACGTCAGTCGACGGCAAGGATACCCTAATGACACCGGACACAGTCAGACGACTATGCAAGCAAGGCTTTGACAAGGCGTATCCAGAAGCTAGAAGGACAAGTCCGTAATTATTTACACGAGCAGGGTGTCGTAAGAAAATCTTTTCAGAATGATAAACTTATTGCGAGGCAAATCATAATAAGTTTGCCATTCGCAATACCGATAATCATAACACTGAGAAATGTTGGCCACAGAAGAAAAATTCTTCTCGAACACGTTGATATGATTAGCTGCGCCTTCTTCCCAATACGAAGAGGGTTACACCTATATAGAAATGTAGTAAATACTTCTTTTTTTTTTTATAAGTGACCATCGAGAATGTGGCTATTTTACTAAATACTTTTCGTGGGGCGTACGACCCATCTTTCGACAGCACGCACCCAAGTGGCGCAGAAGCATAACTTCCACAAACGCGTAATGATCGGATGTTCGGGATCTGACGGAAAAACGTTCGTAACGAAACCTCACGCCAATAGAGTTCCTCTTTGATGTCTGTTTACCTCGTGAATGGATGCGAAGGATACTCGAACAACAGCGGCCGCTAACAAAATTCCAAGGACTGACGAGATATCTAGTATTGCTATATAATATTTTAGTTGATTGCCATCCCTCGAGTATTCAGATTGACCTTCTCGTGATTTATCCCAAAAACTTCTGCTAATTAAAATTCGTTAAGATGCTATCGACATGAACATTCGTCAGATATCCCTGACTGAGTCGTCGTCAGAAGGATAACTAAAACTTTAAAGAGTTCGGAATCATTTGTTGCGTGTCGCTTCGCGTGGTAGGCCTAACTGGAAAAAAGTCATGGTAGCCTTGTGAGTTGGTGTTGTGACCCGGATAGGGAGTAATACACACTTGACTTTAACAGCCTCTAAATGTCTGCCGATGAATGGCCATAGGCACAGATTACATTGCTGAGGGAATTTAGTCAATTAAAATTTCTCATTGGATTAGTACAATAGTCAAGTAATTAACCTACTGGTGTCATCGAAAAGGTGATGCAGGAAGACACCATCAACAAACCTGACGAACTAGGTTTAAGTCAGTAGAGACGTTCATTATGAATACGTGCTATCTGATAGACCTTATCTTGCATTGTATGTATATATATATATAGATAAAGAAATTATCACCTGACTCCATCTAGTATTTATACAATGCTCTATTAGCTATCGACGTGATAAAAAAGAAATTTTCCAGTAAGTTGTAGCCAAAGATTAGCAAGTTAGTGAAATAGCTGAAAATTTTCATTCTGCTGTACTTAATATAGTATATAAACACCTGTTGTACTGAGAAATCCTAACACATGCGAGCCCGGATACGTATAATTTTTTTCGTTTAGATCATTGACAATAACAAATATGACTTATTGTTTCTGTCGGTACGGAGTGATCCGAGATGATCTTGGAGGTTGTTAGTTCTGAACGTGCGCAAAAAATACTATCAACTACGCCGTTGCTAGTAAGATTTCTTGCGTATACGCCCTTAAATATTATGAAAGAAATCAATATTTTTTTTGTCTTTAGGAAGCATTATTTGAAGATACTTAGGAGGACCATGGTAACTTATTAAGTACCGCGATCGTGTCGACGGCGATACAGCGGTATAGTAAAACAACGGTATCATTGCGCATTATATAAGCGGCACATCTGCTCGTGAACAAGCAAATACATTGTCGTTCAAATATTCATTACGGTAAAATGGCATATAGACGCATATTCACAATTAACACATTTACACACAGAAGCACAAAAAGCATCAACACGAAAATAACAAAGCTACAAAGAGGAACGTTATGCACATCTTACACTACTCCTATATATATATATATATATATATATATATATATATATATATATATATATATATATATACACATACATATATACTGACAATAATTATGAACTCTGTATGAAGTCAATATTTAAACACTTTAAAATTTATGTAGCAACTGATGCCGCACGGTATCTCAGGCATACTCCACCACAACCCGTACAGACGCGTGAGGCGTCCACCAAATGAAAACACGGTGTACCACCTAAGATGTGGTGAAACCTACGTACTGCAAGAAGCGTAACTATGTCCGGGTTAGTTCTACTCGCTCGTCTTTAAGCTTCGTTGGTGAACGTTTTTGTGCTATAGTACTTGGAACGTTCGCCTCCTTTCTGTTCCATGTGCTGGTGAACTCCAAAGAAGGAAGTTCGAATTCGCGTCTTAGGTCCTCTACAGATAACAGTGTGCTGCATAGAACAAATTAGTGGTACAAATAGAGCGCTTCTATAGGATCGCCCTGAACAGATGCAGCATATTCTGAAAGACTTTGCACTGGGATAGTTTTAGCAAAATCCTGTCTCGAGGCGCTATATCAGGTGTTGATTTAAAAATACGGAATAAAACACTTATTTGGCTCGACGACAAACACAATGCATTTGCTGAACTAGTATGTAGCGTGCCGAAAGTGTGGAGTGTCCCGTGCAAGCTTCCAGAAACTTCGCTAAACGCCGTGCGCGATGAGATGAGCAAGAAGCTTCTAACTACAGCCTCAGCAGCGCTCTCTATAAAGATGGATTTCCTTTTTGTTTAAAGATGACACATAAGAAGGTATCATTAGGGTTCGTTGATAGATGTCTATGCTATAGGCAGATATTGAATAGACGTACCTAGTTGAAAAACGTGTCATCCATATTTTTCATATATTCAGTGTAGATCAAGTGCAGTCCCGCCGCCTCGCTCGACTTAAGAGGACGAAGCCTCTCAAACACAAAGAACTACATACGAGGGCATAGTTCGTGGGGTGGTGTCCGCCTGCGCTTAAATAAAGCTGCTCGGAGGGCGTGCGTATGCTGCTATAATACAATACTGGCTCCCCCTCAGTACTGGGATATGAATATCATTGAAAGGTACCACACTGACTTTTTAATTTTTGCTCGTAAAACCTTGATACTGATATAATGGCGTCGATGTGTGTAAAGGTAGACGGTGACAGCAGCGATTGATTTGCCTACATTCTACTGCGCAATAGTTATTTTGCCCAGCTTCTCATAACGGTCTATTTGCACAGTTAATTACCTCAACGTCCGTATCTGCTAGTCCCAGGGTGAAAAAAGCTTCTAGGTTCGGGAGTACCGAAAGTGGGTACCATCCCTCTACACGGCGTCTGGTATAGGTGATGCTGTCTGGAACGGCAATCCTGATATCAGGTTGGCGGCTGATAGCGATTGGAGAAGATTTTCGCAAAGCTCACCCGACTTGGCCGTGGCCCGTCGACCCGGCGCAGGCGCGTGTTGGGTCCGCAGCTGCTTGATAAGTCTTTGGTGGAGCACATATCAAGTTCTGGCTTGTCATTTTCTTGATATTCGGGGTTTTGACCTCCTAAAAAAGAGACTTTTCTTTTTTGTAAAGACAGACGTAATTTACATGGCAACTTCGTTATACATGCCCCATGGGCTGCCGTTATGTGTATGTCTATATTAATGGAAGTATGTAGAGAGGTGCATCATCTTGAGTCGCTTTTGATGACATAACATCGTTGTGTAACTTGCCGTTCGATAGGAAGAGAGGCAGACGGACGAGAGCGTGTTAACTTAACAGAGAGTACGTTAAGTTAACAGCCCAGCCCGGGTCGCTTTCAGATTGGCGCCAAAGTATCACACAGCAACCTATGAGCTCAGGAGGGCTAATGACTCCCTTCTCGGCTTTCTCGACCATGCTGTTCGTGACTGTGTTCTTTGTTGATTGTAAGACAAGGAGCCTTTTTGGGAACGAGTTCCCTCCGGGCAGACCTCAGGAGCTCTACTAGCCACTGATCTACTACCAACATCGATTTTCTCGAAGGGCCTATCTTTACAGCAGCGGAAAGATTCTTCCATGATAGCCATTTCGAATTCTAACGCACTAGTTACAGGAGCTCCCGGCATCCATGGGAATTTTTCCTTTGAGCGCCAGCACTCGATGGAAAATACATGCCAAAGCCCCATAGCTGAACGATGAACAGGTACGGACGCACCTCACTCATAGAACGTTTCATTGTCCAATCCAACGTTTCAGTGTTGCGCACTCTACATCGCCACTTCAAGGAGAGATCAGCTGATAAGTTTATCTTGAAATATTAACTTCATACGTTCATAATAAGTATGACATTTGATAATAAACACAGTCAATGAGAAATAAAGAGCTAAAGCGAATGACACGTAACAATATTAATACTAGTAACATCAATAATAACAGTAAATAAGTATAATAAAAATAACTTCGAATAAATAACGTATATATAACGTATAAGCATACGAAAAACGAACGATGATAACCGACCATATACGACGAGAGGTAGAAAACGCAAAAAAAGAGTAAAGACGTTACCTTCAGGGGAATTATAGGCAAATGAGGCATGAAGACAGAACTAAGACCGTCGTAATGAGTCTGCCAATCTGATTTATTATCACATACGATGAAAAAAAAATATATATATATAGTAACACAAGGCGCTATACATAGAGATGGCTTGATAACAGGTTATATATATATACACAATAATAATGCAATGTTGAGATTTTAATCGGTGGGCAACGAAAAGGCGGAACTAATAAAGGATATGAACTGTTGAAAAGTGACGCAAAAAACATCTAGGAAATAAGAAAGAAGGAGCTGTGTATCTTATATAAATAAAAAGGTATAATAGAAGAAGCATGTCGATATGTTACTGGCGAAACTGTCATAAAAGTATGTAGCCGTATCTGTCGCCGAACCTATGAGAAACAAGGATAAACAAAAAAAAACAACTTGATAGAGAGAGCTACGACAGGACGCAGAATATAAGATATGTAGGAATGAAAACAACGGTATATAGGCGCCAAATCAATCCATGGTGGCTGGGTGGGGTAGAGATGTATCAGTAGAATCCAACATGCAAATCAATCTAACTTGTGACGTAATAGGTGTCATCGACGGTACAAACAAGAACATAGCTAAAAAAGAAACAATATGGGAAGACTGATGCGGGAAATGGCTGAAAGAAAGACAGATAAAGTAACGGTGATAATAATTATACAGTCGTGAAGCTCTCAGTTATTATGATGATGATGACGCATAGTGTGTCTCTCTGCAATGTGAAGCTACAAATAACCTCAATTATGATGCGGCCTCACTGCCGAAGAAGCCGGCGACCAGGAGCCAAGACATAGGCAAACATAAAAATACAAGTGTACTTTTTCCAAATGAAACCTAGTTCCGTTCTTGAATATGCTTTCGTTTCTCATCGCTTATTTCTTATATATATATATATATATATATATATATATGTAGACACCGTCTTCCTGCAGCCTTGAAATACCCGGCGAATGTTACGTACATGTTGTACGGCTTCTTAATTGGCATCCTAGCGAACTGCAGGGAAGGAAAAATGTTCCTGAGAATGAAGGGCCTGTTCGACCGGCGCTCGTTTTACCCATGTATTAGATTGCGTATACAAATATCTCACAACCATTACTACCCAACAGTACATTGATAGTCCGTCTTCCTAAGGTGTACACATCTGTACACATACATAGATAGACGCATACTGGTTCCAAAAAGACACGTAAATATACATGCAAAGCGTCACAACACAAACGGCACATACAAGCGTATACACGCACAGACACAATCTATATGCTACATCAATTTATACAAAAAAAATAATGGTCTACATGTATATATACGTACCAAAACGGTAAGTTAAGTAAAAAGACAACTAGTAATC
Organism: Varroa destructor; assembly: GCF_002443255.2. Classification (NCBI taxonomy): domain Eukaryota; kingdom Metazoa; phylum Arthropoda; class Arachnida; order Mesostigmata; family Varroidae; genus Varroa; species Varroa destructor. Next base: position 6,049,005 of record NW_019211456.1, read on the forward strand.
GAACCCCATGCGGCGTAGCGGTATCACCCCGTGTTGGGTTCGGGCCGGTTCTCGGCTTCGTGCGGTTGTCAACATTCTTAGCGGTTTGACGAGGCGTTTCATTTGCAATGCGTCCAGCTGTAACTTCAATACTAAACAACAATAAATACACCTGTGGCGGGCCAACCCTTATTAACAATCAGTAAGCGTTAGGGCACCTCAAAGTTGTATCGATCGGCGATGACGAAGACTTGCACAACGCGGTTACGATGAGCGCATTAGTATTCAGATACTGTCTAAAAATCTATTTCCTGTATATATATATATATATATATTACTAATTAAGCGAACCAACGTCACTGGTCGCCAGACACGAAGGTAGATCCATGCCTCAAGAGGTGGTACTGGATTTCGTGTACGAGAAAGTTCCTGATAACTTAACCTCCCCGCCCGACATCAGGCGAGTAAGTAAGAGTGATTTTGCGGCGGTTTCCGGATTGTCAAATTGCCGCAGGTCATCCTTCCTGTATTATGCATACAATCCTGAGTGGTCTAATTCTAAACCCGAGGATTCTGCTTCGCCAAGAATCGGTCGGCTCGTCCGTGCAAATGCCTCTCCCGTTCAGTCTGGCAGCGTGAACAAAAATAAGAAAAAGCAACTGCGTAGCAACTAAGAAAAAAGTGACCATTGAAAAACGCTCATCGTATTACAGATGACAAGTCTGACGACGTTGTGTTTTTAGCCAGTTTAATCCTACAAACCTGAGCAAGTTTCCCTAAAGAAGAGAGAAAACACACCCTAGCTGCCATTTGAAATGATTGAGTTTTGCACTTTCGTAAAACAGTGGTTACAAAAAACATCTTGAAAAAGATGAAGATAAAAAAAACAATGTATGTTTCAAATGAACTTGAGGCAACATTAATTCATCTATAACATTTGTTACAATGTTATTTTAATGAAGACTAACGCCAGACAAAAAATCCATACATGTCAAAGATAAGACAAAGACACGTTAGATCACACGCATGTCGTACATTCATAAACCCACTCAGTGATGTTTGCTTCAGATGCAATCGAGTAAAACATATACGGCATGTGTATATTTGTGTTCGTCCATACAGCGATACGTTCAGCATGCAGGTACTAAAAAATTATACGTACGAGAGCTGAAATCGATGATTGACCGGAATAGTGATGAACTTAACGGTATAATCGAACACAAATCGTCTACATATACCTACGGGGCTAGTTATCACCAAATCGGAAGCAATAGTTGCTCAGCAATTGTGCAACGCGGTCCATCAGTCTGAGCTATTTTGCTAACGTGATGACATAAAAACATTCGTCTATATTTAAGGCCGACTTCCTTCGTCATCCGTCAGAATCAGTAACGGAAGCGTTCAGCTACTCGGGTGATGTACACGTCAGTGAAAAACGTTTAAGACATTGGCTTCTATCGTAAACAATAACAGACAAAAGGCGATAAAAGTGTCGATTAACTAATAAAGCGGGCCACCCAGTCGAAATAGTCGATTTCCTAGACATTACCTGGACAAGTAATCACTACATGTGGGTAGGGTGGGCAAATTTCCATCGTCCTGTATGCTTTTCGGCTAATGCAGACGAACGAGTAGCCTACAAGAACACGATGGAAGAGCATCGATTGTCGTTTAATTTGTGGTGTCTTCATCTCGTCATGGTAACGGTTCGGGGGCAGCGGTGCGACCTGTGCGAGTCTCAAGAGCCCCTCAAAAAACATTATTCTAACGTTTAACAGCTAATAACGAAAGGATATTGGGAATGAATGATGACGACTGGCGGAGTCTGCACGCTGTGACCTGCCTTAAAGCCTTGGTTCCTTCGGGGGATTATTTTTTGTATAAGCACATAATAACGATACGACTATATATTACCAGAGGGAAGGATACAATGATGACGATGAAACGAGAATGATAATAATAAGGCTGAAAAAAGATTCTGACTGTTACTAGTAATACAATGAATGCTAACGATATCACTGATAACATTAATAATATCTATATAATAAATTACAGTGACGATATTCATCAAGTTGAAAAGAAAGTTAGAATTGCATCTGTCTAGTTATTGATTGTTAGGTCAGCGTTCGTTTACCGTTAGCATTGTTACTCTGCGTATTTGAGATGATATCAGCGTGTGTAGCTAGAACAATACAGTTAGGTGCGACGCATACTGGCAGTGACTTCGTAAAGAAAAAACTGCGGCGAACGCGAATAAAAAACAACACTTTTATTTAATGAGAAACACGCAAAAAAGCTAGAAACCAACGATGAAAATGTTTGTTATTTAGGTTCAATTTTTTTTGGGCAGCGGAAACACATCTGAAGTGGATAACGTGTATACTTGTAGCAGACGTGTCGTGCGCTATGCTAACGGATTGCCCAAGAAAATACTTCTGTTTTTTTGGTGAGGTATCAGAAACGTCAGTAGTGGTTGACGTTAAATGAAGTCGCTTATAATTTGCTCAAATGCTGGAGATTATTATCACTATTGCGACGAGAATAGTTCCATCGACAAGATATTCCTTGATCTATGTGGTACGCTTCGTTGAACGTTCAGCTTCAATTGCCCTCGTTTGGGCTTCTTTAGCTCGTAGTTACGGGCACTTGCATGCATTCTGAACACGGCAAACAGCGTTGAATAATAGTCTGGCCTGATGCCCATTTAAAGTAAAAGCTTGAGCATGCTTATTGCTTGCAACCCTTATCACTTTCATGTCGTCAAAGCTTTTTATAGAATATGCGAATATTTAACATAAAGCACCTGTGAAACAAAGTGTTTCATTCTTAACTTCTTCGAATTTGAAACAGCTTTAAAGTTTAATTAATTTAGTTACCATAATTTTAGTTAGTTGGCATACGTTTGCATGATTAGGTATTCTGTGAGATACGTGTTTCAGACCACGTACGAAAGGGAGTGATCTACCTATCAAATCAATCCCTGACTTCAATTGCGGATTCGTACGTCGAATGTACGTTGAAAGACTAGCATAGCTTCACGTTTTTGTCAGTGAACTGAGATAATATTCTATAAGCTCATATCTCCGAATGAGTACCTGGGAGCTAGCTATCAGTAATGCACGCTGTTACGCGATAGTTTAAGATCTAACTGTTAAACTAGATATCGTTGTCTTGTGTTGTTTATTGTTATTAGTTCAGTCGTGAAAACTGTAGCAGGACTCGTGCGCTCGGGCAGTTGGAAGTGACCTACAGATCAGGACACCCTTATTACACAGGTTATTAATTCCTTTTCGTAGCTGACAATGCCTCGTACTATAACAGGCTTGGATTCGTTTTCTTTTATACGTTTGCTAGGATCTAATTAAAGTCGATTATTATATTTAGATCAGGTTAGTGGTAGAGGTGATGTGCGAAGTACAGAAGGACGAGCGGAATTTGTTTAATCGATTTTAGAGTAGAGTTCCAGTTACGCAAAAATACACGTTCTATCTAATAATTACTTCATTATATCAGTTAGAGGAATGTACAGATCTTTCGTTTGGATCAGTATTTAATATGGTCGACACAAATGGAAAAAATGTAGGGCATAACCCAGTCAGCTCAGTACTAGCTATCTGATTCTTGAAATAGTTGTTTATATTCTATCGAAGTGGCTAAACTGTGGGCTTTTTGGGCTAATGCATAACGTGCAAATTTTGTACATAGACCCATAATGCACAGACGCATGATTCGAAGAAGCGGTCGTTTATGCAGTATAATGAAAACTACATTTGCATTCCAAAGTGAAGATGCGACTTATATGGCAGTAAAAGGGTCGTGTTCCAGGAGAGCTTCGAAATACAACAATACTTATCTATAAACAATAGTGCTTAAAGTGTATGTCAAGCCTGAGCTAATTACAGAAAGATGGTTTACGGAAGAGGGGGAAAATTGCATCTCGATTACAACGCCCCAAGACCTGAAAAACAGGTCGTGACCCAGTTGATTCAAATCAGGTATTATGACATAAAGTCAAGATGACTCTTGTTTAACGCCGTTAATAGGTTATTCGATTTTAGGCAATGTTCATGAAGTAACTTTGTGTAATAAGTCCATATGGGAAAATCTTGTCCCGAAACACTCGCATATTATGTAATGCTCGCCTCAAAGCTAAATAGCTTTTACAAACAAGGCGATAGTTGAACTGTATCAGAGACATTTTGTCCTTTTCAATACATCGGACAGATCGGCGAGGAACAAACTGAAACAACGATTGAACGCAAATGGAACAAGAGATATATAACCTACCTTCAGCTTTTGAGGATTCTCAGAAACCCCTACTGAAGGCTAATCAAACGCTGAAACTCCTAAGATATCCACCTGTATGGATTTTCTGTTTTATCTCAAAGTGTGCATTACTAGCCAGCTGTTTTGCGGTAAGTGCATTTTTCTTTATTGATTATCAAATTGTAGTCGTAATTGTTTGTTTTTTATTCGTTGCCGGTGTAGTCGCTCGTTCCAGGTTAAGCGTTGATGAAGATGTCCTAGGACCTCTATGCAGCCGTGTGTCTTTCTACGCGAACCAACAAGACCCCATCCAAACCAATATGTCTACGAAGGAAGATGCCTAAAGTATTGGGAGGAAACGCAAAAGCAAATTGCTATAGGCACTCGGACTTTATATAATCATGAATAATTAACAAAACGTATAATTCCAGTTAATCCGTAAAATGACAAAACGAATCAGCTACGTAAGAACTATAACTCTTGCAGAGATGCGTTGCCTTCAGCAACAAAATACCTAGCACTCGTTAATCGCGTAGCACGTTCTGCTATTCTGATACGTTCTAGAATATACAAAAAGTCGTGAACGTTCTTGTTCATTGCTTCTCCGCCACAATTTATTGATAGAAATCCCTGAAAAGTTGTTTTTTGCCCGTCGCTGTAATTGGGTCAAATATTTTATTTTAAATTCAGTATTTCGGAAGATAAAAATCGGCGTTCCCGGCAACTTTCGTCCTCATCCGAAATCACCCCGGAGTAGGCGCGAAGTGCGCAAGATGAGGACTCTACAGTTAACTGTACTATTCAAAGGTGGCTCGTGTGGCTCAAAATTGTTTTCGACTATAAGACTATACTCCATTTGGCTTTATAACACAGTGCTGGTCTTCTTCGGTAACTTATAAAAGCTGACCCTATATATTGATACGTTATAGAAACCTATGAGCAGCATTGTTGGCAAAAGGCGGAGGCTGTAGAAATATTCGTGGTTGTCTAAACGTGAAAAAGAGTTTTTCTTTAAGCGCGTTTGATAGTAAATAGTTGTTAGTGTTGCATTACATCCAACAGCTAGTAGGATGTAATATATAGGAAAGACCACCGTCATATTGTACACGGATGCTATACCACCTTCAAAAAAAAGCTCCACAATTAGCGAATCGATTGCTACATCTAGGTTCCAGACACTCTGCCGCCTGGCATGTAGTGTGCTTTGTTTAGCTGCTTAGCTGATCCTAAAGAAGAACTTCAGCTTCTAGATACTGCTTTACCTGCTGTGAATTTCTTCATTGGATGTTTTTGGAGCCAGGCCGGTGGCAATACCCAGGACTTGGACAAATAGTATCTGACTAGCTTAGGCATTTATATGTAGGCTTCCATCACCCAAGGATATCAGCTAATAATAGACGACGGGCTGGTTAGATGGCTCTATTCGAGAAAGTAACTCATCGACCAAGCGTAAAAAGGTACATATAAATTTGTATACCAGAAGTGATCATCGATAACACTATCGCCAGCTTAAACTGTGTGGATTTCTCCCTGGTGATTCAACAGACATACAGAAGAGAATGTACGTATACGGTACGGTAGAACTACTTGTGGATTTACTTACCATTGGGGTCATTCGTAGGGTGATGGATGTTATATGCTTCTCTAGTGGAAAGCTCTGCCTCTTAGCTCTGCTGAAATGGTCGCTTGATGGTACTGATGAAAGTAAGGGATTGATTTCCAAGTCTGAATTTTTGCCATGGAACGATACAAAGCTTATCGACAGCAACGGCAAAACGCTTACCACGCCATCGTCAAGTTTTCCATAATTCGAAATTCGCTGTCTATAGTGCAGCTGTCGCGGCAGACGCTGATCAGTTGAGGTAAATTTTCAAAATCTGTTGAGTTTAACGCTTGCGGAAGCCCATGGGCATGTAGCAACGAACCACATCAGCGTCAGCAGTCTGGTCCTGAGTAGTATGTTATTCATTGTATTTTTACGTTATCACTTTGGCGTACTACTGAATGAACGAGACGCAATTATTATAACGAAACATTTGAGTATAACGTCTGCTATACGAGTATGTTGATATACGTACTATTGTACCATATTGAATACAGTAATTTCGGATATTCTATTTTATAATAATTAATATCCCGGACGCGGAAATTTTGAAAGCATAACACTATGATTAGGATAAAGCAGTTAATGCTATAAAAAATAGGATAGTGCAAATTTCTAATGCTGAAACCCGTGCGTTTGCGCATATTCGATTGATTCCAAATATAATATTTTTTTTTAAAAAAAAAAATGGTCAGAGCGCATAGCCTATATGTTTTATGTCTTTGCTGTTAGCTCTGTCTCAGTTTATTTGGAAGACAGTTACTGAAGACGTTTATGAGTTTTGGATTGATCTCATAAATGGAAACCTTACAAACGGTTTTCCTTATATCCTCTTGTCTTTTTCCTGAACTTACTTGCGAAGTTCCTTGCATTAGTCTCCATTATCTAATACGAAGTTTACCGACTACCAGTTAAAAATTTGACTTTGGTACAAAGAGCTATAAACAAAGATTAACACAGAAGCATAACGTTCAAGATAATTGCTTGTCGTATGGTATTTGTAAAGTAATTTCGGTACCGTTCTCACTTCTGCTATTGTAATTCTACGTTCTGTCCAACTTTTCGGATTGAGGTTCGGCGTTGTTCTCTCAACGTTTGGGCGCTTATTGCCCTGTTCGCATTTTGCGAGACATTTGTAACAATTCCTTGTCCGATTAAATCGTATTGCTGAGAACATTTTCCCGTATAGCGTTTTCGCTATTTCTTTGCCACTGGGAAACATTCGGCTCAAAAAATAAGTGAATTGCAGGTTGATACGCCTCCTGGTTTGACCTTACTGAAGCTGAAATTATACAATGGCTGATGGCGATCAACTGTTGCAGACTTCTCTGTTGCCTAAGGATACGGACTCAATCGCCTAAAAAAATGTCTATAGAGGTAAAAATTGCGGATAAGCAAACACGTGTTTAAGAGCAATATCGTTGCTTCCCAAAATGTGCATCACTAAAGAAGTGCTCGTGACATTACCCCGTAAGCTCGTTAGGCGTAGTTTCATGGCTTCCAGCACGAAACTAATTTTCTCTGTCCAGGCCCGGGTTCGAATCCAGACCATAACGTGATCCGAGGATTTGCAGGTGAACGCGTTATTCAGTAAGCTATCACGGAGACAGGCTATCCACTAATCGGCTCCCCAACGTTTCCATAAAACTGAAGCAAGCTGGCTTATCCAGGCGAAAACAAGTGTCTTGTAGTCAGTCGTTTGACGCTTCTACAAGCCTAGACGTACATTTATATATAAGTTTATATTGAAATGTTTGCTCCATTCCAATGCACAAAGCCGCCCGAAGACTATAAACGAGTCAATCACTGGGACGCAGCTTTGACCTTTACAATAGACACACCTCAAATAGAAAATAGTGCGTCGAAGTCGTTCGAGTACGTTTCCACGTTTTGTCTTTTAGTTTCATACCGAAGCCATCACTCGAGCAGTAACTGCTTCATTTTGACATAGAGGAGTGTGATTTCTGTTTCTCTCTTATGATATGAAGAAGCTAGAATTAAATTAAAACTAAATAGGATTCGCTGAGTGATTTACCATAATAGTAAACATTTAAAGTGACCTCACATAGATCGGTACATTGCATCTTTTATTCCATCATAACTTGAATCGAGGTAAGATACTAGAAGGTCAGGTGTCATTATAAAACGTTCCTTACCCTTACCCTAGCTCATCTCGGATCGACAAACTTGATTTACTATGTAAACTCGACTTTTTCAGGGACATCTTTTGACAAACTCTACATGTACTATTGTTATCGAGGCATTTCTAATCATACAGGTATCTGGCCAATGTGTATTGGGAGGACAGTATCTCAAGGTACACAACTTAACCGTTAATGAGTGAATCTGCTTTCAGTGATCTGAGTGTTTTTGTCAGTGTGAAAACCTTAGGAGTAATCCTCTAAATACATTAAACGTTTCCAAAGTTAATCTGCTTGAAATGTATTGCGTTTCGCAGAGGACATAGAGGTAAGAGATTTGCTACTCACGCGATTCGCGCGAATACGAACATCCATACAGATAAAATGATCGAAGCTCCCGGCAAGTGGATGCAGAAATATCATTCAAATTACCCCTTCAAGTTTTACAGCCTATACAGCATACCCACAAAACAACAATTTTTTAAGAAACGGCAAATTGAGTGAATAGTCTAAAGTTGTCTAACTTTTGGGACAATTACACCTGCCGATTTGTCTATTTAACACGCGCTATAGTCAAAACATACGATGCGAGATTAAATATTCGAATCGTCTCGACATAACTGTAAACAAAGAAGAGCACTTCGAGAGGTGGGTTCGATCAATTCAACTCGTTGAAACCTCTAACCCATATATAACACTTTATTAGCTGTTGACATCCGTCCAGATCAAGCGTTAGCCTTGTAACATGTATACAATCGTGTAATGCTAAATTTACTTGATACCTGTATTGTATGTAAATGCTCTATGTCCTATATTATTTAATTCTTTTTTTGGTAATCTTGTCATCTCGAGGAGAATTTTTGGCAATATGCCACACAGCTTTCAACTTCAAAGACTTTTTGTTACGGGAACCATAAAATGCGCCCTTAGCCTCGTAGCCACGCATTCTCCCCCCCGTGTTTTTCCCACTGAGTACTTTTCCTTGTTTAGGAAACATCGCTTCCTTCCTGGTCAGGCCCTTTACGACCTCATAAATTCTCAGGTCGTTCATATTTTCCACCTCGTTTTTGCCTGTAGCATGAGCTTTTATTTTCTCTTGCCTTCGCGTTTTTTAGCCTTTCTAACATTAGGAGAACCCAACGTCACCCGATTAAGAACTTGTATATCGGATTCCTCATTACGGAGGTCCCTTTTTCATGGGAAAGATTTCTGCAACAATAGTTTTTTTTTTTGCATATGTTCAAATTTGGATACGCAGCCACATAATTACAGTCTCGTTATTGCTAAGGCTATCGCGCTGACTCTGCTCGTATGCTACTCTTGGCTAAAAATTCTATACGGCTTAGGCGTCGTATTCAATAGGCACACATACGCTGTCATCTTCAGTGGAACACGGAAATAGAAAGATTCTAATAAAGCAAAGGGACAACGTTGTGTCAAAGTTCTTATAGAGAAAGTTAACAGTAGAAGTTCCTGCACAACAAACTTCACTGTTACGTCTGAGGCATCCAGCAGTTGCGAATTTTATCTGTCAATTCTGCCTAAGGACATTGATAAATTATTGTAACATATTAGTTTATGATATATATGTGCTAAATATGTAAAAAATTTCATAAATGGGATCAATAGTAACGGACAAGAACTACCTAATTATATTAATATATAGCTTCTGAAATGAGTCATATACGATGGGCTCTTGCAATTGGTCTTTCTCGGATCTGCTTAACCATATACGTACGGATGGCCGCTAACTGTGTGAATATTCTGGCTGGTGGGTGTTCGCCTAAACTGAACCTGTATGTACTTATAGTAATTTATAAAATGTTGTCATCCGTAGGACGTAGGATGACAACGCAATCATACTGCTTATTCCAAGCAGTATGCCGGGCTTTGTACTCCACAGGGGCTCATGTGAGTGTGCTACAATTAGCCGGTAAACAGAAAGTCTCGATCTCTTCACTGAGATGAAAAAACATAATACAAGGTGCGAACCAAATATAAGAGACCCTATTTATAAGATCTTGGCTATATATCGAATGTTGTATCTTCACATATGATACAGGTTGTATTATTGTTAGCAATAGCTACCCGCATAAATGGATAGGAATAGGCAACTCGCCATAATAAGGAGTTGCCTGCTATTACTGGAGGTTTTTTTTTACAATCGATTTTCAATATTGTTTCGCCCCTGAAATTGCAAACAACCGGCAACGAGACAGTCGCAAGTATCTGAAAATAAATGCAAAGTTTATATTTAGGTTTTGACTATATATATATATATATATATATATATATATATATATATATATATATATATATATATATATTCAGCGTTGTTAGGGAAGAAGGAGGGAAAAATTGCACCAGTGTATTTTTTTACCATCAACCTTTTTATCTAGTAGCCTGCAATTGGGGGAACTAATAAATAGTTAGTTTTCAAGAAATAATCTATTAGCCCCACCTGGGAGTGTTACATGGACAGGCGGTGACGCTGAATAATAGGCCACTAGGGATTCTGTCTGAAAAAGCTAGGTAAAGTGATTAAAGCGCTTGTTCTTATAATTTTAACTGAATATGCTGTAAATACGTAATTATTTTTGCAAACAAAACAGATATTGTTATACAAATGAGCAAATTTAAACAGTTTAGTTAACTGTAATTAACTCTGCCGAGCAGCTAAAGGGCACAAGTTCGTACTCTAAACAACGGAGCTACTAATGTTGTTTTGTGAAAATAATAGACGATTTAGGGATTCTGCCGGCTGTTTTTTGCGAGAGAATGCCAATTAGCATAGCAATCGTCCGTAAGAGAAGCTCCATTTTTGAGAAAAGACAAATCGCCTGCTTAAATGACACTCCGGCTGATTATTCAATGGAAGAAAATAATTTTTTATAAACTATTTTTCTGTTTTAGCTTTCTGAAGTCCTCTAAGAAAATTCAAGATTGTAAATTATCTCTTTTTATTTTCATATTTATCGGGTGCATTTTGGGAAAATTGTAATCGTTTTGAGTTTCCAAAGTTGAGCTTTCATTAACTCAAAAACTGCGACAGTTAAGGATTGTAACTTACTCGATGCAAACGCCCTTTTCTTGGTAAAACTTTCGAGTGAGTCTCGTGGCCAATCACAATTAGCAGACGTGGCTCCTTTAGGGAAGGGCAAATGGGATGCTTAAGACAGTTTTAGTTTCTATGTAGCCCATGGGAACAGGTTTGCATAGATTCCTTAAAGTGGACCTTAAAGAACACAAAACGCGGCGGAACAACTTGCGGACACCAAAACGACCAGGGTGATGAAGATTTCGCGTTATTGTGATGTTTTTTGAGGCTATTACCGTAGGGCGGGATACGTCGTCTGGATTAAAGATATGTAAAGGGGAAACATTGTTCGACTCTATCAATGCCGAAAAAAACCTTCGATCTGTTCGAAAGCTTAGGTCGAAAGCAAACTTTGATCGTTTCTTTATCGAAGCTCATTGCGCGTGCACAGAAAACAAGAAAAGCCTATCGTATAGCGGTAGGAATGCTATCACTGCGTGCTGGTCGCGATGCCAGCTGTCTGGTACGTTTATGTTTAGTTGCCTAGCAAACTCCTGTGCAGGTGAGCCCGCTATGAGCATGATACAATTTTGCAAGATACCCGCGTATTGAACAAGATACGCCGCCTTCGACAAGCATCAAACATCCGACACGAAAGATCGTAAGAAAAGTTTTTTTGTTTGAAGCCCCACTACCTGCAACGTTCTCCTAAGCTTCGAGCCACCTCTGAATCGTGCGCTTGGTCATTCCAAGTTCACAAGCGGCCTGTTTAACAGCGAGGTTTCCATCTGCAATTGTTTCCTTTTTATGTACGCGCCATTTTGCAATCTTAAGTCCACCAGCAGCTAGTACTAAAGTCCTTTTTATAAAATCAGGCTAGAGACGTGATCTCAGTCGCTCCTGTTTATCTTCCATAACCTTAACACGACACATTTGAAAATACGATCCATCCGGGGTTTAATACGTTTGTTGGCTACGTTGTCCATCTCCAACGGTTTCACTATGCGGCAAACCAACAAGCTCGCCTGTAGAGGCGTACCACATTTAAAGCCGTAGCGTATTAAGAATCTCAAGTAATCACTCCAGGCTCATTATTCAGCACCGGTGAACTGGGTAGGGCATTTGAGTCATATTGATAACAGTATTTTTTGTGGTTGGTGTGTTATGAAAATACCGATGTCACAATTTCTTTTAAATATTATAGACGTAAATACGATACATTGGCTTAGTAAGACATATATACGCGTACCTATGCGCCCACTAACTTTCTAACTAACTAACTTTCGTCGACATTGGTATCAATTCAAAACAGTACTGGCTCTTACATACAATATGGCTTATATAACCCCCGGAATTATCATGCAGTATAACTGAAATTAATAGCTTTAGGCTTGCTTTCAGTTTGGTATTGAAGATGTAGTTTTGTAGCAAAAATGTAGCAGACCATATGTTCAATAAGCTAGGAAATGTATATAACAGTTAGCGTGTACACTTAGCACATCTAGAGGTCAAGGAAAAATACGGCGACATCAATTGTCAAAGTACCTGACTCGTGCACATCCATAAACGCTGAAGCATTGATAGTGATGAAATTTCTAATTGGAAAAAAGAGGGGCGCACGTAGTCCCACACACCGCCACCTTTTTAATGTATATTCATATATAAACACGTCAAGCATAAATTTACAAATGTAGACTGGAGCGAAGGACCCTTTCTGTAGACTCCAGGCAATTTTAGAGCCTTTAAAGAAGTGCATCATCATCATCACCGAGGGAATCTTGGAAAGGCACATTTCATAGGTGCCAACGATATATACGAGAGAAAAAAGGTTTAATTTTGAGCAAATTTATATAACTCAATTATATGGCTTTTTATTTTAAAGTTTTCCAGGATGTTGCTAGGGGCAAACAATAGCACTCCAGCAAATATATCGGAAAATTACGTGCAGTGTTCTCGTGTACTGCATCTTAGTACGAACGCCAGCAGTTGGGATAACGTCCGGAAGACAACTGAAGGCGCAAACGCGAATCTATATCAAGCAACTTTGGCCTAAATAGTACAAATCGATGTAAGCAAATTAGCCTTTCGTAATCCGACCAGCTGAGCTTGCCTCTGTACCTAAAATACCTGAGTTTCTAGGTAGAGAATCCGGAGGAAGGTATTTTGTCGATACGTAGCAATTGGCCTTTTTTACGTGTTCCAGCGTTGCCATTTTCTAACGCTGGATCTATATTCTTTCGTATTTTCGTGGCGGACTTATAACGTTTGCTCCGACTAATTTTTCTGAGGTGTTTTGAGCTATCAGCTAGCGTACTAGCGATAATTCCATCCAATGAACAATTGGTTATTCAAACATGCGCATGAGCGAAAGTTAGATATATTGCTAACTATTAAACTGATATATACATGAACATCAATTGATAAACACTCACATATTGCTTTCCCATTTTATCATGAATCGAGGCCACTAAGTTAACCAAGGGTCTTGAGAATAATTTGAATTCTTCAAACGTATAGTCCTCTCCCGGATAAGTTAATATATATACCTTAATAATCAATTAACAATACAATACGGATAATTCTAGGTCTCTTAGCATTGAGCTGATTGAGACGTGACAAGAGTGCTAGTATCTTGTCGTTGGAATATCTTAGAAATATCGTTTAACAGGTTTCCCATTAATAGTTTAAAGAATAGCAAATGCTATGAAACTTCTGCTTGTCTATTACTTTCAGTTAGCTACGATCAGTATTTTGTGATCGCACCATTCGAGGTAGTGCCGACTTTGTGTGACAGAACCAACAACGTTTGCTGCATTATTCCGTAATAGTGGTTCAATATACCTGACCCATGATCGAATCTAAACTTGTGCCATTGCAGTACTGGCTCGGCTATTGTTTGTTCTAGTCCACACTGAAGGTTTCTCGTACATTTTAACTGTTGCCGTTTATCGTACGAAAAAAGATATTATGAAACATGCACATAATTTTACATGGTGCTACAGCCTTCGTTTGAGAGTATGTGCAAGAGGTAGCACAATCCCGCATACGCCTACCAGCAACTTTCCATTATTTTTGCCGTGACATTTAGCTCCTGTTTGAGACAGTGTCTTTTTCTTTAACAAAGACATCGTCAAAGAAAACGTAACGGAAGAAGGTAAAGACAAAACCTCTACGTCGATGCCAGCAGATTAGAGCTCTAGCGCTATTTTTAACTTAGTTAAATATGCAGAACGCTGTAAGTTGACATTCTATGAAGGGATTGCATTAGTTGTCTGTCACCAAAATGATTTAAAAAGCACTTTAATCGTGCACTGGATAACCGTACTAAATTTATGGGTACCTAGTAAAGTAGTACTTCAGCCGAAATCTAACGTTCAACAAATATGAGGCGTATTATACCCAGATGCGGTTTCTCACCGGCTTACCGATACTAACTGTAGTCGCGATCCCGTAGGAAGTCAAGATACAATCAAATTATCTATTAGGCACCACTGTATGTACGTTCTGATTGAAGGCGTCATGCGACCAGTTTAGGAAGCGTTTTAGGTATGCTTAGCATTAGCTTTTGCTTTCGTATGTACTTTGAACGTGTTGTGGCTATCAGTGTTCGACTACCTGCCTTTATCTAATGCTAAATTTTCATCGATATATAATATGTATCGTTCGCTCTATAGTCATGTCCAGGTTTTTCGATCAGGATATTTTAGAAAACTTGACTCTATCCGATCTTTGTTATGTATGCGATCCTATATTCTCGGCTGTATTTACGTTTTACTCGGATGTCATTATAATTGTTAAGTTAAAGTAAGGTCTTTTTTAAGCGAAGCTACACAGGAACAAGGACAGAATATCAACCGCTGTGTAAATACGACACGGAACAGCACTCTGCTCGCTTGCTTCATTTTGTAACGTTTCGGCGCATCGGTTTGATAGTATAATACGTATTGATTAGTAATTACATGCTAGTGTTAGGGACACGTTGTGGCCCAGGTGCGAACCCGGGCGTGGGTTTTATGCCTGAAATAAAATGCCTAACGACGAATGAACAGTGGCACCAACGTACATAAAGCGCTCATATGTCCGCTAGGATAGCTGTTTTTTTAACGCCCTCAAGGACTGAGCGTTGCTTCTTGTTCGTAGGCAGAAAACTTGGCGCAGGAGTTCGTGTAAATCCTCTATAAATTCTACAGTGGATAGGGTATGATGAAGCCTCTTGGAGACACATTGTACACGAGAAATGCAAACGGACCAATTCATCTAGACTATTAACAAACGATATCACCTGAGATACAGCTGAGAGAATTTCTGCCTAACACACATGTGTCCGGCAAGGCTCGGCTAATAGATAATAGCCATCTTGTTCTTAGAAAAGCTTGCGATACAAAACTGGGCCGGCATTCCACTCAGTGTTAGCCCCCATGACATCTTCGCCCAACGGACACATCTGAACGAATACGATCTTCAGAGGATCTTATGCTTGCCAGTAACATTGTTATTTGTGGACTTTGCATAGAATATTTAAACACGCTTATTGTATATGGGATATTGCAATACTGCAGAGACTGTCCAAAACACTCGATCCTAGCCCACAGATTGAGCGGGCATGATATGCATGGGTCTCTTTTTCTCATAGGCGTGTGTAGAGTCGTCGCGAAAACAGTCACGATAATAGTTGGGCATACTCTTTGATCATTTTACTAGGAAACGCTAGCACTATCTCGTCGTAAAGGTAAACTTGTTTAGCCACGCAGGTCGAGCAGTATGTCGTGTATTAAGTAAACTCCGTTTTCTCTATTGAATCCCTAACCCATGTTTCTCTCCAGTTGGCCCTTTAGCGTTCAGTAGTGTTTACGGAAAGCTGCACCCCAGTGTTACATCTTCTGCTCCATGTTTATCTTTGTCAGCCAAGGGAGGTATGTTATTTCGTACAACAAAATAAAAAGAATACATAATAGTGCAATCTTCTGCGACACAGTTCGGTACATAAAGTAACAAGTGTTTCACGTCGAGTACTGGCGTTAAGCATTGCCGCAGATTGATTCACTGAGTGAGATTGTGGCTGACTCGCAACGTGAGACAAAATGTATATATGCCCTGTTTCAAAAATAGACCATTTCACGGAGTGTCCTCGAGTTTATTAGGCAATGCACCGTTATCAGATAGAATAAGTTAGTGTGGGTTAGTGGGTATAAGTAGTGGCGAAATAACTTACGAGTTGCAGTATTGGCATAAAGCCTGGAAGCTCGTAGAGTGATTGAAGATTGAGCGCGATCATGCTGTTAGATAGACGCCGTCGTTGCTCGACGTCGTGTGTTGACAAGCCGAAAAACTCAAGAGTCACTGACCTGCGCACGACATCGACGGGAAGAGGGAAGACAGCGTCGCAGAGACGAGAGAAACAAGACGGCAGAAACGGCCGCGCGTACAATAAACTCGAGCCGGTTAGGGACACGCCCGTCATTAATGGGAAGTGGTATAGCAACACTACTATGCATACCCGTTCGCCAGCCAGCTGATCACCATCGTCAGACTTGTCACAGATATATAACGATTTAGCGAAACAACATTGTACAGCATTTGTATAAATAGCCCATAAAAGTTAACTGTGTCCATTAAAGAGGTCGCGTAAAGGTACAATGTACGTAGGTTTTATTACAACGGCAAAGATTGAAAAAAGGAGCGTACTTCAGTTATACCCCGTGCGCGCGGTATAGGTTTGAAACGAATCAGAGTTAGTCAAAGGCTAGTCTTTTGCACGTGATGGGCATTACTGATGACTATTGAGGGGCATTTACTAAGCGAAAAAAAAAACGATCTTCTCTTAAAATAAGGCACTAGCAAAAAGCAACGAGAACAAAGGTTTTTATAGGTCAAGCCAGCAGTTTGCGTCGTTTCTTCTTGAAATTCTTAAAATACATGGAGGTTCGTTATAAACAAAATTACATTCTACTTCTAAACGTAATATGTTGAGATGCTGTTTATGCCGACTTCATGATAGATCCGAGATTTTTTATTATTTGCGTTTGTACATCGAAGTTTCCAGGTTTTCAGTTGTATTTTTCCCCTAAATTCGCATGCTATACAGGCATGTTTTACTGTAAGGGACGCTGATTTCAATTAAATCAACGGATGAAAATCACTGCATTTAAACCCGTACAAAGTACGTGCTTCGGTTTTCAGACTTAGCTATAAATTATACCTAATTAGCCCTAATTGGAAACACCGATTGTTTTTAGGTTAGGTATCAACGTATTATCGCTGTACATTGTCAAGATCCGTCGAAAATACGAATGTAAAAATCCAGTTTTGTAACTTTTTTCTGAGCAAAAGAGATCCGAACATAAACTTGCGTACGCTTTTAAATGACCAAGCAGAGACAGTAGATAAACGAGGTTATACATTTCGATAGACAGGGGGCGGGCGTATTGTTATTACGTATAATTATAGAGAGAAATAGATTGTTCTTTCTGCTGTTACAATCTGCGTAGATTTGCGGTATAGAAAAATAGGCCAGTTTACTAGACCCAAATAATTTTCTGAGCCTTTACATATTGCACATAGCGTTTTTTTTCAATGGTTGCATTAGTCAAAGGAAGTTTCTGACGATTTACAGCGTCAAGTTCTTTCCTCTGCGAATCCAATCCTCTGCAAGTTTTTCCTAAGAGGTACGTAGTTTACAGATCCAATCAGCGTCATCCGTATCGTTACCAACGGATTTCCTCAATATATTTACTACTATATATGCAAACCTTCGATTTAGGTTCTCTTCGGAGGTTTATTTTTGTTGATTCAAATTGGCTCGTGCCCAAAAAGCATCGTCACTGGATCGAATAAAATGGTTCGTGCATTAAGCTCATACACGTGCACTTCAAACATAACTTATTTGCTTTGGTAATGCCTAAAATAAGCAGATTCATGCAACGAGTTAGTGTTAGAATTCAATTCGGCAAGAGAACGACTGGGTCGTGACGAAATTGCGTCTGACTGTTTTCGCGTTTCGTTTCATTACTAGCGATCACTAAATACGTTTTCAGATATCTCGAATCTGATGATGTATCTGCATGCAAGACTGGAGCAGATTCAGACATTGAACGAGAAGGCCGCTTATTTGCGGTTAAAGTCGATCTTCTCTAGACACTTAAAGGCTTCGTTTTGACGCCTCTCACCAGGTTAACAGCGTACTTGTCAGCGCTACGGTGAGGCCGCTGGTGAGGTCAGGACATGCCACACTTTCGATAACTTAGACTTTAGAAAGAGAAACGTCAAGATCATTTTACTCATTTTAAGTAAGTGTTATATGTAAAAACGGACGGAACTACCATTAGTCATTAGCTATGAAAGCAACACATCCACTTGTTAATACCCGGTTTACGACAGGCCGATTGGGTGTCAGCAACCATTTTTAGTAATTTAATTTTCACAGCTACTTACAGCTACAACTTACCAAAATGCGGTAAATGTAAGTTATTTGCAAAAATATCAAATAGCAACCGGGTACAACGTAAACAGATCTAAGATTTAGGCCGCTAGATACAGGGTGTTCAGAAAGATACTCAAGTTCAAGAGGGATAAAACGATGCTTAATGTTTTCAAAAATAACGTGCCGCGCAAATTATTTTGATTTCTTTGGTTTGTCCACCTATACTCAGACGGTGGCATTACAAAAGAAAAAAGGAAAACGGTCCGAACGATCGTTAAACGACCTAGTTACCATCGTACTCCCTATTTAAAATTTTAGAACAGAAAATACATTTTTTCTGTTTCCGTTCCTTTTTTTGTTTTATGATCGTTTAATGTCATGATTTTATTAGTTTAAATGAAAATGGAAAGAAAATAATGCAACTTACCTCCGAGGACGCCAAGCTTAATATTCGACAAAGATACTATGAAACTTTAATATACTTTAAGCTAATCAGGTTTTTTGGTTTTTTCCATCTTCTTATTTCGTTTCAAGTAAACGTCACTATATGAGAATATATTGATGAAATAAATAATGAGAATAAGCTGCATGGAGTACTTCCTTTGAAACCATTAACTTTGGTCGATAAGTAACAGTACTCGAAACATTCCTATTCACCTAATAAGAAGGGCATATCTTTCGCCCTTTAATCAGTTGCGTTACCCCTGATAGCATAGTCGAGCGTGAATTTGATAGTGTTGAAGCACCATAAGAATATCTGTCAACGTAAGATAACGATAACTTTAGACTCAATTGTTCGTTTCGGTAACTAACTTACAACGTCAAATGTCGGTACGGAGCCGAAATCATATTCATTTACCATTGGACCGGAAAATTACCATTATAGAACAGTAAAATCTATCTAGTGCATAGAAAAAGATGCTATTTAGCAGTTAAACTCTAAAGCTATTACCAAACTATAGGATAGACAAATATAGAAATATAGACGAATAGATAGGAGGACGCGAAACCACTTCGATGTTTGAAATTGTCTCCTTTACTCTTTATACCAGATATTAAACATTTTAGCCAAAGATTAACATATTAAGTTATCCAATCACTCATTTTTTTGAAGGCTAAAGGCCGTCCGATTATTGGAAGGCACCGACGTACTCGAAAACAGAGATTTATGGCTTTTTTCATATTGTTATAGTATATAGAATATTATTATAATAATATAATAGTGGCAATGCAAATAAAATCTAAGCAAGACTCAAGTTATACTTGAACTTCAATGCCCGACATGTAAGAATGTGTGCTTGTGCGCCGACCGTTACTGCTGGCCACGCCTACCGCCTACGACTAATAAACTCAGACTCACAAAGATACGAAACGTCTATTGTAATTTTTCGTTTATGCGCAAATGTGTCAGTGAGTTTTTCAAAAGTACGTAAATTACGACGGTACGCAATCCGTGAGCTATTTCAACAAATCAAACAGCTCCGAATAACTTACAAAAAAAGATGAATTAAAAACACACTTACTTCGTCATCAACTAGAGAATTTAGATTAACGTAGTATCGTTCGACGCTTGAGGGCCTTTTCGGCGGCCTTTCGAAGCGCCCCCTAGCAGGAGTCTAAGTACTACTCTGACGCATAATAGATTTAATCATACACCGAATCGGGTTCAAAGCTGTGTCCGTACCGTTGACGAACAGTCTCTATCATGCTTCCTAAATGCAGTCGGAACTATCGAAAAATTAAGTATATTGTGAAAAGCTACCGTCGTTTGGCCATAACAATTAATTCTACCCTTTTTGTGGTGCAGTTAACTAATTAAATCTCCTTCCAAACGAAGCTCCAAAGAAGATCAAGGAGAACGGACTAAAAGCAAAGAAACCGATAGATCTGGCAACCGTATCGGAAAAGCAAGGTCATTCAGTGCATAAAAAAAATTAGCACCTGTTTGTGCAATCGAGGCCAACCTCGTTACCTAACCCCAGATATATTAGTTCATTTTGAATTTTCCCATCAAACGTTTCCGTCCTTAACCACCCGTAAATGGGACAAGCGTTATGAGCTCCCCTCTGGTTACTAATGCGATAGTATCAAAATAGATTTACAGATTAAGTCGATACAGTCATACACATTTAGACGTGTGTAGTATAGGCTGGTTAGTAAAGTACGTGTCAGCTTTTAGATACGTGACCATAAATATAATTTATACATGCAGTAATTGTTACGACTTGGAAAAATAGTAGTAATTGGCATAAGCCTGTTAAAATAAAGGTAGCATACGTGGAAAGAGAGAGTCAGGCCCATTTATTTAGGTTGTTGTTGTAAGAGTTGAGGCTCAACTGTCCTAGAGTACCATGTCCCTATCCTGCCTAGGCACACCAATACGGCTGGGCTCAGATGTATGACAACAAACGTTCCTAATCTAATCATTTTGTAATTACGAATATTTAGAGTGCGGCTATCTTAGAGTATTCCTTATTACAATAATTTGCAATGGTAATCAACCGACGTAAAGGAGAACCGTCTGATTTGTTCGGCTGCCTTTGATGCGACTTTATAAGGGACGTGCGCTGAAAAAGCGCGGAAAACGAATAGGTGAATAGTGTTATGAATACAAAAAATCGACCGAAATCTTTGCTATCTATTCATGTTTATTATAAATATAGATGGTGTATAATTGTACACGCTTGCGCGCATTTATTACGTAAATGGTATTATATTATTATGTTTACAATGGGGGGATAGTACAGACGTTGCCCCTGTACGTGCTGAACAAATTTCGATAAGTTATTAGGAGCTAACGCATCATACTACCACAATAGATAGTAGCATATCGCTAGATCGTGTGGTCAGCTACGCAGGAACAGATTGGCTTCATTTTGGCAGCATGTTGTCGTGACGACGGTACGCATCTCACATAGCCCTAAAATAAATATTTCTTCTCACATGATTTCTGTGTATAATAATAATAATTCCTATAACAGCTCAAGCTTCTTCTGGGGATACGAGCTTCATGCTACGGGAACGCTAGCGCTTGTATTGTGTGTGTTCACAATGCGCCAACAATATACAGGTAGATGTTTATCTGCTTGGGTCAAACCCGTCAGCTACTACCCGGATGTGCAACCCTCACCGCTAGAGTAGCAATATATGCATATAGGATTGTTCTAGCCAGATGTTGAACTAGCAAGGACTTTTGTGGTGTTTCAATTTGACAAAAACCGTTCCTGAACATACGAGATCAAGCCACCCTTGTGGGTCAGAAGCGATCTTTTAGTCAATTATTAGATTTTTTGTCCGCGTAACATCCACTATTATGTCTGCTGTGTTGAAAATTCGAAGGTCCCGGTTAATGTGTGGGACAGGTAGCGATGCTGCCCTCGTAAGGGCTATCGGTACACTCTGTAAAAATCGCGTGCTCAAATCTGTAGGTCCACACACGAGAATTGCACTCGTAGGAAGTGTTCATACAATTAGGAGAGAACGAGACAAGCTTTAAAAGACATATACGGAGATCGCGCAGTTAAGCGGTGGAGCGTGTAGTATAGTACTGACTTTCGGGATTTGTACGGCGAATATCTAGTGATTAGTTAATTAATAATCACTGGACAAACGGCCGTATACACCTTCGGCCATAGATGAATCTCTAAATAGCGTTTGCTTGTATACATTGTTGTAGTATTGATTGAAGGTATCTGACCCGCTGCCCTGCCCAACCCTTTCGAGCAGTTGTTCAAATACAGGTATCACCATCGATGTATTTCTAGCGACTGCTTTTCGGTAACGGGGCAGAGGGTTTCGTTGGCCTTAGCCCTAATCAAACACACTAAGACGATTAGGGGTCAAGATAAACGCATGCTTTCGCCAGCTAGAACCGGATGGTTCTTTTAATTAGAACTATATTTTCTGCGACTGAATCACCTATTTTATACCGCCATTTTGAAGACGCTAGTTCATATCACGAATACAATTTTTCATGATCTTATTTCTAGAGTTGTATATCCAACAAGTCATGTTACAGCTAAGCACTGTTTCATAAAGTTAATTTTTCAATACGATATCAGTAGAAAGATTACATACATGTTAAATAAGCTGAAGAAGTTTTGTGAAGAAACTTTTGTTTCGAATCGCCGCACAGACCCGGCTCGTAGCTACATCGTTGCAGTTAGTTTAAAGTTGCGACCCAATCAAAACCCCGCTGGCATCCGAGAAGTTCTGGTCGAGTAAGTTGTACGTAAAGGAGGTTAGGAGAAGCGAACAGACGCGTATAAGAAACAGCCAAATCTTCCCAGCCTTGAAGAAAATAGCAAAATTATACTTAATGAATCAAAACTTTCTTTCCACATATAGCGGCACTGTCTTTACTTAGAGCTGGATAGGATTGACTCAATATGATTTAATGAAATGCAAAAAATCATTAATTTCATATCATCAAAGATCCAATGTATGGCACTAACGCCTTCTTTAACGCATACAGACTTTGTTTAGAATAAGACTTATATTTACGTCAGGTTTACCTGAAACGTCCCCGATAGCAAATGTCTGAATATATTTTTGTTCTACGCAAATTTCCCATTGTATATTATTCGAAAAGGTTGCAAATAGAGGTGCTAGATTAAATACAGTGTCTGCAAAGCAGAAATAATGATATGCCTAAAAAAACGATAATGAAATGATAAGACATTTGCGTTATCGCGTCTGACTGCCAAATTGGCCATATGTGTTCCAATATTTTCCATGTATCTTTTAGTCCAGCCAATAAAGTTTTATTAGTTAATCAAGGAGCAGGATATAGCATTGAAAAATCGCAGTGTGCCAAAAAGGCTTAGTATTTATGTCGAAACAAAAATGTGTGGCGAACATTGTAACCAATGTCTAAGCATGGCCAAACCGTTTAAACTGTGTTTTATCTTGTTATGTTTTTTACTTACTTGAATGTTTAAATATACCAGTATCTTAGCAATCTAAGCATTGAAAAAGATAATACGTAGGCGCATGTCGTGCCGCAAGAACATTTTTGAAGACTTCAACGAATCCAAGAGATTGTCTGTCTACATTGTATAGACTCTTCTTTTTTTAAATAGATCAAAAAGGGCAAATAATTGAAATCGAACGTCCCGTCATCATCAGCTGCGTATAATGACTTTTGCCATATTTGTTCTTTTCATAAATATGCTTTTAGGTACAGGGTGATCGATTGAAATATAGAATTTTGCTTTTGAGTTCCTTTAAACACAATAGATGTTCTAACGATTTTTTTCAATACGTGTTAAAATATCAGTCTTGGCAGCCATCTTTATTTTGCCTGGATTTCGACTTCAGGTTCAATCTGTAACCTAAATGCGATATTTCAGTGTTTTTCTATGTGAAGGTCTATGTTGGTGCGTTGAGATTTATTGGACCTCTGTTGAGGTTCGATAACGTCACTTAGATAGTACTTCAGTGAGTTTATAAAGTTAATTTTTCAATACGATATCAGCAGAAAG
This sequence comes from Varroa destructor, assembly GCF_002443255.2. NCBI lineage: Eukaryota > Metazoa > Arthropoda > Arachnida > Mesostigmata > Varroidae > Varroa > Varroa destructor. The sequence goes on from NW_019211456.1 coordinate 6,072,934, forward strand.
ATTACATACATGTTAAATAAGCTGAAGAAGTTTTGTGGAGAAACTTTTGTTTCGAACCGCCGCACAGACATTGATTTCTACGCTGCGCCCCCGCACGGCAATTCTGCGCTAACCTCTTTGTCATCAACTGCCATAGTGAAAAACGTACGCTCGCGTTTATTTATTCGCGGTCGCATGATATTTTTGTAGAATAAGCAAATACGTCTTTGTGTTTCGTCGCTTCGAAGAAAAATATTGCGAAATGTCGTCTGCTTCACGATGTTTGCCGCCGGAAATTTGAAGCAAGAACTGTGAGCTTTTAGCGGCCTCAAGGAGCTAATATCTTTGCGAGTGGTTCGTGCCAAAGCTATTTGCGGGATCTTCATTACGTTTTAACTGGCTTAATCATACATTTGATTTTTACTTGTATAGTCCAATATATATTCAATTAAACAACTATATATAGCTTGCATATCACAGACGATATTCTCGTTAGAGCACGGCGCAGAGTTATATAGGAAAATGCGATTCCACATAGGACTTTATAAGCACGGCAAACGATATACCTAATACGGGTTAACTTTCAACTTATTTAAATATCGTCGAGTCCTTCAGTTAGTTGACTTCGTCGACATCGTTGAACCAATTCTTTAAAAAGGTATAGGTTACATATGGGAGATAGCATCTTGTCAACAATTACCTTCTCTACCGGTAACTAAAACACAGAAATAAAGCAGAAATATTAGAAATCAAAACGCTATACCCTGCAGAGGGTCAACCAGATCTATATATATCGTGTCAGCTAGGTCTACGCGAGTTGTGTCGAAGTAAACCGGCAACTCTACAAATTGACGTTAGCGTCACTGGGCTTCTTCTCTAAATGATACATTGTACGAATTTTGAGCAGATATTATTTTCAGATCTATATCTATATACAGATACGTGTATATACTGTAAAACTCTGTACCATACAGCTCGCAGTGGGCTTACAAGCAAAAAGGAAAAATCTCCCTGGGACTATTCACCAATTTCGTAACGGCAAGATTGTTAAACTGGTGCACTGAGTGGCTTAGTTGTCAGTTTAATTAGACAGACTTTATTCCATAGTCTCGTTTCCGTGTATTTCAGGTTAGTGCTTTCAAATATAGACTTCTATAATAAAAAAGTAGAACACTTAACTTGCTTGTATCATAACCAAAACGCACGTCTTCTTATTAAATCACACTCTGAAAAGTTATACGGCGACGTGAAATAACTTAAATAGAACCTAGTTAAAAATTGAAATTCGAAGTTAGATAAAAATACTAATTAGAAACAAATTGACGTCGCAGTCAATTTATCTATAGCACTCATAAAAAGTCCTATGTATAGTGATCCCTTGTTTTAGAGATAATTTTAATAGTATTAAGAAGTTACATTTTCCGACATATCGATAAGAAATTTTTAAAAAAATCACTTGTCCCAAATACTTTTTTTATGCCTATTTTATCCTGTATCCCGTCAGTGACCTTTGAATCAAGCAATATTTCCAGCTAGCACAGCAGTTGGGAGGTATTCATAAAAAAAAGAAAAAATGTTTATATGGCAAGTCAGTCGCTTTGTTTAAATGTATTTTCAGTAGTATTTCAGAGTTACCCGGAGTTAACGGAGGTGGTCGTAGATACATTGTTATTTTTAGCGAGTTGTTTTTGAGTGCGTGTCACTATTAGGCCCGAACATGAATAGACCGTTTTCTATTATTATTCAAACAGATATGAAATAGCAACAAACCACAGCGAAATGTCGCGCATAGACTGGTAATTTCGATTAATTTTTAACGGTAGCATTTTAAATTAGGTCTGCTAGGCATGCTGATGAGGAAGAAAGAGTATCTGACCATGAATTTCGACCGTCCCACTTGACTCTCTTTGTTGACCATTGACTTTCGACGCTTGTTTTTCTGTATTTTTTCAGTTCGAATAGTACCGGGTCTATAATTGAATTCGTTCAATGCCTTGCCTAGCGAATTAATAAAAGGGCTATGCCGAGAGCCTAATTTGAATTCCGTAGTAAAACAATGAATTTATACGATTTTGGGTCGGTCATTTACCAGTCTCTTTATTGGCGCAAGCTTATACGTGTCTAACCAGTGACGGCTTTCTCGACGGCCAGGCCCCCCCGAGCTCGATAGGGCACCACTAGTTCTGGAACTCGTCAGTGAAATGATTCTTATTACATTTTTTAATAAATGGGAACCCAGATTCAATTCCTATGCGTTTGAAATAGTTTATAATTGTCTACAATTAAAATCATACAATTTTGTTCGGCGTATCACAAATTTTACGCTATCGTAGGAACCGGGACGTGCAGTATTGGAGTAGAGACAAGCTCCGTCTGGAATTTTATCCTACGAAGCTGCTGAACATAGCGAACGGCCTCGGTCACAGTTCGAAAGATTCTACTGCATCATAGATGTAAAGTATCCTGCCCTCTTGTTGTGACAAATTAAGACGTCCCACACAAGGATTTGATGTGGTATGTTGAATTTCTTTGTTGTTTACCCAATCAGCCACCTAGCTAGCCGCGTCGGTGATTGTGTCTATCCGGTAAGGAGAGTGCGGAACGAGGTTTACGTGCTGGCCACGAAGAACAAATTATGATATTAAAGGAAATTCAGACTCTCCTTCGTCAATGAAGGTTGAAATAAAATGTCTTGCGGTTGATATGTACAGACGTACTTGCGTGTCAAAGATGACTCTCTTAGCGGCCGACTTAAAGTACGCACTATCTCGTTTCGAAGTGCTGTAACTTAGTTACACGCCAATTTGCTGTTAAGTCGACAAAAGACAATTAACCAAAAAATAAATTTATAACTTCGGCACACAAGTACGATCTTAGACTGTACGGGTTCGAACTAAAGTGAAGATATTTTGTTTGACGCTAAAAGTCAGCTGTTTAAGGAAGTGCCCTGATGGCTAAAGTGCTGATCATAAAGCTTGAAACATCAGACGACATATCCGATGATTGGGAAAAAAATTAAGCAATACAGAAGAGATGTTTTGTCCATTGATTTTTTATTCACGGCTCACATCGACGAGCAACTAACCCGCTCCAACATGTACCCATTTAGTTCTCATTACTTTAAACAGTTAGTTCAAACTATAAATGATCTATTTGCTGAGAGCTGGAAACAAACACTTTACATACAGACCGTTTTCGCTGATCATGCATGCATGGAGTGCTTTTTACATGACTACACAGTTTCTGAAAGAAGCTATTTAATAAGATCGATATTTACAAAATTCCATCTCATTCGACCTACTTTCTCGTTTTGTCCGTTGTAATCCGCTAGGTTCTCGATTGTTCACTAGGTGTAATGATAACTTCATCCTCTCTTGGCCCTGTTGAGTTCGTTTCGGCTTGTGTATGCTACATTTTTTATTAAATCTTGCTTTCCAGATCCAATTGATCATTACACATCCGACATGTTCGCCATTATGTCTCACTAGTGCTGCCAAAACCGAGTCCTGCCATTTCTTCTGGCGGGGTTCATTCGGTCTCGCTCTTCATCTGTTCCGCTTTTGAAGGCTCTCAAGATGTCGTCCCACTCCTAAAAAAATCTCATCTGTATTCCCAGGCTGAGCCTCCCAATGCTTTTACCGCTTTTTTGGCTCTCTTATCGGATCAGTGTGCGCCAACGTTGTCGCTGTCATAGCTGCGCTGGCTTTCCGCGCCATGACACTCAGGCAGCCACTTGAGCCAGGAAAATATCTGAAGGTCAGTTAGAGCTAACTGATATGTGGGCAACTGATAGGCAGGTCAGGAGCGCATCGAGCCCTAGGGACTGCTGGCACAAGGCGGCTTGTGAAGGATCTCTTGGCCACAGCCAGAACCTTAAAGCATCAATTCGTTGGTTCTGAGGTTTCCCGTTCTTATATACGTGCTTACCTTGCTTATTTGTATGATCTTGCTCCATATTATAAGGCTACTTTACGATACTCATCTTAACAATGACTCTAATCTCTAGTAGAGATCAGAAAGGTAAACGCATAAAAGTCTCATCATCCCAATGAAGAACATATAGGTAAAAAGCAAAAGTTGAAATGTCTACATAGAATTCAGTTAATGTAGTAAAAGGCGCGACCACACAGGTTGTACGTTACATCGAAGCATAGCTCGTGCGCATATTCGAATGACCAATTAGATCCCGTTTATGGACCAGCTTTTATTTGCTATATAACGTAACATAGTATTTTGTCTAAATCGGTACCGATTCATCTGCGTTGATTACAGATTTAACAGAAGTGGCCAATTGTACTGTTAACCATTGGCCTCACGCTGCGACATCGTCCACAATGGCTCTTCCGTCGTCGGGATACACAGATGGCGCCGTTTCGGTTTTTAGCCGAATTCCAAGTACGTCCAAATCTTAAACTGATGAATGCCGTCGAGCCCAAAGCTTTTTCTCGGAGGCCATCGGTTTGTGGCCGGGTTCAGGGTAGCGGGGTAGGCGAAGGAAACAGGATGACGGAGTCCCCTTCAGAAGACAGCCTGATCATTAACCTGTCACATAACGGATCATCGGAGTTTTTGACCGAAAATGGGCTACGTGTAGAAGCATTAGTCTGATGGTTCTTTCACTCGGTAGAGCAGAGTTCAGAACAGAGCACGTAGCTTCCGCTTGGGCATACATCAGAACATGTGAGAGTGGCCCCCTGGCAACTCGTGGCCGCTAATCGTCGGTGCCATTAGATCGGCGTCACAGTATTAACGGTAAGTAAAGCTAGTCATGTTTTAGTTTTATACACAAGTATTGAGGTTCCATTAAAAGACGTTCTGGACCATGCGTTCTACGTCTGGCGGGTCATTTAGATACCAACATAAGTGTGGTAGACCTTTAAGAATTTTCTCACAACTGGAAACTTTACAGTAAGCTATGCACAAAAGACCTTGTCCATTTTGAGGATTACAGTATTTACTTCGTGTCCGGATTTCTGCGCTCCTGGGGGGTTTAACAAGCGAAAATAATCCCTGCAGCAATTTGTCCTTCAGTGTAGAGGCGTGATAGATTTATCATGCGAAAGCATTGCTCAAATGGAAAAATTGTGTACTCTCTAGAACCTAGATATTTCTTAGAACATTCGAAAAATATTCAGCACGCTCTTATTTAATATTAAACATGCTTGTAATCGTTGAAGTTTTGAGCAACCATATTTTTAGCGCAGTATTCGCTGCGATATTTCCTTCTAGGGATCAGATAAAGTCACACGCTGTTCTGCTTACATTTCAAGCTGATCCGTTTTTTCTATTACGTATTTAAAAGACGTATGGATACGTTTTTTAGATTAAACAGACGTGCGATATTGCGACGATGAGAACGCACCGTGCGGTTTTTTTGTACGAATCTTGCCACAAATTGGGATTGTCTCTCTGAAAACATCGGATTCGTAATGCTGTACCACCTAACTGTTTTCGTATTTAACAGTTTGTATAGCTTTATCGGACTTCCCAATCAATGCAGACGTACCGTAATAATGTATTCCCTGAACGTTTCTGCTTCTAACGACATTAGGAGTGCTGATAGCAACAGAGTTACCTGTCCCCGGTGTCACAGTCAACGTGGCTTGCCAGATCCTACGCCAGATTGATGCCCAAATGATTGTACAGCCACACAACGGTAGCTTCTTACTGTAAACCCGTACTGGAGAATAGTGACCAATCTTTTTTCACATTACCACCAATGACAGGAGCTATCTGTATTTTGTACGCCTCACACAACACACTTTATCGCAAACTTTCGATCGTCTAAATATCCAAATAGAGAAGATTACTATTGAAAGCATGATCAACATTAGCTTCTGATATCGATATCTTGATAAGCATAGAACTGATAATAAAATTACAGCACACTTTATCATCTTCGAATTCTTCTAGAGCTTCTCATAGATCTTGTATATAATGAACTTACACTCATATCGCCATGTGTTCTTTCCTACTCTTTCTACTGCTGAAATCACTCAGCTGGATAAAGGTATGTATCATTGTACACGATCGGGACTAGGCTAGGACGGACGGACTGCTCAATGAATGTGTCGTGCCTCTATAGCTAACTAATACATACATATATAAACTATAATCTAAGGACAAATCCATTTTGTTACTAAATTCATTCGTTAAGCAACCCTATTGCGATCGTGCTTCAGCTAGACCAAACGATACCAATATCTCAGAAGATGGATCGGCTCTTCGTTGATGAAGCATACATTAGGCAGCATTATCTAAACATCTTTACTCTGAAGTGCTATATTTGATGATAACTTCACTTTATCGAATAATTAGTTAAACCACTGGCCAAAAGTTGACGCTGTTCAACTTTCGTGCATCATTTTTGTATGCATTTATTTTGAGCGACCTAAATAAGTGTGTAGAAATTACAAATTTGACACAGCTGTCTCTTCGCTCCATGAAAGGCCGTCGAAGCCGCTAGCATATGTTATGCACGCAGAGCAAGTTGTTATCAAAGGTAGTTTTATCAAATAACAGAGACAAAGTGGGGATATTGTATAAGCACTTGAGTAAAAGTATTACGGACAACAGCTTCGCCCAGGTTCGCAGCTACCTGAGGACTAGACCATATTATATTGGACTAAAATGAACCTTCCTTGAATAAACGTGTTCATGAGAGAGAACTATCATTTTCTAAGCGTTATTTTTGTGCGCGTACTGATCTAGAGGCGAAAATAATTCCTGGACAATATTCAGTCATTAGCAAGATGCGAACGCTAAGTGTTATTGCCTTTTTTTTTTTTCTATATCTTGAGAGGGGGTGTGTACCTAGGCTGTTTTGTCAGTCGACAAAGGCAGCCTATCTGCATCTGAGCGTTAGTACCTAGCGGCCAAAAAGCAATCCATGGGAAATAGGCAGGGCCGTCTGCCTCTCCCCTACTCTTTCGTATTCAGTGCTCTCTACCCGAGCATATTGGACTAGAGGCAATCGAACGAGGTCGCCGGAGTAAGTTAGCTTGCCTTACTTTTTTAGAATGCACGCTTGGGAAGCGTTTCTGTTCCGTGGCAAGCGTTTACCTATTCGCCAATCTTCCCCTGAACTCCAGGCCTGAACAGGAGCATCTTCCTTTTAGCCATTACATGACTGGCGGTGTGGCATGCCGTCAGCAACTGACCAAACGATGGCTGCAGCTGACCTTTCCTCGATCTTTTCGACAACCACCTTCGACGTCTCATGTTCCCTTATGCTTCCGGCCTCCCAGCCTTGTTGTTGCCGAGTCGAAGGATGGTGTGCTGCGATCTGTCTTATAGAACTTTGTTTGTGCGTAGCGAGAGTTATTAGCAGTGACGGTCGTGTTAGCAGTGTCCAGATAAGGAGCAAAGAAGCCCTCTTCTAACGTCCTCGTGTGACTGACCCCTTGTAGCGAGATGCCGCCCAGCGATCAATGCTATTCTAGCAGATAGTCTTAATATATAATATATACTGATACGCAGTGCGTTAAGGGGATGATGCAGAAACCTCTCGAGCCTTTATGTAGATTCAATAATAATCGCTGCAGTTATTTTGCTCGTGTGAACCTCTTAGAAGCACTTCAGTTGAAGAAGGCAGCGGTGGCATCGTTTGCGACTAGTTATTTATGTTACTACTGTGGTTTATTGCACGTTGCAAGATATTTCTCGCCGCTTTTCCAAACTTGAGTCATTTTTTTCCGTCGTCGCGACGTGGCACGACGACGCAGTCTCTCTTGAAATTGTTACAACAAAGCGAATATCATCTTTTTTTGCCAAAACGGTGATATATCTGGCAATATCGATAATGCAGGTTGCAGAAAGATGCGTTTTCGGCATCTTTCTCGCAAGGGTCCTGCCGGATTCAGAAAGCAACTAAGACAGCCGACAGTGTGTCTTCTTAAAAAACTAGCGGTTGGGTTTCATGCAGGTTGATTAGAGTGAAACAAAAATTGCTCCCATACTGACAGAGAGACAAAACGCCGTGTTTCTTTGCTGCAATAGGGCATGGAACAGCGCGGAACAACACAGTTTAGTTGGAAATAACATAAGCTGCTGTAAACAGAACCTTCATTAGAAAAAGGCCATGATGAGTGTGTAATGGGACTATTTGTGTTTGATAAACACCTGAAAAGGCGATACCATTGATCAGCGCCTTTCCATATTCTAGCGCTCAACGACGACGACGACGACGAAGATCTATGAAAACCAGCTAGCCAGCTGGAATGGGAGGTATTTTAGCGATCTGCTTAATTTTTATATGGATAAGTTATCGTCTCTTCAGCTTGCTACCCGACGAGTGGCTAGTAAAGCATTTGCTCTTAGGAAGGGCCTTGAAAGCTGGTTAAATCGAGTTAGTAGTGCTTGTTTTGCTTGTCTACAAATGACGACGGTAACAAATGGATATTATGATCGCATATACTATATGTTACTTAGGTATTTTCAAATAAAAATATAGCATAATGTCTTTCCTTATCTAAAATAGGCCGTCCATATCCGGATTACGTATATTATCACTAGCTAAAAAATTACAGGTTGGTGATGTATTCAGTTGGTTTTAATTCAAGTCTAGTTTGCGAAATCAATAAAGCGCCTTATGTACCATATATAAGGCGTCAGGTGTGCATTCGACTTTTTTTTGGCCTTCAGTTATGAATCTTTCACAAGAAATGAGTATAACACACGAAGAAACAATTCAAGTCTACTTGCTTGACTGGTTTGAAACAAAGCCTTTTCCTGGCCTTTTTCCACAAACGAGAACGACTTATGGGTGACTGTGCACGGCCTAACGACAAAGGTCGACAAACCGCTGATTTAGATTTTCGAAAGGTCTAGCATTGTTAGTCACCTAGAATCAGGGTGACTAGCGCTCTGGTAACCATCTAATTTCCGCTCGAAGAGCTAATTAAGAAGATAACTGCACTTGGCATAAAAGTAATTACTGCCTGCCGCACGCCGCTGTTAGACTCAATTTTAAGAGTGTGAAAATTAGTGATAACGGGGATCCGGTTCTGTCTTTTACATTCACCTCTGGGGAGAAAAAGATTAAGCTCAGCAGGAAACCCAATTCCGAGAAATTTCAGCTGCTGAACCATGAATTTTGTGACTCCGCCAGGTCGAGTCGCATCAACAGCCAACCATGTATATTTGTAGAGAATGCTTTCGACAATTTGGTTGCAAGTGGCTGGGTACTTGTGTCCTGTCGCAAGTAATAACTGGAACTACGAAATACGATAACTGGAATAACAAAAACTTAAGTGCGTTCAAAAATTCACGCAAGTTGCCTTCGCGATCTCCTCTCGCTGACCTATCCTACGTGTTTGATAGAGTAATTCATCCTGTGCTATCTTTCAGGAGAAGGCGAAGTGACGAGCAGGAGTATGCGACCTATGTTTGCATATTTAACCAATATCATCATTCCCTGCAGACAGAAAAGCAGCGAAGTAAGCTTAAACGACATTTTCCAATGGCAGGTTAAGTAGTCAGCTTGTAGCCATCAGCGGTCTTGGCGGTTTCATAGTTGCCAACCAATGTCACGTTCGTGTAATAACGATGCCCACATTTTGCGGATGCTCATGGCATCTAGTACCGTTTGTGATGTTACCACATTGGCTGCTATGTCTGCACGTTTGTTAACGCACCAACTTCGCAGTACTACGTACCTGTCTCGTCTTCGTTGCAGGGTAAGGGGCAACTTGCACTACGGCAGTGAAAAGAACATCCGTCATTTTGTCGATTCTGCTTTGGATGTTGTCAACGATAAGAGTAATTCGTTGTAGCCTGGGCAATATATTCGAAACAGTGCTCGAACCTAGCCTTTATCGTATGATAATCGTATTACCTACGTGCTGGGGTACACCTTTTATACGTATTACTGCGACATTATAGCCATCTTTCTAGCGATGGAATGGCGATACGTTGTTTGATTTCATCTGCCATTGAATTAATGCAGTAAATATGATATTAACACCATAACACAAGTTCCTGGCAACTTCTTCTCATTGAGTTACATTAGAGCTGTATAGTAGCAAACTGTGAGGTTAAATCTGAAGTGGTAAAAAAACTTTGGGTAGCTTTCGAAAAGTTATGTGAACTTACATTTCATGTACACATCCTCTTATCGAACCACAGCTGCTCGGGCCATGTTAACTGTGGGTAGGATGCATCATGCGAAACCGGCTTTTATAACTAGTCCTGGTTACCCTGGTTTTGCTTCCCCTTTCACAAGATATGTTCCTTTATTAACTATTCAAAGCCTGATTTCGAAACAATATTCTACTAAGGTATGGTAGGCAATCAAACGCTCTTAGGTCCAGTTTCTTCTATCATGTAGTACACACGTTTATATTAGTTGATTGCTTCCCAAAGTCGCTGGATATCGAATAGCACCATATTAAATGGTTGGTTATGTACAAATACAGATTTCAGGACAGCGTTCGTCGTGTAGGACTTATTTATTTATTTGAATCCAGGGTTCACGTTTGGTGACAAAAATAAGCGAACAACCCGAGGCTATATATACACATAGATATATACATACTGGACTTAGTTTTCAACTATGACCTTGAGTGCCGCGGGACAAACTAATGTCTTTAGGGAAAATAGCGGCCTACCAAACTGCCTTCAGGGCAACGGCGTTCAGCGCAGCAAATTGTTATCGAATCACATGGATCGCTGTGAAGTATAATTCGGCTCAAGCTATGTCGAACAAATTCTCACTGTCAGAACGGGTTCCTTTGATTTTGACGTGTGTAGTGGTAAAAAACCACACAGAAAATATGATAACTATTGTCCTCCCGATTGACACTCAAGATATTCCGCAGATACCTAAGCATGTCACTTAACGTAGCGTTACTGTTATTCTATCAGATGTTTAGAACTATCAGAGATTTTTTCATGAGCTTCTACCCTTTCCTGGCCACGAAGACATCATTTTGTTTGGTAATGACGGCATATTTAGCTTCAGAGACGCGGGCTGTTCTGCGTCCAAAACTGAGAACATTCAAGAACCATTTTCGTTCAACACATGCTTGCGCGTGAGGGGATAGTAGAACTAAGAGTACTTGGTTTGCACTAAGGAAAACGTACCTCAGCTTTCGCTTTGGCCCGGGTCTGTCACATCACATTTAACTAAGAAACGTCTGTCCTGTTTACATCCATTCTATTCAGAAGACTCAACTGTAGTGTAGCCAGCATGTATGCTAGCCCAAAGCTTACATGCTTCTCTAAAGCTGCCTGAGGTAGTTTAACATTCGGACTGTTTTATGGTACGTTTGAAACACGACAGCGAATCAGAAACTAAGTTATTCATCCAATAAGTGGCGCTATGTATTTTCCAAGGCATATTTAAGTGTGATACTGACAAAATCAAGTTGAGAAAAAGAAATCGGTAAGTACATTTTCATATAAACAAAATAATAACGACTATTAAACATTTATGTCTTAAAACCGGCTGTATGTTTGTTTTTCTATTCAATGCAATTAGGCTATCAAGGGAAAAAAATAATACATTTGTGATAAGTTTAAATTTGCCTCACTTTGTCGACGCTTAAAGAATCGTACATCGTTACCAGCTGTAAAACAGTCATTGTAATACAAATAGCCGTAGTAATATCTGAGGAATAGATGCCGCGTTGTGCAATGTTCCCTGGCGGTAAGCGAATCAGAGCCGTCGGGACGCGTCAGGTCCCCAAACGGATCGGGATGTAACAAGCGGTGGCAAAGCACCGTTCGGCCCATGTCCAGATGTCTCATAAAACGCAATAAATGCTGTTATCCAGGGACAGGAAAAGCAGATAGGGATCCCCACCTAGGCGGTTGCCCCGGCTGATTGAAAACAACATGAAAAAAAATATAATGGTTAAACAGTGATATTATTGCGTCGTGAGGGGCTGCGCAGAAAGGATCAGAGTGCAATCAGATGGAAGATCCAGAACACTAAGATAGATTAGTGTTGGCTATTTTAATGTTAGCGAAGAACCAAAAGAAAGACACCGCTGAAGAGAATCTATCTAGGTTGTCTCAGTCAGACTACTGGCCTCAAGGCAATAGTACGGCTTGATCTGAAACTCAGAATTTTACTTACTACTAACTTGAGTCAGAATATCATTAGATGATTGAAAGGCTTTCAAGATCTTACCAATGCACAGCAGCGAGGTTGAAACCGAACGAAGACGGCAGCTTTTTGGCGGTAGATTCTGAAAGCAGCGGAACCCAATTTGAAAAGAAAAAATGTAGGAATAGTTGTTACATCACCTACATGAATATACCATTCTGGTTTAGAGACAACAAATCTTCCTGTGGTTAGTGCATAGGATGCTCGTCCTTCCGGAGCTTTCTTGACTGATTGCCAACCGCTTCCTAGAGTATTTGTCCGAAATCAATCCTCCTGGAAGAAAACTCACTCAAACAAGGAAACGAGTTTACTTGCTGTTACGGCAGCCAAGCGTCGTCGTCGTCGTTGTCGCCGCACTCAGAACGTGAGGCAGTTGTTGTCCGACTTTTTCACGCTGGAAGTACTTCCGCAATGATTGAAAACTTATTTTTTTTAACTAAAATGGACGCTATTATAAGTTTTCGTAAGGTTTTGGACATGCCCAAAGAAGATTGCTATAAGGCTAACCGAAAGGTTTATAGTAAAATTTGGGCTCAAAACGCGCAAAAGTGAATAAACTTACGTCGAAAAATATTTCAGGCTATCTTAGGCTTTTTTTATGCAAAATCATTTTAAGCAAGCAGCTATTTATTGTCAATTGGATCGTTCAGAGAGACTGCAATTTCAGGCCTTTTGAAATTTTTCATACCTCATAGGACTTTTATGCTATTTTGGGCTCTCGCATTTTTTGAGGTTGTTGGTCTGCTGCTTATGCTGCAACTGTTTGTACAGAGCGTATTTGAGCTTCAATTCCTACCGATACTCCTTGATCAATACAGTCACTAAAAAGCTGTCTGTGAATTATGGAAAACAATATTTTAAAAAATACTAGTATTTCAGGTTTTCTAGACCAGTGGTGACCCCATACTTAGATTATATACATAGACTCATATTCATATTAGAAACATGAATATGAGGCCCCGTTCAAAAGGAACGTGTCCTTATCTGATTTTTTAGTTAGAAAATAAGCTGTTGCGGAAGAATAAATATCATATCTGAACGTTTATAAATAACACTGTTAATAGCAATTACGCACATAGGCACAAATAATCATCGTTGGTTTTGATAGCCGCTTTGACAGCGTTGTATAGACGTAGGGTTTTTTACACGCAGTAAATGTTGACCTTCATTGCACATAATCTATTTTTGTTTTAGTCCTTAATTATTGTGTTACCTGAAGCATCTCGGGCTTCCTTTGCGAGAACATGAGCATTTTTAGAGCGGGTGGTCGATATTAGGCACAAAATTCGCTTCATGTAGAAGCTTCTTCTAGGACAATAGCTCTTTCCTCGCACCCCTATCGAGGCAATCTCTAGCAGTGATCAAGTGGAAATAGACAGATTATAAATGTCTTTAGTAACGCTCTACAGAACTAGTTCTTGATGCAGCAGCTTTAAAGGTAGAAATTTCGTTACGCCCGATTGACCATTCCGGCTCCCCCCACGATGAGACTACGGCCTTTAAATTATCCATATAGTGGCTAAGATATAGCAACTCCGCCATCGTAGACCTTAAGCAAATACGCCTTGCGGCGTAATTGTTTCCTGGTCCTTCTTTACTGATAATTTTATTAAAATTTTTTCTCTTTAAAGTTTCGTTCTTCACGCAATTTTCTTTACTCGCGGAATAATTAAGGGCATCACAGAGTAGCGCAATATTACCTACTCATACCAGCAGTAAACTGCCAAAGAAGCAGGCTTATATCGGCCCTTTGAAATGACGTCAAGAAAAAGGTGGGCCTTTTCATGTGACATTCCACTAATTACACACCCGTTATATCGATAGTCTCGTATCTCATCGAATACATCGCTCGAGCCATTCGATTTTACTGAATAATTGACTTGATTTATCGAAGTATAGATAATATTGTCAAGTTTACTCAGATAGTAAATTCGGGCTGGTCTTTTGATCTTTCAGTTCCATTCGAAAGTTAACAACGTGTTAGAGTGGTTTCCTGTGGAAAGCTTATATTGCAACAGGATCGCTTCTATACAGCTTACGTCTTTGTCTTCATAGTCGGTCTATAGGTAGATTCGATGAGGAAATTCCATCTGTAATAGAGTACTACGAATTTTTATTTTTCCTTTTTCTATAATAAGCTAGGCAGTGAAAAAGAAAAACGTATACAGACAGATATACGAAGGTTATATTGAACGTTAAATAACTCTATATGCATTAATTTCTAGAAGTTAACTAGGCGGAGGGAAAAAGATTTCCTATAACTAATACTGAGCTCTCGGACCTTTTACGAAAAGCACTAGCATACCCAGTACAGTCGAGAATTCTATTTATTTGGATAGTGAGCTGTCGCGATAAAAGCCACATGATCAGTAGATCACTAGAGATCACAATAATCATCGTTCTTTCTCTTAGCTGTTTTTTTTTTTTACTTTTTGTGTGTTTTCGGCGGATTTTAGATCTAGGCATGTCCCCTAGTCGCAATTACTAGGCAAATATGCTACGTCCACCCACAACGAAATCCTCTTGGCCCTTTCATATCGCTTGCGAGTAAACCGAAACGTCGCGGACCTACATGGACACAATATTGATACTTCGGAGATCTACCTCGGTTAGCGAAAAGGGTTGGCTACAAGAGAGACTAGGGAGTCTCCCTTCTACCTAAGCTGTAGCTCGATTTTTCTGCTCAATTTAATGATGAGCGATGCCGAACTAAGAGGATACGCTGCGGGCCATTGATTGTATCTCTTTGAAAGTTCACGTGATAAAGCTAGGTGACATTTATATCCCATAATAATAAAGTGGATAATATATATACATATATGGATCAAAAAGATACAAGATAAGAAAAATGATGCCAAAGCTTCAACGGCGTACCTGGCACATAGGAGCCCCTTTTAAATTCGTCTTTTTGTGAGCTGTGTTTGAATAGTTTAAAATGGGTTTCATACCAACTCTATTCCATTCTAATTATCCGTTCTAAGAACCGCACTTCTTCATTATTTCTACGATTAATGTCTCAAATGACAAATATAATATTGTACACGATCATGGAAAAATGTTTACTATATTCTCCATTGTTGAATTGAGTGTCTGCTCTAAAACCGAGGTTACTTATTAACGTATCGGACATAGGTTTTTTAGGTGAATTCGGCCTACAACAATGCATTCTTTTTTTGACTGAACAAAACACTCTTTTTTATAAGACAAAAAGTATTTTTGACGTTACTGATCGACGAACATTAGCAGAAAAAAAATACAGGAGCGTGATGAAGCGAGCATAAGAGGGAATATCACGCAGAGTGAAAGCAACTATTGAAATAAATCTTTTGAAAAACTGGAGACGTTTGAGCAGTCGAAAACAGTCTTCTAGGACTTTTTAGGACTAAATACATTTAATTTAGCAAGCGCCTTTTAAACAGTGTCAATAGCCACCTACTGAAATAGATAGACTTTGATCATCATTAGAACAACAATAACACCAGCAGTTATTCTTGAACGAATACCTTTTGCACAATGCGTCAATAGAAAATGATTTGCCACCCTATAGTGCGTGATCCTCTATTCCGTTTGGGCATCTCGCTCGTCGGTCATCTCTACGAAGAGTGTATTCGTATCTATACGCGGAAGTGTTATAGATCATTTATTACGGCCTATTTCCGCCTGGCACAGCTTTTTCTACTCAACAAATATCGTTTAACAAGAATATCTCCATTATTAACCTAGTTTGAAAAGAAGAAAGCTGTTTTTGTGAAGAGACGCTGTCCATGCTTCTAGAGGTCCCATGAAGTCGTATATGCGTGCAGAAACATATGCGTCTGCCGAAACATCCGTAAGAGAAAGGAAAATAAACATGCTACACGCGAACGTAGCGCTCAACTCGTTAAAAAAAAAAAACCCAGATGTTTATTAAATGTACACTGAAACTATTCGCCATCTGAGTCAGACTGTTCGTGGCATGCGAGTGTGTAATTGTTCGTTTTGTAACCGTTCTGCTCTGTCATTAACGCCGGATCTTTTCGATTTGTATTGGCGGAACTGCATTTATTAATAGTAATGAGGGTTAGATTTTGTAATATCTGCACTCCTTGTAGATCTTGAAATATCGGACAGACGTAACTAGTTTTATTAAATATACATTGTACTGTCCAAATATACAAACGATAAACAGCTGTTAGTTCGGATGTTATTAAAGCTCTAAAAGCTCTAGTCGCTAGCAAGTTTATTGTTAATCTCTGATACACGGCCTCATTCTTTATGAGTTGCGGGAGCGATAAAAACCCACGCATGATTAAACCCTTGGTGCGACCGAACTACTGGACCTGGAGACCGGTTCGCTGACCAAGGACTAGGCCGCGAACGTAGAAGGCACTAGTCAGATTGCTGCAGGAGGAGGACTAGTCGAAAAGCAAATTGCCGCAGGAGGCAGGCCACCCTCGCGCTAACAGTGAGTACCGCTAACAGTGAGTACCGGTAACAAGGGATGCAAGAGAACGCTCGACCGCGAACGACTAATGGCAGCGAGACAAGGCTTGACCGCGGAGGACTAATGGCAACGAGACAAGGCTTGACCGCGAAGGACAAATGGCAACGAAACAAGGCTTGACCGACAAGGACGACCAGATGTGTGCAGTACAGAGAGCGAGAGACCATACCACGCACGAAGTCATCAGATCCAGGAAGAGAATGTGCCGGGGGCAAGGATAAAAATCCAAACGCGCCTGTGGCGGCCACACGCACCCGCTAGAGAGGTGGCTAGCTGAAAGGCATTGCAAGGATGACGCGATACCATTGGTCGAGTTGCCATCGAGTTGGGGGGGTCATCCACACGAGAGACATGTGAAAGATATAAGAATGCAGCATGGGTGGTAACGATGGCCGAGTGTTAAGATTTAGAATATAAACAATAAACAGTTGCTTGTTTGGACGTTGATAGGGTATAAAAGCCATAGCCAGCAGCCGATATATTGTTAGTCTTCCACCAACCGTTTAGCCTATATATATATCGAGATGGACTGCAGTTAACTAACAAAAGAAACCGTTCTAGAAATGAAAAAAAGGCATTCATTTCAAAATAAATTCAGCATCCACCTAGTGGTGTCCTTAAGATATTATATCTATATTTTGTTAGAGCTTCTAATGTCAATATAGCTTGATATGTTCCCACTTACGCCTCTAATCCAAGCAATCAATCAAAGTAAGGAAATCTTTTTTTTACTCTACTGAGATGTGCAGAAATAGAAGCTATGGTTTGCTTGCAGTGAGCGAGGTTACCAACCGTATCATACTGTCAAACAGAACTTCCAGTCACCGTTGATAATAGCTCGTTGGGTCGGAGTAACAAACAGATTATTTTTACACAAACGATACTTTGCCTCTTATATTCCATTAGCTCGTGTTGGGCGGGCTAAATCCGCAAAAACTGCTCCTCTGACTGATATTTATTGTCATTTGCTCGATTTGCGTGCACACTTAGTCAATCTAATCCCAACGTTGCACGGGACATTACTCGAGGTAAGCAGAAGCCGGTTTCTTTACTACAAAAAAAAAGCGCGTGCCAGACTTGTCCGACTGCAACGCCTTACCAAATCCTACCACGAGTACCTGTCGCGCATAATTTCGAAACAGCAAGACGAAACCTAATTATATCCGCACATTATCACAGTGGCCTCAATTCATTGATTCGAAAATCCTTCCTTCGGAAGTTCATTGGGCTTTCTTCGCTCATTACCATATCTAGAGCAGAATCCACAATTGGCATTAAGTTAAAGAAAATTATTCGGAGTTTGAGAAGTGGGACATCGTGTTTCGAAAATGTATAATGGAAAAGCTGGTCTTTTACACGACAACCTGCCGGCGAGGGTATATTGGTAGAAGAACTAATTATCGTCTCGGTAAACAAGGCCGTATACGCCGATGATAACTCCACTTATTCCAGCGTCACTCAGTCGAGTCGGTCGATTTCCGTCTAGCGACCTTCATTCTTGATTAGATACGGTAATCCAAAACTACGAGCCATTAATCTCGTTCGCTCTGACATAGTCTAAGTAGCGTTTGAAGAAAAGCCGATCTTAGGTAAACACTTGTAAGAAACACTTTTTTATTAGGAAAGTTCTGAATTAAATGACTTTTTTTTGTACATTGTCCAGTTCATCCAGAGTAATAGAAGCTTACTTCGAAACATTTCTAGGAAAGCTACGGAAACGAATATTCCCAGCGACAAAAAGGCCTCAGTCTGCCTTTATATATTCTCCAGGGCACCTCGTTGGAACCATAAGGAAGGAATACGGTGTCTTTATGCTTAGTCGCAAAAAGTTATTTGTAAAATCCATTGCAGAATCTAACGCTTCAACTGCTCGCCAAAATCTTCTAACATACACGCGTCTGACTTCAATTTCGAAACCTTTTAGACGGTATTAAATGACTTGTGTGTGTATATGGTACAAAAACGATCATTGATGCTTTTGCATGCATCAAAAGTAAATTATTAGGCATTCAATTAAACTATCGACCTACAACCTGCTTATTTAGCCTTTATTTAAAATTTAGCCATTTTTTTTTCGCCACAATTTTATTCGTCAATCTCAAATGGGACACTCGAATAAACGCTATTTGGATCTAATTCAGACGCTGGGTGAAGCGGGATGGCTTCGTCATAGTTTTTCTATACGTTCAGAAAACGAACTATTTTGCAACGTACCTCATTCTACATGTAAGGAGCTTTCTTCCTTAGGTAGTTTTTATAAATTTTCCTTAATAAAACTCACAATTCTACTTACTCTAACTGTCGCTCCTATCCTACATTGTGTTAATTATAAAACAAAAAATTAATTTAAAAAAAAAACATTTTTTGCAGATTATTGAGATAATATCGAGTGCAGTCGTTTGAAGCAGTGTCACCATCAAACAATATTATCTCAAATGCCGTCGCTACTTTTCAGGGCTTGTAAAATTCGAACGTATAATAGCTTTCCCGATAGGCTGTATGGCAATTACCAATTATCTATTATTCATACGCTCCATTCTAGTACTTGAGCTGCGGATGCCGTCCAACTTGTTCGTACATGATTTTGCTTTTCAAATTTCAAAATAAAACAATTTAACATTGTCAAATATTTTAGGGCCGCGTTTATGTTTATTAAAGCGTATTAAACATACGCTTAGCAGCATTCGATGTAGGTCTGCTACAGGACCGGATTTCAGTTCAATGAACTTCACGTCTAAAAATAAAAATATCTGGAATACAGTATTTGACTGAAGTCTAAAGCCGTTATTGTTGTTACGCCTAAGGCCTCAACGTGTCTAATGGAGTTATGGCTTTAGAAACGTAAGGGTAAAGACAGAACACACATAGAGCCAAAGTTACCCCAGTTTACAATATTGGATACCCCACGGCAGTATAGAATAGTGGATAGCGCACGTGCTCCGTTCAAGGTATACCATCAGAAGAGCTCTCCAGTCTCTATCTAAGTTGAAACGGTATATCAGTAATGCTTTTTTTTTTTGTCTAATGCCGCTTATTCAACAAAAGAAATTGTAATTTATGACCCTGTACCATGCATGTATGCCATCACTCACTGTAATATTTACCTTGGTATCATATACATCGCGAATCCTCTCTATATGAAACATTGAAAAATTATCTCTAATAATGACAATAATACTTCAGCGTATGTGAATCTTCTAACTAAAGTAAATCAACCACCGATCTGACTTTATCTATTTATGAATGTACAGAATCGGAAATTTTACGAGCAGATCCCGCTAGTAGGTTTTTATGGGCGTAGGTGTGTTCTTGACTCTTCTTTTGCTGTGGTTGCCGTCATTGCTGAAGATCCCTTTTTTGGCGTACAAGTATTCTTCTAGAGACGCTTCTCGGTTTTGGAATCTCCACCCTAGCTCCGTGTCTTCAGAAAACTTAGTTTTCCTTCCCTAATCCCTTCAGCGCCCTTTGCGGAGACTCGAACCGGCAAGCGGGAGGTGGCGACAAGCACGACAAAACGTAGGTTCATCTGGGGTCCACCCGTTCGAGTACAAGAAAAAAAAGGCTATCACGCCTTGTCTCTAAGCCTAAAGATGTCATCCTGAGTTTGAGCTAATGTGTCAACCTAAAGTTAGCGAGATAAACGCGAGTGGTACGAGTTTAGTGACAGTAGAAACTTCGAACAAACTTTGTTGGATACTAACCGCATGCAGCTACAAGTAAACATAAGTGGGAGAGTGGCATTTTTGCCCATTCCAAAGGCAAAGTAAATGCTTTTACCGATTGGCCGCTACTTATATTGCTTTGTTTGGCTATCCTATCCAGAGGAAAGGCCACACTGAAGAAAGCGAAATAGGAGACGAATGCGTAGACATTAGAGGCTGTTTAAGAATTGCTGTTCTCCGAATCTTACTAGTACATTATGCTCTGTCGCAGTAGTATTTTATAAGTAAGGAAACTGGAGATATGTCGCGCAATTTTAAGTATTCACATTGTGGCGTACATTGTTTTCGTCCTCCACATGCCCAGGCTGCACGACCTATTCTGATCGACCAAACTGTTCGCCTGCGGCGTGCTGTGCACGCTGTCGGCAGTAATTGGCATCTAAGCTGCTGGCGTGGCTTGGCGGTTCGAGGCATCTTTCGTTTCACAATGTAACCAGGACTAAAGGGTTCTGCCCCAATGGACACGCACTGCAAGTGCCCGTGTAACCTAATGCTTATGGCGTAGACAATCAGTAGATCGTCATAGCGAGACGGTGTTTTTATTTAAAAAGCGGCAAAACATCATAGACTGCTGGTTTTTTTATGTAATATAACAAAATACATATTTCCCACCAATGCAATGAAATCGACTGCTCTTTTGTGGGAGCTAGTGAACGGCCATTGAAAAAGTAGTCTTTTTTTTTTTGTTTTTTTTTTTTTACTTATTGTCAGTAATAAGCAGTCGCATTGAAAAACCATAAACAATAAAAACAATCGTGCACAATTTGCAAAGTGTGCTAAGGGGTAATACTTTTCGAAGACTGTATTAGTTTAAAAGCAGCGAATCTACAACACTGGCAAGGCAAACAATCGCATCTATGGTGCAAATCTCTATGGGCTATTGATCTACGATCAGGTGAGAAACTCGTTAACGAAAACTACAAGATCACAATGCATCTCGCGTGTAGATAATAGAAGCGTCACTATGGCTGCTATTCACAACAATAACGCCACTGGTTCGGATAACTAAGCGTTCTATGGGAAAAACTGAGGTGACCGAGGAACAACAATAAGTAGATGATGATGATGATTTTGTCGCAGATCAGGATAGAAGGTTAAAGCAATTTTTCAACTGTACTAGGCTGTTTTATCGAGTGACTTTCAGCACGCGATTGAAAGAACGTCACCCATGGATTAATATAGATCCCTATATAGATGTTCCCTAGATCTCTCTCGTTTCTAATCTAGGGTTTTTTTTGTTAGGGTGAATTATCTACATATCATCAGCTGCTTCGAACTTAACCGAAGGAAACTTCAAATTGTCACGCGAATAGTCGTATTTGATCTCCTGTAGCTTTTTATAGCCCAGAAAAACGACGGCCAAATTGAGCCTAGCACTGTTTCGGCTTACCGTTGTGTTCCTTTTTGTTATGTAAACAACGTCGAGATGGGTGCGCGAATGTGTCTCGGGGCATGCATCACAGGCCCAACGTATTTAATTGGGTTATAAAACACGTCAACAGAGTAGCCAAAGGAAACTGAAAAAACATTTCTATTTCTTTCTTCTAAATGGCGACACATGCTTCTCTGCGTAAAAGCCTCGACTAACCGTATACGTACGTGAAACACAATAGAAAAAATAACGTTTCCGCAAATGACTTAACTTTGTTTAGAGTGAGTCAAATTTGCGAAGACCAGGCATAGCCACTAACGAATTCATAATTTAAGATGAGCCAAATTATAATTATCGAGAGCTACGGGCCGGTAATAAAGTATTTCCCTATTAAACGTAACTGGCTAGGTTTTTTAGGTACAATGTCTTTCGTACACAGGGCTATAAGCAAATGGAAAAATTACTATAAGTACACAGGGCTATAATTCAAAGTCAAATAGTCTTATATCATGAGAAAAGTTTTTGTTTTTTTAACACTGTTTATCACGAGTAAAATACGGGTTTACTGTATGTGCGAGATACATTCATTGAACATATATATTTAATGGTTTTGACCTAAGCCAGCATACCTACTGATCTGAGAAGTTACGTTATTAGAACATAGCTGGAAAAAACACATTTTGGTATGATATGACTTTGATATGATGAGGCCAAAATTACGATGATCATGTTTTTGTGGTGTTACTTTTTAATTAACAGAAATTCGGCGTAGAAAAATTGACTCAAATAGTCCAAACACCTTTAGGAAGTGCGTTCAATATTTTCCGAAATTATTCGGTCCACTCCTGACTGTAAATGCTTGGAGGTCACTTCGGAGTTGGCCACAGGTTAATAGGTCAAGCTTGTTAGCTGTACGGGGTTCGGAAGCTTAAACAAAAAAAATAATTTTCGGATAACCAATCTGCATGCTTTGCTAAGGACTCTTACACCCAAAAAAGATATTACATGAATAAGATCTGAGATCTCACTGTTGATACATCGGGATATCTTTGATAGGGCATAAGGACGAAGAAGAGGTGTAGAGGCTTGACTGATGGATTAACCGTATCTATCGCTCAATAAATCCCTTCAATCGGTACCCCAATCAAAAGTATTCTTTCAATGCGAGAAAAACAAAAGAGAAGGCTTGAGCTGATGAACGATATTCCAGACGGACGGCAACGAGAGGTCAGCCCTCGCAAACATTACTCGTAAACAGCACCGATACCGTAGCTATCCAGGTATGGTTTCTCAGCCATTCTTTCTTTAGCGGCTTTGGCTACTGAACTAGCTCACACTTATTCTATTGTTTGCCATGTGGGCTAACGTAGGCCCATGGCGTCCTGCAAGCCACTCGTATATAGAATGGTGGCAGATTACATTAGGTGTGTACGGAGAGAATAAGAAAAGTCAGTTCCACGCAACGCTGCTTACGAGCACTATCTGGGCATCGAAAGTCTTAAGTAGAAGCCTACATCATTACCTACCTCGCTTCCGACAAAAAAAAATTCATGAATATATTACATATGGTATATCTAGACATATTCAAGATGCGTGTACGGGACGGTCGCTAGCTAGTTCCGTAACCTTAGAACGTACTCCGGCATTCGTGGTGGCAATGCGTTTTACAATGGAAGTAGCACCGTACAACGGTACTTAGAGTACGCGCATATAGCGGAATTTGAATGTTTGCATTTCTAGTATCATGCAGTATTTTCATATGCATGTGTTTCTAAGTATTTCTTAGTTAAGTGAGTTACCATATATATACACGTATGTTTTCTAGGTTAGCCATGCCTGAACTAATCTCTATTTGGTACTGACAGCTATATAGTCTGTTATGCAGTTTTTCTTTTAGATGATCGACGACCAACGAATGCGTTATTGTACAGGCTCAAAATACCGATGTTATATAGAAAGAGAACTGCACCCTTTGTTTTTCGGTCGTCAATCCTGGAAAGGTCCAGTGGGGGTTAAAATGTAGATAGACGGTAATCTTCATCAGCTCTCCTTCAACTTATATTAATGTGCGATAATTGTTTGAGAATAAAGTCTAGCAACACAAACAACCGTATCCCAAGAATCCGCCGTCGAATTCCCTCTACATTCTCTGATCGACCTATTCCCCCCAGATAGAGCTGGCCTGATTTTTCAAAGAATATTCTAAATATATGGTCAATCATATAATTTTACAAGCGCATTCAATGATCTTGACGTTCATCACTAAACCGTAACATTGTCCATTGAGTCAACGAGAGTTCAATTAAATTTATGCTTTTATAATGCATCAATAACGGAGGTCCTCTTTTGTTGAAGGTACAAGCGTTAGGCTCTCTATTTTCGAGTCCCCATATGTTTCAGTCTTACTACGCAGATAGGACAATTGTACGTTTTGTATTTGTTATTTCGAAGCATCTTTATGCCTGTTACAGCGTTTCAAAGCCAGCTGAACTAAATAGAAGTATCTACGTATGAGCTAAAGTGGGTTACGTAATTTGTACGGTTATGATAAATCTACAGAGGTAAGTCTGTTACCCTGACTCAAACAATAAAGGCATATGGACCGAGTACAGGTACAACAAACAGGATCAATGGACAATAATAATGATTGGAAACGTACAGCCATGAGTTTTACTCCTGTAAGTGCAGTGTTAATTATTTCGAAAACAAAAAATAGAAATTATTTTCTCTTTCTTCGAATTGTTATCCTAATGTGATTAATTTTAACTGAAAGTACTTTACGACTAATTTGAACAACTCTTCATCTTACATAATATGTGCGTATATTGTATATATATGTGTATTTTGCTAGAAAAACATTACCTTAAACCTAAAAAGGCCAAACAACAGTGCGATTAGTTAAAATGAAAAGCTTAATGCGCCTACTGGAAAAATATCAAACCTCGACTATACGTTACAAAAGTCTGATAAAAAAAATCTCTCATATTTGTCAAGTATTATATACTGAAGTTCGATATTTGTTAAGTACTAGCGCGAGTACTGCGGCGGAAGCTGTCTAGCAATTTTTCTCTATAAACTTCACGGTGTTTCCACTCTCATCATTTACAGCCAGCTAAATTGCCTTACGAAGTTGACGTTACAGTGATGCTGTGTTACAATACAGTCTGACGTTGACCACGTAGAGCTCAAGCGAAGTCGTCATCAATACGCTCAAACATTTTCAACGATAATCGTTGCTTTACCGCCACTGCTGCGCCCACCATTGGCTGTTTCGCGTATCTGCTCATACGCCATAGCCTCGAGTCAGCCCGACTCATCCTATTGCCAACAGATCGAATCCCGTATATACTCCGTTCGGCTGTGATTGACCCAATGATACCGCTGCTCTTCACTTCATTAGCGAAAAAAAGCCATAGTCGCAGCATTTCTCTCGGCTGCTGACTGTTCGATATGTCCACAAACAGTTGCCTACGTTATTCGACTCAACAGAAACATGCTTAAAAATATATCCAAAATTTGCAGCCGTTACTCGGATGCACTGTCTTAGTCTAGTAAGTGATAAGATATCGATTTCGGTAACAGCCCGATGCAGATATATAACGTTCCGAGTGATGTAAAGGATGTGATCGCATCACCGTGTATTTATAAACTGATTCCTTACCAATGCCGGTAAAAAATTTATTGCCGGAGTGTTAATTTGGTGCTAGGTATTGTCCGCTTTGTACTCTCCTCGTGCACTTGGTTCCCTTTCTCTGTGCATTGGGGTATCCAATTTACCCTCGCCATTGTGAGGGTAAGGACTCCTCAGCCCGTCTTCCCCCGAATGGTACTTCACGCGGACAAACGACGATGACGACGGTAGAGTGCACTTGAGGTGGGGGAGCACTCTGGAGCTTCGCTAGTGGGGAAACATCTGCCTCAGAGCGACACCCCTGGGCTTGCAAACCGTGTGAACTGCCGGACCGGCAAATGGCCGCCGTCGCCGTCAGCGTTGCGCTGAGTGTCATAGCAATCGTCTTCGCAGCGGGTCTCTGGTGACAGGCGGTCAGACTTGAACTGGCCGAGCTAGCTGGTCTCGCCTGTTAAACGTAGCTTTTGTCAGAGTGCTGACTATTAGAAGTGCCCCATCTAAAGCGACAGAAAAAGTGAAACGCAAAAGGCCAAGAACGATAACAACAAAGTTGACAAAGAGTGCACTATCTGCAGCCTTTGCCAGCGCAAAGGAGTTGCAGCATTAGAACGTAACAGCATAGTAGAATCTGAAACTCAAATATTTCCATAGGCGTACATAGAAATTAGACGTAAGTGCTACGATAAAGGAGTGACGAAACGTTTTATTAGGAACCCGTTGTATGGATTAGTGATTTTGAATTTTCCAGTTACTACTGTTTGACCCAGCAACAAGTTATTGTGCAAAGTCAAAGGAAGTTGAGCGGACTAGTTCAGATGGAGCCACAACGGGAGATGAGTGTGTATTACGTTGGCAAACCAGACGATTCGTTTGACAGCGTCGAGCCATTAGCAGCTCGGCCGCCTACTGCTACCGCTGTACCCATCACGACATCTGTAATAGCGGCAACAACAGTTGCAGCGGCCGCGGTACCAACGCGGGCAACGGCTCGTTCGTATCAGAATACGACGACAAGACCGTACGAGGTATCTTCGCGAGTGTTCAGCACGGTACAAACCGCCATTGTTCTCACAGTGTTAGTGGCTTGCATTGCTGGCGCAATCATATTGCTGTATTCTATTGATGACCGCTGGAAGCCCGACTGGAAGAATGTCGCTTACTGTGACTTCGATAACCTCATCCAAGACCGTTGTCCCAGCGAGTCAATCGACAGGGTCTGTACTATCATAGAAAACGAAGCCGACAGCAGATTTCGCCATTTTAATGGAGACACTAATTACACTGCGCTCCAACTAGCGAGTAGGTATTTTAAACGATGCCGTGATCTGTATCTCGAAAATAATGGGACATACGAA
This sequence comes from Varroa destructor, assembly GCF_002443255.2. Taxonomy (NCBI): domain Eukaryota; kingdom Metazoa; phylum Arthropoda; class Arachnida; order Mesostigmata; family Varroidae; genus Varroa; species Varroa destructor. The sequence goes on from NW_019211456.1 coordinate 6,099,585, forward strand.
CAAATCGTGGCGAAAGCCTTCAGTAAGAATTTAACTACTGTCGACGTGATTACATTGCTATCAGACCAGTCACCGCTTTTCCCGGTTGACGTATGGCAGGCCGTGCCATGCCAAAACAGGGCTTGTACCTTATGGAAGTGTGAGCCTACCGCCGCCCACGGAAAGCTGGTAAGCGCATCGACGTTCATTAGACGCGTTGAGGCTCTCAATGGCACGCTAATCGAGGACCATAAACGGGCTATCAGCGAAATCTACCAGACACTCCTTGACAGTTTACTCGCTGCTTGTGCACATTCAGAAGATAGCACGTACGAACTGTTCGAAGATGACCCGCGCTATGCGATCGCCAGTGCATCGTTCAACGCACTTGCGCCGTTCCGTTCTGGACGAAAAATAGAGCGCCAATGGTTTGTTGCCGATCTACTGACAGGACTGGTGATGCCGCGGTCGGTCGAGCTCGCCCGTTACTATTTTTCGACGGACGGAGGCGAGATCGAGTGCCTCGATTCAACCAAACGAATTTTCGGCAACATAACCTATTTGCCCTATATCGATGAACAGACGGAACGTTTCACCGAAGCGATGCAGCAAGTGCTGCCGGGCAAACGTCTCATGAAGTTTTTCGGCAATCAAAACACGAATATGTCTTGGGTAATTCTCGGCCTGAGCGATGTTCGCTTGGCCGAAATCGACCAATTCAACGTCTCGACGTTGAGATCTTTTGGTGCGAACGTTACGTTTGCCGAGCTCGCTTCCTACGAACACCTGCTCTACAGTATCTATCATGGGAATGGAAGGCTCAAAATCGCACTTGTTGAGAAGCAGTACACCGAAGAAGGCAAGTTGATAGTCCCGTTGATCTTGACCAAACTATTGGACGTAGCCGACAAGCCAGTGAAGGATAGTCTCGCCCAGCTTTTACTGCGAAACGCCGGCCAAGACTTGAGCACAATAGCCGATGAGTATGGTCTGTCTGAAGGTTCTCTATAGAACCGGCTGTCGAAGCGCCGTCATCATTGAGAGAGTCTCCGCAGCAGATTTTGCCAAACGGGACTCGATAAGAAGATTTGTTTGTACGACCGAATCATGCCGACGAAAGGCGTTAGACCTACTAAAGCCATTGGCAAACGAAAATTCGCATGTATAAATACAAGGAATGTTTTTGCCTATGTATATGTGTGACTGAATGAGGGGAAGCAGATAAATGTGTTTATAGCGGAAATAAAGATACCGAGAGCGCCAGGCGCGGTACGACATTGACGTCACTACCACGCGCTGATATGTGTATCCGTGTAACAGTATGTGTATGTGCGTTCTACCAGTTATTCAACTTGAAATACCGTTATTCTGCAATAACCACTATTGCCGTTAGCAGCCCCTCGATGCGAACAAACGTCCACCAGCCATGGCCAGCCACGTCGAGAAAGCGGTAATTCTAGGAACGCCGGACAAAAAGTTATTTATAAAAAAACAACGACACGGTAGTGTCCGCTGTTGAGGAGCGACGGAATGATGGATTGGTAAACAATAATACCAATAAGGGATAGTTGCAGGCAACATTTTGCTGATTCGACGACCTGCGCCGAAAGAAAAAGCGTTTTCGGCGTATTTAGGAAACAGCAAACGAGCATAGGAAGACGGCATGCGTCGTGATCGCCACATCGAAATGGCGAACAGGAAACGCATGAAGAAGAATCGTGTCAAGTTGTTGCTACACTCGCGGACACCGTACTGTTGTATATGTCACGATTATTACTATCTATTCTGTAAATAAATTGCGAACAACACTTGAAATTGTGTTATGTAAAGACTGTTCTTCTTTATTAGCTTAGTAGGGGACTCAAACGAGAAAAAAAATAACGATCGACTGGGCCTCGGTGTCCTGAAGAGAATGACGATGTCGAGGCGGCATGACCTAGGTAGGGTAATGGGTCAAACAGGTGGAGAAAATATAATGCCTGGGGACGGAGAAGACGGGACGGGAAATCGGCTGGTCGCTAACAGATAGATGATGCATTTCAATTTGTACGTGACGTTGAAATGAATTCTCGACAGAGTTGCCTGTATAGCTATCGTCTTCTTACTCTGTTCCGCTACTTCGCACTCGTTACAAATGTGTAACTTTTGATCCGCAATGGTCTTCAACAAAGGAGCCTTCATCTCTGACAGGGCAGTTAATCGGTAGTCGTTCTAGGAAAAAACACAGATAAGAATACCGTTTTAAAGGTACGACACAGACGCGACAGGCCAGGTAGTTCCGAAGGCGAACACTACGCACTTAGGTTAATAGCCGTCCACGGTGCGCATGCGAATGCAGAGAACGAAGTAAAGCGGTCCTTTTTCTAACGATGAGAAGAAAGTGAAATGAAATCATATGGATACCATCACTTCGTAAATTGCAATGAGGCAAGAAAGGCAGGAAATGCCCTTTATGAGTAGAAAATGGAACCTCGTCAACTCTAGCTTGCCTTTTTCTTTTCGGATGATGATCATGGAAATAAGTATCGAAAGATTATGCTTATCCTTAGCGCAACAGACAGTTCCATTGTAATTATCGAACGCATAGTTATTCCATACCGTACTCTTTTCAAACATCTTCCCACCTTATTAGGCTTTTATAAATGTTTTCTTCTTAACAAAATCTTTTGTGTTATAAATATCGTATACCAGCTTGCTAACACATAAAACGCAATGCAAATATCTATTATATTTGGTTCTTGAAATCATTAAACTTTGGCCGCATACTCAGAACTACGAGTTGCAAAATGCCCTTTTGCTGTTAAAAATGCAAAAAAAAAATTTGCCCATTTTCTTTTGCTAAGACAGGACTATATCGTTCGTGTCCTAAACCTTACTTGGTACCTATTAGTTCAGCTTTTGTTATCACTTGCAATTGACATATATTATTCCAGAATAATTTGTTGTTTTATTGGATATACAACGAGGAAACCATAATCTATATTAAGCAAAAAACAGCAACAACATAATCCACCGAACTGAAAAGGTTTTGAACAAAATTCGAGGGGGCCCGGCAGTTGGAGTAATAGTCTCTTCGCCTCTTAACACTTATTACTTAAAAGCGTGCTTTTTCGTTAAACTTCTATTTTTATTAATATAGAAAAGATCTAAGTTGAGCTCCACATGTCTTCTGATGAAACACCTGCAAATTTAAAAACGCTCCATTGACCGTAGTAAGCTAAATAAGATCGCTTTCATGTCATAAAGGATAAGGGATAAAGGATGCATGGTAGGCCGCCATCAAGGACAACTGTGAGGGAAAGACAGTTTGATTTTCACTTGAACACTTAAGGAACGCCTCTATGCACACAAATGTACATAGAGGCGTTCCTTAGGTGGCCTTTTTAGAAAACAATTTCGAAAACGATTTTGCACCAATTTTAGAAAACGATTTTGCTGGGTGCAAAATCGTTTTCTAAAATTGAAATAACCCATAAAAGACGCTATCTATACTGGAATCTCGCAGTGGATTGGACTAATATTTTCCATAGATGTTGTCCGAGCCTTATAAGTGATCACTCAACACAGGTAGGGCCGTCATTGAGGCAATAGGCAATGGAAAAATATATGGGATTTTGGGGACGTAACAGTAAACGCTATCGATCTTCTCGCGATTACTCCTGTCCGCAGATGGTAAACATTGTGAAAGTCACCCTGCAAGAGTTTGAATGGTGACCCTTTTACACTGCCATTGTATTTTGCAGACCTCGTGCCCACAAATGATCGCTTTCCGCAACCACTAGTAAATAAAACTAATAACGGTCCATCTAACAACAAATAAGGCCACAAAACCTTACCAGGAAATTTTGTCGGTGCCAAAGGCAAACATTTTTAGCGAAAAATAATGCCTAAATTGGTTGTGAATAGAAAAAATCGTAAAGAGTGGTGGTCAATACATAATAACCTTGCTTCGTCTCTCAGCTCTAGACAGTCGTCTTTAGTCGATGCAAGTAGAGTGGTTACAGATCCTTGTTGACCGTCTTGTTCCTCTCAAGCATTTCCCAATCCGAGCAAGCAAAAATCATAAGCTTTTTGGGATGGTATTCTGACTTAACTCTAGGATTAGGCGCGTCTCAAGGGTTTACGTATTACTTTTTCTATGTCCTACTGACGCGGAAGCGCCACTTCGCGTGCTCACCCATAGCGATCCCGTATAAAAAGCTGTCATTGTCTGGTGCGGCGTGAGGTCAGCAAGAAGCCGTGCCTTCAGTCCAATGAATATCAGCTTTCTAATTTTTTGACAAAATTTCGTATAGTCAAGAGGCCTGTTAATTTCTCCCTGAACAGTTAACGAGTTATTTGTCATGAGGGTCAGCATCAACCTCGAATGGCCGACCGTGCTGGGGTAGATTTTAGACCTTTAAGGTCTAAAGCTTCATCTTTGAACTGAACGAACGAATTTGTCCATTCGAACAGTTGCCTCAACTGTAGCTTGCGCTCTATACGGTACAAATGTTCCAAACTGCTCTGATAGCTTTTGAGCTCAAAAACACAAATTCGAGTAGTAGTACCTATTAAAATGCCCTTCTTTCCTTCATCTAAAACCCCTTGGTTGAAAGCAAAAACTCGACGCAAGGTTCCGTTCACTGCAGGATAAAACTTTGATGTAGTTACGCTTTCGAATATTAAATATAAGTAAATAAAAGGGGAAAGGTCAAAAAATAACCGGTCATTACTTATTATTTTCAAATAAAATACCAAATACAACTGTCCTCGTTCTAGGACCTAGTGTTGAGCAGTTCTAATACTAAAAAAACAACAGCTGCAATAACAGAAAACAAGCACTAAGAAATGGAACATCCTTCTCTGAGCAGCATATATATATATGGGGGTCACCTAGTGAGAAGAGCGTGCTAGATCTGCACACTCATGAACCAAATCAGATCTATTCACAATAGGACAATATCGTATGACGGAGCGTGTAAAACGTGACATTTTCAGCTCAGGCGAGCACTTCCTATGTCGTATTATGTAATAGATGAGGCCGTTGATTTTCTTCAAAGAATATTATATCGTCTTCTTCTCAGCCCGAAATCATATTTCGTGTAGACTTTGATTGAAGGCGCGCAGCGTACGTTGCTGGTACACCCCGATTTTTATATTTCGCTACCTTTCCACTATTATAAGGTTCTCAGGCTGCCTGAAGCGAAAATGCCTAGGACGGGTTCTAATGGGAATTTAGCAGCAATATGACTTATTGTGTTCGTTTTGGTCACTATAGGTGGCTACCCTTACTGCAAATGTCTATCGATATATAATTAACAAGGTATTATGAAATAAATGATTATCAGAGCTAAGGAATCAACTCAAAAAAACTCTGTTGAAAAATATATGATTGATTGCAGAGTCTTCAGACTAAGTAAACTTACACTCAGTTACCTAAACCTTCATTGAATTTCATCACGTGGTCAGTTATTAGCGTACAGTTCTGTCAACGAAGAGTTTCACTACAAAGTTAAAGTTACTGCATGCCAATAGTCTCTTTTAACTTAACAAATATAAAAATGTTGTCTCCATCCTACCAATTATTCAGTGCTGAGTACGCTTACCATCAACATCGAAAGATGTCGTTTAGCTTCTACGTGAACGGGAGTATTTAGACCTTGAACGAAATCAGTATTATAGCAACAATTAAGCAGATGTTCAACATATTTCAAGTGGGCGTCTACTATCGGAGAGTCGTGTAGGAATGAAGGCTTTGCGGAACGTTCAGGGTGCTCTATGCTAAGGCGGTGAAGTTTTTGTTCAGTGTCTAAAACCAAATCTTTGAGATTAAAAGTAAGTCAAAGTGGGAAAACATATATATCAATTTCAAAGCTGAGTTTGAGCTTTGTTATAAAAAGCTACGTTTCAATAGTACCAGCGTAAATAGAAAAGCTATAAGATATTGTTCTAAATAAACTAAGATAATGCTCTCTTCAGAGATTGGCATTTTTAGCAATTCTCACTCTTAGGTCTGGCTTCCTATAGTGAAAAGCAGAAACGCTACCGTTGCCCTTTGTTGCGAGGACGATTAAATATTTTTATTATAAACCAGACACACTCATATTACAAGAAGTGGCCCCCCCATCTTTGTGACTGTGCAATAGAACTTTCTGATCAGTTTGATATATCACAATGCTCCGACTCTCAGATTATTAAAGATGGGACGTAGACATGGCGCGTAAAATTTCTCTTATAAAGTCATAAGTATATTAAAACCAGTGACATTAAACAGACAAAGAAATATCTGTCCTGTTAACGGTTGCCCAGTGGATATAAAAACAAAAAGAAGTACACTGATATCGTTATTTTATATGTATTGCAATGATGTTTTCATTAACTGTGAAAGGCTTACAAACTGGCTTACAATTTTGGATTGATCTAGAATCGCACTCTTACCCAAATGGCGTACGTTGGACTTGTTTGTTAGATGACGCGTTGCGTGATCTTAGGGTATGTCGTTTATAGAACCGAATATAACGCCGTAGCAGCCTCAAGTGGCAGCAACGACCCACGACAATAACCAGTTGCAAACCTGGTCCAAATCAATGATATCCTAATTGCACCTTGTTTAAGTTGTAAAATGGCAAGGCAGCTCTTGCAGCCATTCTGTCGCTCGATGTAAATGGCACATCAAATTAACTTGTGACATCGTAACCCGAAAGTATAACTATCTAACTATATGCTTTATATAAAAGAGGATTTGTGAATTTTATCATGGATTGTATTCGAATTACGGAGTACTCAGCTGAATAATGCCTCCTTTATACATGTCGTGACGATTGCCAGCTGTTTATTACGCGTAAACGATACGTCTGTCATCCCACAATTTTCGGCATTCGCTCAGCGTGGCACACTACATGTTTTAATGAGGCGCGTTTCCGTAATTCATCCATTGTACACTCGAAATAGAAACCCGCTTCGATCGTTCAACGGGCAGTAATTGTTAGGCTAGATACAACCTGCGCTGAGATTCACCAGTGCAGAGTCATCGGTAACTTCTACAGCTATAACATACGGGTAATAACTAGTGATCGTTTTATGGATTATCCTTGAGGTGTCGCATCTCCCGCAACGCTAATCCACTAGTTTTTGCTATGTCATAAATTCACGTACTGCCTACTGCCCTACAGATCCCAGTACCCTGTAGCTCCAAGGAATATCATTGTATAACAAAACGAATGAAAGCAAGGAAAAATTCTGAAGTCACATTGGAAAACTGTGAAGCACGCTTGTCGTTTGCATCGGCTCCTCAACGCCCCCGGAAAATCTGAGAATTGAAAAGGTGAACCTTTTGTTAGCTGGTCTATAAAGAAGCTATTTGACGGTGATCACAATCAAATCGTATATTAAAATCAAAATCCTTGCATGTCACTTTGACTTGAATATTTATACATTAATTCGTTTCTTTAGTAAAACGAGACTAATATGCTTAATAACAATGTTTTTTTTCTAAAGTTATCGCGTGCGGCTTGCAGTATTGCCATAAGCGAAAATGCCTATTTTGATATCATCCAGTATCGTTTCACTGGGGCCAACTTTAAACTTTCATGCCATTAACTTACGCTGTATGTAATACGTCACTGAAATCCTCTCCATCGTGCGAGGACGACGTAGCGTAGAGTCGCCGACAGAGCGTTTAGGCAATACACTCTAGGAGTGTCTTCCTGTTTGCGGGTACTAGCCCGTACATAGGCCAGGCTGCTGTAACGCACAAAAAAGTCGTTTGTTTGCTTTAACACGTGACCACGCTCGCGTCACGTGTTGGATATGGAGATCGTTCGAATTGTCGGCCTGCTGAAAAGTGCCCTCACATTAGGTATTACCGGCTGGACGACAGGTCACTGGCGCCGAAGCTTGACTCATTTTACGGTGGAAAAAACAGACCCCTAACACCGCTGGCGCGCGTTGGTTAGCGATAGAGCGATCGGGTGTTTGTCTGATTTCAAATAAACAGCTCAATCATTCATTGCTTTTGTGATGTCCTAGCAGTTATTATTTGGTTAGTGCCGTGCATATTAACAAAGAGAATCTGCGATACCACTAAAGTTAGCCATCTACCAAGGCCTTATTTTCGACGCGCAATGCAAGTTACAAAATCTATGTGAAAAAACATAACTATGGGATGGCATCGATCAAATTTAACAATACGTACGTCTAGTAATGTTACTATCATCATCGGTCTACGCTGATTATATAAATGCCCCTCTCGTACCCTTATTTTACTTAACTAGTGAATATCAGCTATCCTTAACTGAGGCGACTATGTATCGAACTCGGTCGGTGATGGATATGGATCGTCTTTTATGTAGTCATATATCAATCTATTAAAATTTACACATTTGTGCGTACTAGCAAAAAAAGACCTTCCCTCTGTTTCCTGTTGTTCCGCATACTCAGACGTTACCAGTAACATGTGTTTAAGAGAGGCTCTCGTATAGTTTTCTGGACATAACTAAACAAAAAAAAAAAAAAAAAAAAAAAAACTTTTAGTAACACAGGTGTTTGAGCAGAATTTGCAAAAAAGTTCTATAACACGGAGTGAATTATGGAACAAACATATGAAGAAAGCGCAGTTTAGCCATAAAAAGTCTACTACGCTTCCACAAAGTGTGTAAACTATATGGGATATTGTAGCGAAATGTGCTTTCGACAAAAAGGTTCGCACAGCTGTAGTATATACTCGCGCCCTCGATGATTCGATACTTATACTAAAAATACTGAGCCATTCTTTCTCTCTATTCGACTGGGTTTCTATCTCTCGTATTGCCTGCAGTTCATAAAAGTGTAAGTTAGTCACTAGAAAAGCAAAAGTGTCGGTAGTAATAAAAAAGAGAGACAGAGTTTATGGCAGTATCTATTGACTCTGTTACAATAGAAGCTTAAGCCTTTGACACAATAAATCAGGGTTTAAATATTAGCACGCAAAAACAATGCTAGTAATTTTGATTCAATAATAAATGAACGGGATTAACTTAGCCTATTGCAGAATAGGCTCGTCTTTTAACTATAGCCACCTAAACTTAAGAATTCTTTCAAAACACGGGGTCGTGCGTGCGAAAGCTTCCCGGCTTGCAGATATATCCTTTAAACCAACATGATACTTGGCTTCTGTTTGTACCTCTTGTCCCGTGTATAGTACGCCCGTATATGGTTGATTTTTCTTCATGCGATCGTACTCAATTATAACGCAACAGAAGTGAGAACACTTTCAAAAAGAACATACATTGTCTCGTCTGCTTGATTTGACTAAATCAACTATGTGTCAATAACGTCTCTGCTTGATCACATTGCACGTTAGATATCTTATCGAAAGGTACATGGTACAACGATTTGATGATAGTTTCAGGACGGCCTACAGAGTAAACAACTGTATTTTTAACAATAAATGTTCGAGGGTGAAGTTAACCGAAGCGTTATGTTCGCTGGAGTGGTTCACTCGTAGTGGTTCGCTGCAGAGAAAACTCGTCGATTAGGAAAATCGTATGGAAGTACCCATTAACAGATTTCAACAGCCCTATCTAAGCGTCCTGCCTCCTTTCGGGTGCGACTGACCGCCGGTGTGAATGCAAATGATACTGAGGTCGATTGTCCTTTTTCTTTCCATATTAGGGAGTTTTCCGTGGCCGATTGTAGCTTACCTGACGCGAGAAGCTAAAAGAAGTGTCGAGCGCCCACGTGATGACAGACGAGTAAGCTGTACTTAAAGCAGGATTTCATGTTCTTAATGCCGGATTAAAAATTACAGGGACACATAGTGTTGCACGGACATAGCTAATAGACATTTTTAAAATTCATTCTATCGACAATCCAGCTTCTGTCTGTTGCACGTCTGAAGCGAAGTGCGCCGAAAAAGAACTTATTTGGAAATTCATTAGTATTCGATATGTTGCATCATGCAATTTAGCACACACAGTGGGTCCTAGGGCCTATGGGCCAATGCCATGAGAATCGCGTCATTTATGGGTTAAAAGAGGGGTGATAAATAGAAGCGCATCAGTGCAAAGCATGGAGAACGCAACTTGCGATACATAAGCTCGTCCGTAATTATTTAGTGGGTCGAAAAATTTGAGTTAAGCTTAGAAATATTAAGGAAAACGACAATATTGCGCCATACGTTAAATGTCCTCCTCTTTATTTTGTACTTACTAAAGTCAACGGTCCTGGGTATTCTCGAAAGTTGTGTATTTTTTATAATTGGCCTTAGCGATTTGCTCAGTCACTTTATCGATGGCTTTCGAATCGACACTGGGATACGCCACGTCGCCTTTCAAACCCTTTAACTTATGTGCACAATTGAAATTACACAGACCTAAATCTCTCATGGGTCTGGACGATGGGTCCTAAGTGAAACGTGAGTTGTCGACGAATATTGTAACTATGTGTATTGTTGGTTATCAAGCCACACACACGCATGAACCTTGGTGTGACATCTTTTCGAGGTTCACGATTTCCTTCTCGGACAACATTTTTTAATAGCGGGTGCTTCTGCGCATAATCGATGCGCTTATGATGCTCTGTTTACGCCCACATCTAATCCGTACCGCCACCGAAATCGCTATTCTTTTTGTTTGACGCCACAATGACTGCAACAAACTGACCTTACCTATAGCAACGGTACGTTCCAAATGTAGTTTTCGGTACTAATTATTATTCAGATTGTCTCTCAAAGACATTACGCGTGCCTCCGTTTGTTTTTTTTTCGATTCAGAGGAAGTAAAACCCATGTCTTATTGTTGTCGTCGCTGTTGCTTTCTTTTAGCTTTAGTGTGTTCAATATAATATATATATATATACACATCACGATATTTGAGCAATTTTATATTGAACTGCATAGAGCGGGTTGGATGTGGTTTATTTCATTTATCAAAGCTTCCACAGTTTAGCTTCTTAGATCTAATCGTAGCCTTCTGTAGTTTTCAGCGCCCGTACTTCCGCTCCCAAAACAGTCGCACCGTATCGACCTATTGTTCCCCTAAAAACTTCCGCGTCTGCTTTTACCGGTTTTGGTAGAATCTGCGAGGACGCTAAGCTTCGAAGAACAGAAATTTAAGTGGACATTTAGTCTGCTCGTGATTTGCAGCTTAAACGATTGCAAATCTTAAAAAAAAGCAAGCAAATTTTTTAACCAGCTAAATAACTTCGAGTAGGTCCCTATGCATCCAACATAATCACATCCTATCCTTATCAAGTCGTTAAAGTTTATGACGAAGTCAGATGAAGCTTTATGTTAGTTCTTAAGTCTACATTGAAGCGATCGCCTATGGAGCTAACTACCGTTCTATATACGTTAAATCATACGCTGGACATAATAAGGTTCGACTCGTTTAGCTGACTATTTTTTTCCAACAACAACACCCAAGATTAGCTTGAAACGGCTTGCTTCTTTCAAGAGAGGTAAGTGATTCTCGATTGTTGACGATTTGCCTCTGTTTAGATAGCGGGAAGATACAGTATAAGCTTTAGCTAGACGAATTTAGTCTCAAAGGATTTTGTTGCTAGGAGGCACAGTAACTGACGGCTAGGTTTGCGGGGAAAGCAATGCACAGCTCAACGAAAATCGAAGAAACTAATGAGGCAAGTATAGAAAATGTCCTTTGTTCTTACATCAGTTGCTCTTTGTGCCTATATCTTAGGGCCTGCTTTTAGCGACACAGCTGGCAAAGCCTTTGAGCTTTTCTGACATGTAAAATAAGCAACGCAAGCGATCATGAGCAATATCGTTAGATAGAAATTTTGTTAAACCAGTCGAAATGTTTATATCGGAATACACGAATTAGCTGTTTGCGATTTGTATTTTATGTCGAAACCACCGATTTCTTCCCGTCAGTTAGCTAGCGCAATTTGCCCGCAAGCTGCTTCGAACTTGTTGTAGACTGAGAAGCTCCAGGCTACCCACGAAAAAGGCTTACACTTTGAAACCACTGTTTGATGCGACAGGGGGGCCAGATAATTAGCCCCACTTTTTTTTTATGAAAGAAGCTCTGAATTCTGTTCGCCACGTAACTAGTAGCGTAATCGCGTTATTAAAGAGCCGATAAGGTGAGCGGTTTATTGCCAGGCAGTGTGGTCTCGGATGGCCTTCCGTATTTGATTCGTGCGTCTGAAGTTCCAAGATGATGTAAAGTGCTCACAGATACTTTTCGAGCGCGAATTAGAAGAGTTCCGCACAAACGAACATCGTTAGGAATTTTTTGAATATTCTGTGATTTCATGATGATCCAGGTAAACTTGACCTTTAGAAAAGCTATTTTCCTAAGTAGGCAAGTCGTTAGAATCACCTTGTAGTGTTCTTCCAACAAACCCGTGAGGCGACATGATAACTATATGTACGGCTCCTCTAGCTATTAAATATTCCCGTTTTTTTTTAAATCATATTTTGTTATCGTCTGCCAATGCTGACATTTGTACTAATGGCGTCCGGTGTTCTTGTTGTCTATAGTTACGATAGCGACGCAGTCCCGCCAATGCGTATTGGCCGCTTAAAGTATGGAATTCTTCTTTCTACGTCCCGCAGTTCTTCATTTCTAACTTACTACGTCAACTTTTCATTTTCGGTGGACGCCTAGACGTCTCTTCTATCAGGTGAATTGTGTATACTGTAATAAGTTAATCGTGGTTAAGTTAATTGTAAATATAGTTTAGACAAGGACTCTTGAAGCATTCAAAAAATGACCAAAATAATAGTTTTCAGCCGTCAGACGCAGGCACCAACGCAAACAATATTAGAAAGAAGATATATTGAAGGGGCAAGGTCCGATGCTCTGACCTGTCTCTATAAGGTTGAAGAATTTTGTCGCTCTTAAGGAAACAATCTCTAATTAATTCAATGGGGATGTTCTTAACAAAGCGTTATACGGAATCATCGTTTCTGGCATATTATCGAGAAGACATTAATTTTTATAGGAATTTTCAAGTTAGAATGAATGAAAGGCTTTGTGAATGAACAAATAGTTCTGTCTTAATCGAAACATTTTCACGCTCCGTTCAAGATATCCGCAATAAAAACACATTAGTAATTTCATTGTAAAACATTAACCGTAAGAGTGTTATAGTTTAACTCATTGACACTAGGTGATTCCATGTCTTCTTGGGGTAATTGAAGTGGCAAAGGATAAACTACTGTAAGTGAACCACTAACGATGCTCACTCAGACCCCTGTTCACTTCAAAAACTTGGCGCTGTCCGCCAAGATGCAAGAATGTACTTCATTAACGAAAACCACGAATCCTAATTGATGTTCCTGACGAAATTTTTAAACTAGTCTAGTATTCTTCATGAATATTAACGGATATGATATTTCAAGAAACACCGTATTTTGCGAGCCTTTCTACTTGAGTTCAAAACACAAATGTTAATGGTTTGAATAGTACGCGCGTTTTCTTTGTTTTTATTATATTGGTTCTAAGTATTGAGCGAAAATCACATTGTAAGTATAGTGAAATGGGAAGGAAAATACGTGTGTGCTTTATGAGACCTTCAAGCAAGGAAAAATTATGGTTTTAGCGTTACGTTGTTACATTCGTTGAGAAAAAAAGCGGCAAGGTAATGATTTGAGATATTCGAAGTAGCCGTTGACTATGCTCTATGACGGAAGTATGTCGAATCCCATGATCCGAAACCAGACTCCGTGATTCGGTGATTGTTTACCTTTTGTTGCCCCTAATCGCTTGAATGCTTGCAAAGCCACATGAAAACTTTATAGCTAGAATAGCTTCTGTTCCCTTTTTCGAGCTACAATGGCAAGTGCTAAAGTGAGAGGAGGCGTTTGATTTATTTAATATTAGTTTTATTTGAAATCCATTATCCGGAACGATAGGAGCACGATGTAGGGTAACGAGTAGTGAGACGCCGGTTAATGAGTACAAGCCGAACTAAGGACGATCACAATGTGGCTCAAAGTGACTCGACGTCGCAACCTCACTATCAGAGTCACTAGCGGAAAGTTTCGCTATGAGAGCGAGCACGCGCTCAATTGCACAACATCTATGGATCGAAAGGGTGTTCAGCTTCGTCGAAAGGACTAGGTCGCCATGTCGACGAGGCTGCAGACGAAAAGTACAACTGACCGACAAAACAGCGTCGTACACATGAAGCAGTCGTAAAACAAAGAGATTACTACTACGCTCGATACAATCAAGGGAGCATTTAGCGCCATCTAGCGTCTGCAGGATGGCGAGATTTGTGGCTTGATTTTTACACAGAAACCACGTTGGCCTTTCGTTGGTTGTTATAGATTTTCTTGTAACGCGACAAGAACTATATCTTGACCAAGACAGTTAACGAGGTATAAGCAATTTAACTTTGTCGCCTACAACATGTATATTTGAACTTATGCCTCCACGATACAGATAGAGCGCCAGCGAAGCTCCATACGATCCCGTCACTTCTTCTATTTCGGTACTTTCGAGTTTTTTTTTGATATCGGTTCAGTTCGATATCTTTCGACAGCGTTAAACGAATACTTTTGTTGTGTTATGTTATCTGTGGCACTATGGAGACAGTTTTAGATGCCAGTAACCACTTTGATTAAGTGAAACGTTTTATACAAACGTACAGACAATCTGGGATTGTCAGATTTCGGGAGCAGTGTTACCTATCTAAGAGGTAGCTCTTCATATTAACTCATAAAGAACACAGTTGATTCTCGGTTAATCAAACTTGCTTGAAGGCATCGACCAAGATAAATTAGTCACTGCGATCCAAATGATAAATGGCGGCTTAGTCAGTTATTAAGGACCCAATAAGGTAACGACTACTTCGGTGCCTTTCATGCCCTTTTCTTACTTACTGATTAAACGCGAACTTTATGGGTCGGGACTATATGAGTCGGCTTGACGTTTTTGGCCTTTAACAGGACTACGATCAGCTGGTGTATCGCTACAGAAACATTTTTTGCTTGGACATATCTTGCTAACCCTAGAAAATTGTTTGTAGGTCAATCTCGAATTCGAACTAATTAAATTTCGCAATATTATCTTGGTTATTTACGCATTAGAATTACGTCTCGACTATCTAAGGCAGGGAACAAACAAGCAGCTGAGAGTGATAGAATTAGCTTTTTCCTTTGTTATTTAGCGCACTTCTGAACGATAGGTAGCACGTATAAACTACCCTGACTTCCGTGATCATAATTTTTATATTTTAATAAAATCATAAATAACATTAGTGACTTTCCGACAGCTATCCAAGTGAGTTATCGTTTTATTGGACAAATCTTGCGCATAAAGTAGCCAGAGAGGGCTGGCAAGTCTACGTAATATATGTTCTAAAGAAGAGTTGACACAAACGAGTTTCTCTTATAAGACCCCCAACGACAAGAACTGATCTTTGTCATCAACTTACCCAGCGCGTCGCGTTTGTGACATCTTCTCTATTTTTTTGACAGTCAATTTCATTTTAAAACAGCTCTACCTGTCTTCCTAAACGATGCAGCTAGTTTGTTGTTCTCTTTCATAATAATCATCACTACATACATCTTAATCCATGGAACCTTTTATTGCAGCTCCCGCTGCCCTTCTGGTCCTGCTGTAGTCCTAGCGATTCGGTCAGTTATTCTGCAAAATGACTTTGTCTACGACGTAGAACAGCTGGAACCGTACAGGCGGGACGTTCCACATCAGCGATAGAAGACCCTCGTATACGAAGAAAGTAGGCCTAGTGTGCCTGAGTGTTGTTCAGTTGCCGTGGCCACATTCGTTCGTAGGACCACTAAAAGCCTCTAGACGCCTATTATGGAGGAAAACGCTACCGAACAATCGCGCAGTAGTCCTTCTCTCATCCCCAATTTCGCACCCGTAGAACGAAACTAGCGAGAAGTGTCGGTTTATCCTCTAGGTTTTCTCTCTGTCCGGATTTCTCTCAAGGCGAATCTGCCATTCCGGCACCTCGCTGTTTCTGTCTTCTCAAGCTTGTCCTAGCAAATCCCCCATTAGCCTTCATTTACCCTCAGGCCTTGTACAAGCCCAGGCCGTCACAAGCGCGGTTCGAGTAGCTGAACGTTACTGCTACTGCCTCTATTTCATGAATAAATTTCCATATAATGGCGATGGCAATAGCAAACTGCAACGACAACAACAATATGAATCGCTGTGACAACGGCGGCCATAACGGCTACCTAAACGCCTACTACCGCTCGTAGCGGCAAATACACTAACGGGTTTGGATTGTCTCGGGAATCAATAGGTCTATTCAAGTTGACTCATTCAACTGGAAGAACTTGTCAAATATCTATGCATTAGGAAAATTGGGTGTCATTCTGCAACATTTCGTATGGACGCTATATTTCTACTTACCTTGTAGAATTAGCGAAAGAAGCCTGACCGTATAAAATATTTTACTGAATCTCGAAGGTAATGCGCCTAAAGCAGGCACCACTCAGATATTCATCGTTAGTTAAGTTCTTGCCTAGGGACACACTAAAGACTATGACGATGAGTTGCCGAGAAGAAATCTTGCCACATGGTACCTTCAAATATGCAAATCCCTTCCCAGTTCTTCTGCGAAGAATCCCTTTTAAGGCACTCGTGATGCTGCCTCTTAACTAAAGGTCAGGATTATTTATCTGTTATTTCACTATTTTCCCGTATAACGTAGGTGTTTTTTTAGATGCAAACAGTTCAGTCTGTTTTCAGACGCGCATGCGTAACGTCATTGGTTAGCTATATTAATTTTTAAGTTTTGATGAATGGCACCATTTTATCCAAAAATGTACAATATTACGAATACCAAAGCTTGCCATTATGTCCTAAATATTATAATGCTCAACTGTCCTTCGCAATATTTCTTCATAACTTTGGAATAAAACATATAATCATTTTCTGATATAACAGTTGCGTAAGAGGATGGGCCTACGAACTATTTCTGTTCATGCCATACCTTAGCTCCACATATCGTACGCATGCCTAAAGTTTACTTAAGTACACGCAATGCTGTATGACATAGTTAAATGTCCCCTAACATGGCCTCAGCTGATGCACCCGTATATGGAATATACATGAGTGGCTAAAAAGCAAAGCAATATCTTAAGCCTTTTCACAGAACGACGCTAAGAGGACCCAGTAGACGCCTGTGTATATATCGTGGGGTGCAACAATCGGCCCTGAAGCAACAATTTTTGCAGAAAAAAAAACTTGACGAGTATCCACAATAAGATATTATTGTTTGAGGGCGTGTGTGTATCTTTTCTGCAGTAGCGATTTCGCTTATAGTGAAAACATTTAAATCAGGCTGTTGCATCGTCAATCACTGACCTTTCGTTTGCTAATTTTAATATGGCAATACGCAATAATATTAGAAACACTCGTTGGGTCTGGATCTTCAAAAGCGGGCGAAAGTATTCAGAACTTAGGTGCAATCTAAGTAACTCATGTACCTTAAACAAAATATATAGAGCATATTGTGAATTTGATTTAATAACTCATGCAATAATAACCGGCAAGCTGAGAATCGGTGACCGACAAAAGTCGGCTATCTTATGTATGTATATATATTGGTAGTCAAGTGCAGCAGAATGTTCAAGCAAGAGACATTACTAATTATATAGGGGTACGTATAGGTAGATAAATCACTGATAATCATTTGCCTGCAACGGCGTCAATTAGGTTTCAGTATCTGTCAACGTTACCCATAGAGCATACCTGATCAAAGGCTCTCCTGGGAGAGATTTACGTTAACCGTTCAAGAGAAAGCCGTTCTCATTCGAAGTGTGTAATGTAACGCCGACACGCCTCATGTGATGCGTCACTACATGCTGGGCAGCCATATTAAACAAGACACCCATTCGACGATAGGGGTCATGGTTACTATTCCATTCCTGCAAGCAACTTCGGTATCTGCAATCACTCTCCAATCGCAAGATAGGCTCACCGGGGAAAAGATCTTCGTATGCTTTCACATATAAGCCTGGATTTTGCTAGTAGCTGAATTAGAACAGTAATACTCTTGATTAATAGCCTGGTCTTTCTAAATTGAGAATTTAGTCTATATTCAAACGACGCCGTAGTACTATTGCGGACGTTTCAATATACCTCAAAATACTACATTATTTTTGAAAACATGCTGCTTTACTGTAGCAGCGATAAGGATATGCTTTGTACCTGATACTCCCCAGCTTAACGTCAAAAGGGTTTCTCTAATCCCCCTTTCCTTTAACGCCGTGCTATGTGGATCGCTTCCTTTCCTACTTCCGCGCCAAAAACCAACTGCCAAAAATCAAATTAGGCCATGCTTAATAGGCCTATCGCATAAAGATTCAATGGAATTTCGAGGGCTAATCAGCTTAAAAGTTTGTCCTTGTGATGTATATGAAAGCGTCTCACATTACCGTTGCACGATCATTGAATAAGCGGACGTGCTTTCCATAGATCGATTCGTAGGTACAAGCAAAAATACATACACCAATCCAAAAAGCGAAAGACATGTATAAAAGTAAAACATTAAACTACAAAGATTTCATACAAATGAAAATGACAAGGTTAATTATGCTAGAGATAGTTTACTAGACAATCTAAGGAAAAAAAATCTCCCGAAAGATCGTACAAATGTAAACATGACAATGATAATAGTACGTACCTACGGCAACGACAACCGAGACTCACTGGCACGTGCGAAATTGCACGAGACTGGATAGACAATTCTATAGACAATTGATTACAGAGTTCAGTGACGGAGTGCATGCTATTAGAATGTAAGGCGGGAGATCAGACACAGCGACAAGGGCTAGCAAACGTAGATAGGGAACAACACTATTCGGGGTCAGAGACGATATCCAGAGCATCTGAACCACTAGCTCCAATAAATCGAAAAATAAATAAACAAAGCAAGCTCCTATGAGACGCTGTGAATGCTTCACCTATACATATACTAGTATTGTATTAGGTTAATTACGATGTAATTAAAATCAAGCATGTGAACAGCGCCTTACCCTAAAAAAGTATCTGTAAAGGATCATAATTTAATTACGTTTGTATATATACAGATCGTCTCCTCTAAATTCGGATCGAGCGCTTTGTTTACCGCTCACCGCTATGTAGAGAAATATCGGTTTTTTTTTTTTGTTCTTTTCTAGAACAGCATCGTAAACTCATCCTGGCCGAAAACAGTGCGACATTTTTACAATTCGAACAAAGGTTCATCGAATATTTTCACAGACGATGAACCTCCACTGAAATTACCCATTTTTTTTGCCCAAATCGATTGTTTACATTATTGTCGGTTTCCATGCACCTTCGAAAAATTTTTATGTCGTAAAATGAGAGATACTTAATAGGGTTTGACTGGCTCGAAATTAACCAAAATCGCATAAGAAGTCGTTTCTGAGGGTCTCAGATTTTTTTCGGTTGTCTTTTGGATGATTGGGGTCATTCAGGCAACAGGTCATTTTTTTGCGATTGTCCACGCTTTTTTAAATTTCAACAGCTTTTGGTCGTTTTGAAACCTTATCTTTTTGGCCTACTATCGGCCCAAAGTCTATTGCGCTCGATTTTTCATGTGAAATGGGTCTGAGTAACTTTTTAGCAGTGTATATAGTGACCAACGTCACTTGACGCATGGCTACTATTAAAAGGTCGTTTGCAGGGTAGAAAAGAAATGGTCTGAAAAGGAATCGCAATGGTTATCTCATTAGACCTGATCGTTAGACATGACGCTTCAAGCATCTGCGAAGTATTTCGTTGAAATGCCTGTGTTTGTTCCACTACAGTCGCAAAGGTCTGAGAAACGTTCCGAACGTAGCAGGGTCGGTCATTGTGTGTGCGCGTATGTCATAACGTATATAAGCTGTTTTCTCTATTTTTCTCCTCTTAAAACCTTTTCGTAATAATAGCAGTGAATCCAGTGATCCATGACACTTTAATTGATCAGAATCTCATTATAAGCCAGAAATTAAAAACTTCTATATCAATCCATTTGACTGCGCTCGACTAACTTTACCTGTATTTATAACTTATCAGGTCGTTCGTTAGAAGCTTGCGCGCTGAGGTCGTTTCATTCGGTTTCCCAGCAGCTGTATTTAGCTATTTCTTGTTGTGTCGGTCTTCATTGATTGTTCAAACACTATCCGCCCACGTAATATCTCTTTATTTAAACTGTACACCGATTTGGCGAACAGCAGCAGCAGCGGCAGCGGCGGCACCTTCAAAACATTTCCCCGTTATATTACCAGTGATGCTGGATAGGTCCCACCTATGTTCAAATAGTCAGCTTCCTTCTGCCACGCGCGGGCATCTATTGCCACGACCATCTACTTTTGTCCTTGTTGCTCCTAGCGAAAGGTGTGGCCAATTGGAGAGGACCTCCAGGCGTCATACACATATAGGCAAATATCTCTACACGTCTCGAACGGACAGCGTACAGATGAAAAAGTTACTACCCAGCTAGTAAACCGTGTGTACGGCTGAAATTTTTGCAAATGAATTATAGATGGGCCTGGCGACAAAGAAAGAACGCACTCATCTACATCTGTGAGCTTGTTGTGATGAAGGTGGGGCCGGTTACCCCTTGTTCCACCGGCGTACGTATAATGGAATTTTAAATCTCTGGAAAATTACACCGATGCGACGTTTTATGTTCTCGTTTTTTACAAATATATCAAGTTAGTTTCAAGGCACAAAAGATTTTTACACATGCTTTTCTCCATTTGATATTTCTCTGTGTTGCAAAATAAATGTAGAGTCCGATATGGGTCTAAAGGTACTCTCGAGCTAATTAATACCAACATTTGTACACTCCGATTTATTCCAATTTTGCCATCGTCGCCATGTGGTCGTAATTGGTTTTAGAGCATGAGTTGTCAAAAGTTTCATATAGGGCTTCGTGGCCAGGCGCTAAAATAGGGTCAATGATGTACGAAACAAAACAAGGTTTTACGTGCAAGAGGCGTCGAATGTGTGTCTAGGACCACACCAACAAGCACTACGCAACAAGAGCGCGTTTTCATGATGATGGTCGAGGATTTGCAATCGAATATAAATAGTATCAATAATAAACGTTCGTAAGGGGTAGACCGCTGAAGAGATAAGCGTCCGCTTAGGAGGGAACCGAGGCAGCATGTGGGCATTCTCTAGGACAGTAGCAAATTAAAGGGACGGAAGCCCAATGTGCATTGACCAACGTCACTGGCACAACAAAACAAGGATGAATGCAACAAAGCAATATTAAGATTTACAGCCGGACTTGAATGGAGTATCCGTTGTTGAGTGAATGAGTTTTTCTAAGCTTTACGCGTTTGCACCCTCGAAGAGTCAAGACAACAAAGGAACGGCTTGTATGTATGTATGTATGTATGTACGTGTATGGACAGAGCATTCGAATACGTCCATGGATGCTTTTGCTAAAGGCTGGAACCTATCGCTATTAGTGCTTCTAGATAACCCTTGGTAAAACCTCGATAATAATGAAAGGCCAACATTTTTAGTATATGTGTCCCTAATGCCACTTGAATAGTGGATTTTTAACTAAGCCATTGTAGTTAGACAGACATCAGCCTTACGGAAAAGTATGGTTGATTGCATAAGGTAAAACTATCGTTAAGAGTATTTACTATTAAGTCCAATAATGATGCTACAGGTGTCTTTTGTGCAGTAGATTTATATCTGCCAGTTGTTGCCTCTGTTGGCTATCTTGGGTCGCACCCGATAACACACACAACAGTTCAGACTGCTCCAACTAGCAGTTCCAAGTTCATCAAAATTAAGCAGTCAGTTACCCAGGCTTCAACTCGCCTCCTGAGGGAACTGATAAATTCGCGGTGTAATCCGTTTTAAAAACACATCTAAGGAGTTAGTTTTTTTTTTTTTACTGAATTGGCCTACAAATTGTCCATACGCAACTGCAATTTTACCTTTTTTTCAAATCCCGAAATGACAGTAATGGTCCGGCAGGACGTTCTAGTTAGGCTTTTCTGCAGTAAAAGGTAGAAACCTCTTAAAAAATAATAAATAAATTACAATTAATTTAATTTGCGTAAAAATGCTGTAACAGTAACAAATATGAGCTATATCGATAGGTTAAAAATAAGTATGAATGCAGAAGCTGGGTAAGGGACATAAATGAACGCACACTAAACCAAAAGCACAATGATCCCAACTACCGACACTGCTAACTTCTCGAATATAGAGATATTTCATCAGTAACGTAATTTATTGCATACGTTGGCACAAATGAGAAATGACTCAAAATAATGATGTTTTTGTATGTTTACAAGTATAGTAACGAACGTTCTCTGTCGGATGATAGCCTTGCAGAAGGCCATCTAACAAAAACTTATCCTTACCCAATGTAGGTGAGTAGGCGGTTTATGAATTAGTGTCGACGTATGGGTCGCAGCATATGCAATGTTCTAGTTCCACTACACGAAAATCATGACTCTTTTAAAATACCAGTCATTCTCTGCTCAGCAGTGACTTGACGAGGTCATGTCTTGCCACCTCTTTCATTGTGACTGTGTGATGTAAAGCAATGAGATTATCTATGTGTTTAGTTCTGTTCATTGGGCTACTATATTCTAATGAAGTCTTCACGATGGAATTTAAAGCGGCCGATCACAGTTACGCATTTTTAGAAGATTAGCAAGTTACCTACTCCTGAATCTCTAATAATCTTGTTATGCTTGGATAGCGCCTTGTTACGATGGATAGTAAGTACTTCGATTTCGGCAAGAGGCGTGGTGAAAGAGATGTAACAAATGATCGACTTTTAGTTGAACGGTAATTTTTCCCAGTTCTTTTTCATAATATTTCACTCATCATATAATGAAACTATAACGTAAATAGAATAGTGTTGTCGAATAGTTGTAGAAGCAAACAAAAGGCCGACATCACTAGGCCAATATATTGCATAAATCAAAATAGGTCAGTTACATATTTCTGTCACAACACATCGCGCCCTCTCGGTAAACACCTGTTATTGGAGCACTATGTGCTGCTATATCTAATACTTGAGATTGTACCGAAGTACAATGATCAGAATGTACTGGATGGCGTTGTACCGTTTCTTTTCTTTCATTACGGGAAAGTGATCGCTTGTTTCTGCAAACCTAAGGACATAGGACACTCGTTTTCTTGTTTATCGCGTCTGTCGACCCGAACAAGGTACTGTTATGGCTAGCAGGTCATGTTTATCATTCCATCATGGCAGTGCCTCTGATATAAACGTACAGCCTTCGGAAAGTTTTTGCAACCAGCTTTCAAATGTATATGGGCTAATCTGTACTTAAAGGCACGCTTCGTAACGTTAACAATCTACGACGGACCAATAGGGAAGGGAAGTATTTTTATATTCGAATAGAGCCGTGTACCGGAACGAAAGTGAACGCCTCAAAAAGGTTTTTTAGTTGTCACTGTATGCATATTGCAATAGAAGCACCTTGAATTGTCATATATGTACCTATATAAAGAGTCCTATATAAAGAGTACCTATATAAAGAGAGCCGAATATTCGAATGACAAATCGATAAAATATAGATATATTAAACGCTTTTATTAGAACGGGATACACTTTCGTTTGAGATTTATTGAAAATGCGTATACTGTGGAACGATCAATGTCATAGGCAGTTATCAAAAAGTACGTTCTATTTAAAAAAATTGCTCGTACAACTGTTGCAATAACTTGAAGTTGCCTACTACATACAAGTTTCTTGTAATCAACTTCTAAAAATAACGAAATATTAAATAACACTAACTTAAGTTTAAGCCTTAATTCGTATTGTTGGGAAGGTTCAATGATATTCAATATTTCACATGCTACAAGCCAGATGCGCTAAGGAACACTGATGGATAGTTTCAATAGGCAGGCAAGTGTGTGTATATATATATATATATAGACGTATATAGGGTTTGAGGTTTATAATTCAATTACGTCTTTATTAAGTACAAAAGGTTAGTGTAATATTATCGAGCAAAGAAACAACCTATGTATATAGGTGTATATAGACAACATACATATATATAACATATATATATATATACTGGAAAGTTGTGTAGACAATATATGCGCATCGATGAAAATGTCTCCTATAAGGTAACGACATTTTAGATTATTTATTTTGTATTTGCGATAAGTTAGCATAAGTAAACGAATTTAGGAGAAGCATAGCAGTTTTATGTTACGTTTTATCGTATATTTGAACTTTATCTGAAGATTGCCTGCACCACCGCTAAAAGCATTTTTTATAAAATTAAATATTTAGAATAACCTAATTAATATTAATCGACATTTAATATAGTCAGCTCCGTCTGCTTAGCATCAGACGTAGCTCCTAATTTTGGTGTGATAAATGAGGTAAATCAAGAATTGCGAAGTAGTTCTGCTGATGAGTTGTACACCTCGTCCGTTGACCAGGCGTCTATGCATGAAATCTAGGGGTTCTTTCTAATCACTCGCTTTGCCAGTATGATCAGTATGTGTACTTGTATATACGGATAAATAATAGAATTACGAGGTACTGGCCATGCTACCACTGGCAGTTGTCGAACAATAGGCTCGTGCAAACAACTTAAATTGTACGTACGATACATGCATAACATGCTAGAGATTAAGATTAGCGCTGAACGATCAAGGCTATCTCGGGCATTGCCTTGATTTTAACAGGTGATTGCCATGAAAACACTTGTACGGCGGGACTAAGCACCTGTCATCGTATTCACTCAGCCAGACCATCGATCGTGATTGCAAGATCTAGCAAATACTAGTTTATATAGTGTGATACGACATGCTTTTAGGTAATGTTGTATTTAAATTGGGGACAACAAGAAAAAAACATGATATTAAAGCTATCTTATATACTTAGGTAAACGAATAGGTTGATTTAAAGGTAGATGTAAAGGTAATCAGACAAGCAGGTCGACGATTGGTAATTCTCTTTGTTCTTCTTTTTTCGTTCCTTTATTTGTGCAGCAACTTTCTACTCGTATTAAGGGTTCGATAATAAGCAATATATGTTGTTACACTATTTGAATTGAAACCTATACAACTTGGACCATACGATGCTTTCTGGCCTTCATATGAACCTTAACCTTATCCTTCCAACCTGTTGGCCTCATCAATATCGCCCCTATCTTGACCTAATGTCACTGTAAGTGAACGTTGATATGACATCTACTTATTATATATGACGTTCGTGCGGGAGGTGAGAATACGTCAACGTCCGTTAAGCGTTTGTCTTAATGATCGCCTGCTGTCTGAATGACATTAGCACGGCCAATTTCAGCCGTATCCTAAAACTTACTTAGCCAACCTATTTTGCTCGGTGCTTCTCTCCTGCAGTCAATAACTGACAGGCCTGGTTAAGTCGCAAACTTCTCTTTATTAGGTTATATAGGTATTGATCACGTACATATCACATTTACATGTTGTTACGCAACGTTCGTACTAAGTATCGTGTCTCACTGTGTTAGTGGGCAATAACCGCGATGACAGATCGCTGCTATGTCATCCCATGAAAGTCATAAGTTCCGACAACCGAAACCCACGCTTTTCCTTAACAGCTAGGCTTAAGCGTAGTAGAACTTACTCGCAACACTATGTACTACACATTTCTCTTCATTTCGTTTAAAAACGGTATCCTTTTTGCTAGTAACTGTAGCCTAGCATCTTCAGTCGCTGAGAGACCTCGTAGCCAATGCATAGACAACTGCACCAGAAGATACCGTCTGAGCTACCCTTAAATGATAACATTTAAATCAAGGCTCAGATACAGAATGGGGCAGTGTGATGAAGTACATATACCCGCTCGTCACTGCTCATACCAGCGAAAGGCCAGTTTTTCCTAGCACAAAATAGCGAACACGCAAAGCCAATGTACATTGCGTCTTTTTCGACGAAAATCAACCGTTATTTAACGAGCGGCGCACTTCCACCAAGGTTAAGATCGATGCTCTGCGTTAGCGCCGGTCTTCACGCAGTTTCTAAAGAGTTCAAGGAAGGCTTGCAGCAACAAACCGGAAAATCCGCAAAAGGTCAGACTTAACGAGCTTGGAAGTTCAGAAAAATAACCCAAAAACCTATTTCTGATACACCAAGATTTTTTATAGAGAAATCGATAGCCGTTTTGAAGAGCACAATATCAATTGTCTGTTAGGTCGTCCTTTTTTCGGATCTTCTTCGGCCGTTTTGAGCCTTTGTGTCTTTTGGCTTTCAATCAGGCAGGATAAGTTATGCTCGAATTTTCTTGTATGCAACAACTTGATGTTTAATTATACAGGTTGAGGCGTGGTGATTATTAAAAAGCTGTTCATGTAAAAATCAGTAACGAATGGTCTGGCTCCGGAATTGAAGACGTAATTACGCTAAATGATGATTATATTGAATCAACACGACCAAGAATGGTAAAGGGTGATACTTTTATAACATAAAAAAATGTGTTAGTTATCCTTTTTTTGTGTAAATAGAGTCCCTCAATCGGGCCGTAAAGGAAGTCCAGATATAGATGCCTTACCATATATAACATTAAGTTGTTGAAAGGTGCTGACCGCTCCAAAGTGACAATGAGGCACATATTTACATTTTTAATTAATATTACCAAAGCAAGTATACACTATTTTTTTAGCACGGTTATAATCCTATCACTATAGAGCTTCTGCGTTTTATGACGGAAAATTATGACAAATGATTTCTGTGTGTATGCTCTGGAACTGTTATGATAAAAGGTTATGTCTTTTCTACTCACTAGTTCCGATCAGTATTTTTCAGTGACTTGTTGAAATCTTTCAATCAATTGCTTTGCTAGGTAACAAAAACTCGCAATGCACGATTTGTCCTCAGTTCCACCAGATGCATAGAGCAACGTTAACTGGTTTTGGCCCAGGTCGTAGAGCACATTTTTTTTCATTGGTCCATTGCTATTAAGTTTTTGGTGATCAAATACTTTAGAAGCGGCTCGATTTTGCGAAGTTTCAGAGATAGCAATACGGTGGAGTAACTTTCTTATGTCAATTTACTCTCGCACTCAACCATCTAACTTTGTTTTTGTAACTAGCTTTCGTTAAATGATTTAATGTGTTTGGTGATGGCTGTTTAGATTGCTGGACATTTCATAAGCCCAGACAGCATCTATTTGATTACAATAGCGAAACTGCAAAAAATATAATGAATTTTTACGACAAGTTCGCTCGTTTTTATTTTATCTTAAATCTGAAAAAAAATTATTTATTATTAAACATTTACTACTGCCAAATTCTGGCTTTCAAAGGACGCTAACGCTGACCTGACGCGACCCGTAATACCTGACATATGTGACTTGAAAGCCATCTAGCTAGAAAAACAGTCGATATTTTTTGACAGCTCAGTATTATAAACACGGGTGTTTCTGTGAACGAATGTTCGAAAAGCACAACCTTTCATTAACAATTATAGCATACGACAAATTCTGCCAGTAAATATATATACATTTTACGCTACGACACGAGTAACACACTCTAGGACAAACAGTATTTACACATCTGAGATATTCATATAGATCAGTTTCACAATCGTCTCTCGTACCGCAAGCTCTAGTATCGCAGGGTTATGTTTTCTGTTACATAAAATGTTAAAAAAAATTGTTCTATTCAGGCCACTAAATAAAAAAAGCCGTTCAGTTAAATCAAATCAAGCAAACGTTAAGCGTACGCATTGGTTTGTGAAAGTGACGGCGTTCTACCATCGTACATCCAATGAGAGATTTTACGGTAAAATTGTCTTTCATATTTGTCTCTTGTAGTCGTCACCAGCTTTTGGTGAACCGCCCTTAATAAGCGTTCTTGGGCGCAAGAACGTTAAGCAAATGTGTTGTGTGCAGAATCTAGTACTATTTAAACTTGGTCTACCTTGTCCTTGGTGTAGCCTAGCCGAATTGGTGCGCACAGGGACTGACATGGGAGAATGCTAGAGTATCAGCTACCAGATAAAGTACTTCCTGTTTCCAGGATTAACGTTAATACGTTGAAAAAAGGTTAACGTCAGTCCATCCGGCCCAGATCAGAGGAGTTGTCTGACTAGAGCGAATAGCTCTTAAGGTGTCACTAGAAGACCCGGGAGTATTTTTTAGAGCTTGACGTCATCGCAGTTGATGTGCTCCAAGAGTCTGTGTTTAGGAAAAGATCTTAGACTCTTCAGGATTGAGGCTTTGGCTACTAATAAGAAAAAATAGCACAACATTGAAAGAACATCGGACGCGACAGTTGCAGGGTGTTCTGTTAGTGTGGGTTTGATCATGTGCCCCAGCTGAAGAAGGAACAAATGGCTTGGAGTAAAGCGTATATAGAAAAACAGGGTCCAGTGAGTTTCCCCATTGAATCTTACACCCAGAACCGATGACGATTTTGTTCGCGACAAATTTAGGCGGCAAGAAACGCATCTGGTTGATTAGCGAAAAAAATTCAATTAAATATATGGTCAACCAGTTGTTTCGGAATGAGGTAACTTTAACGGTGTCAATGGCATTTCTAAACTCCTGCTTTCCAGGAGCAGAGGATGCAGCTCAGCTTGCTTTGACGTTCGACACTCCAGTTGATAAGAATCTGGAAGATTTTCTAGTGTTTATTTGTTTTAGCTTAACGCAACGCTCGCAACCAGGCTATGAAGGTTATTAGAATTAACAGTTGCCTAAATAATGCCGATCGTTTCTTCCAGAGCAGTGAGCCTAGGCCCTCGAAAAGTTACCCTAGTCTCCTTTGGGCCTTTCTCTGAAGATACGTACCTCTCGTAAGAAATCTTGTAAGCTGAATTCGGGGGCGGGAGCTAACTGGCTCCAGTTTCGAAGCAGTCAAGCTCGTTTTGACCTGGTATAGATAAGCTGGCGTGCGCGTTCCAGATTCAAGTGGCAGCAACAGGAATGTTAGGAGCTCTATCGGCTTCTCTACTGGTGATATTGCGTTTGTATCGGACAGCTGAGAAACAAAGACCAAGTCAATTGGGTCAAAAGGAAAGCAGACTGGTACGTCAATGACTTATGATAGGTATCCTGTTTGTAGCGAACGTCTGAGATCCAGAGCTGGCAAATAAGGCTTGTTTTTGTCCGTAGCAAGGAGGCCACTGTTGACAGATTTAAGATCTTTAATCAGCGCTCGGCTCTCGGTCGCTACTCCCTATATATCGAATCATCCCAGACCTCAGCCGTGGAGTTTTACCCCGGCGGTTATCCAAACGGAAACTCACGATATAACTAAATCCGCTCTAGACCCCCGCCGGACACAGCAAAGAGCAGATTTGCATTGCGAGGTGTCAAGCTACAACTTGAAGCGATGCTATGTGCTATTTCTTTCCATTGACTATTAGCTATGTGGTCTATTACACAAGTAATATATGGACTTACGATCCCTGTGAACCCTACAGACGGAGAGACTTGCAAGAGGCGCTGTCTGAGGCAAGGACTGGGCTGTCACTGCCGGCGTCTTGTCGTTATAATCGCGGCCGGAACCACATAAATGCAAGTGTTGTTTCATGCGTGAAAATCGATCAGTACTTTTTGTACATAGTTACGATCTTTTTCACCACCGCATTAAGTGGGATATAAAAACAGAAAGTAGTTAATTCGTTAGGCCCTTAGGGTTAACTAAACCTATGCCAGTGTTAGGTTGACGCAGTGCACAGGTCTAGGATAGCTTTGGAATACGAATCCAATGCGTGACCCCGCTTCCGTGCTACCTCAAACGCCTCTAGTACCAGGCAACCCTTGAAGATGACTAGGCACTCGTTCTTGTATATGCTGAGAATTTCGCATCCCCGTCTTTTTTTCAGGAAAGAAGCAGCTGGCGTCATTACTGGGCATGGCCTAGGCAACTCACACTCCTTAGCCTGTTTTGACAGGCGGATGCTTTGGAAAAACTTCAGTTTCCGCTTGCAGGAACAACGAGCAGTGAAGGCGCCACCCTCTTTCATCGAGCAGAAGCAGCTGACTGGGCGAGGATGCTCACGCTGATTGATTAGTCCCTAACCAGAAAGCAAACAAAAAGGGCATTCGATTGGTCTGTCTTTCCCAAGTAACTTTTTAACCTAAGCTACTATTAAAGAGAATGATGATAGAAGAATTGTGTTTGCTGGGAAAGCCGGGTTCACCTCAGTAATAAGCGCTCACAAATAACCTTATTCATGACGATGAGGCAGCCAAAAAGTTAATTGTGAGCAACTCGTTGACCACTTCCAAAAGTTTGGCACCCTAACAATCGCTAACTGTGGATTATGGATTGGGGGGTGGTACGGACTAGACTGCCTTGAAGCCGTTTGTGTCGGCGATGCCCGTGCGTGAAGTCAGTCTGATGTGCACTTTCATCACTAGTCCTACACTAGAAGTCACATTATCACCGAACCGCAGGAAAAAAAAACGTGCAAACGGCGAGGTCCATAGTCCGCATTGCCTATGGTACCAAAATTAGAACTAGAAAGCGAGGACGCTGGATGTTCTCTTAGCTGGGATCGACATCGTAGTGGATTTGATATAGTTATTTTAAAGAACACCTATAATATTTTTTTGCCATACTGCGTATAGTATAACTATTTTAGAAACAAAACCTTAGAACAACGATTAAATAGGCTTGAAAATCATAACACATTTCTTATGTAAACTGCAATACATCAGGGTTTCAGGGTTATAAAAAAATGTACGATCATTAACATTAAGCGGGATGGCACACACCACTAGAACAGCTTATTATCGCGCCCTGTTCTTGCAGCTTCTTTAGAAAAAGTCAAATTTACAGAAGAAATAGAATCCGAGCTTTAATTAGCATAACCTGTGGTGTTTTTTGATGTCTGTTTTTCTGGGTAGTTTCTACATGGGCTTAAAACTCAGTCAATTAGTTATTAAAAGTAATACCAATCTGAATAAACACAAATACTTGTCAAACCCCCAAACAGTTCCCTTTTGCTATACCTCAATCGTTCGGTTAGCGAGTTTTACATTCCCCAGCGGGTGTTTATTAGAAAAAGATGATCTGTTCCAGTCTACCCTACGTACCCTGCCTACGTAATATATTATCTATACTGATTTTGCGCAGAAAACCCTCTTAAGCGTCGTTCATAGGTTTTCATGTTGCTTGAGCCATTTGATTGGGATTTAATGATTTGAATGAAACTAGGTATCCCAAATAGTGAACAGCAAAAAGCAATATGTCTTCATCTAGAGAAACAGTCTTCGGGTTTAGCGTGGGCCAATGTGCTAGCAATGCTAGAGTTAGAGAAATGAGAGAGAACTGACAACCTATCGCCGGCCTGGCTGGTGACGACCCTATTACACTTTGTAGTTAGTTAAACTATAATACTTGGCCGATTAGCTAACGGCAGTAAAGCCGAAAAGTTCAAAACCCATTTTCGGATAAAAAAAAAATGTAAATAATCAAACTATCGGCAAAATATGCAGCGCATTAATATATAGATAGTCCGAAAAGTTTATATAAATGTGTGTGTGTGTGTCAGACTGTATTTGTAGACGACGAACACTTACATGTTCCTAGCAGGCAACAAAACAGTGCTACATTCATTTTAAGGTTAGCCATTTGCAAATTAGATAGGGTCGCTGAACTGACCAACTTACCCACCCCACTTCTCTGTCGCAACGTTGAACACAGTGCTCGCTGGACTAGCATGCCGCGTACCGCATCCACAACCTTTCCATGGAAAGTATGAGATAAAGGACTAAGCAAGCCGCGTTAATATTCGCTAAGCAGTGTTTTTTCCCCACCTCGCAGGGGGCAAGATAGACAGTGACATAAGGAGGAAAACAAAAAGCACTGACAAACAGCGGCAAGAAGAAGATGAAGTAGCCGAAACTTTGAAGAACTTGTATCAACTTGATGTCAACCTTGTCAGCCATTTCGTAAGAAGGTGATACGCAGATAGGGCTGTTCTAGTTATTGTTATCCGAGCGAAATACAGAGAACAGGGCGCTTGAAGTTCGTTGTCGTTATGAGTAGTGACGTTTTTGTCGCTGATCTGTGAATTCAGCTGTTCGGACGGAGGCGAAGCGCGTGTTTGATGATGAACTAAGGTGAAGTCGAAAGGAAAGAACAAATATCAATACGATAAGACATTCTTAAGTGAAGGCCATTAGCAGGTATGGGGTTGAGAGTACAGCTTGTCTATAGACTCTTTCGCTCATACCAGCAATCGTATGCTTTTACCGCGATTGCCATCAGTGGAGTGAAGCACGTGACAAGCCACGCTCGAAAAGAAATGCTACTTCAGTTAAGATTACTGTGGAGCAACTAAAGCTTTTAACGGTTTGAAGGAACAAAAAAGGCTTATGCATGTTTCAATGGGCTTATCGTACAGAAAGAATGAAAGTGCATAGGATCCATTAGCAAATAGTATCTACCCAACTACTCCGCGTTTTACTCTACTTTCTGCCCCATTCTTAGATTAAGTCAATCGTAATACCTCTCGACTTATAGTGTGAAGACGTTTAGAGCATTGAGACAGCCCAATGAGGAAAGAAATGGATGCTAATAGTTCGCTAGGGCGTTGCTTTTTCGAGATTTTAGTAGGCGGATTATAGTGAGACACCGAAAATAAAAAAAAACTTAAGTTGTTCATAAGTGTAAGTTTCATTTTGGAACTGCAGCGGTGAGGACGGCTCGCCGTGTAGACCATGTGTCCAGTAAAGTTTGGCTACCAAAAACCCCTTGAGTAGTATGTTCGGACAAATCCGCGAATTTAATTTTAAGTAAATCTCCTGGAAAACCCCTTTCGAAGACGACTGACGAGAGCCGTGGCGGAAGCCGACTTATCTCAAAATGCACGTGTGTTAGTAGTAGTTTGATGTATGTAGAGGTATCAAATTTGTTTACCTTAGTTATAAATCCTGCTCCATCCATGCCGGGTGATGTATACCATCAACGATTGGAAGAAATGATGAAAAACGGGTTTTGCCTGGTTTGAGCAAGAATCGAAAATAGAGACGTAAAGACGCTTGTTTCTCTTTGCGTTCGCACTGCAACAAAACCCGCTCTTACATCCAATTATGACGTGTAGTAAAAAAGATGGGATTTCTACAGTAGTCGCAGACAGACGCGTCAATTAAACCAGTGGGTTTAGTCTCCTTAAAGTCAATGTGCAGCTGCAAAATCTTACAGTCCCTATTTGATGGCTTAATGTAAACCCATTACGACTCATGAAGCTACAGCTTAATGAGTCCTGATACGTTGATTATCTACTTCATCATCTTCCACTACTACTCACTTCAGTATACTTCAGTGAGTAGTAGTAGTGGAAGATGATGAAAAGGTCTGCATTAAACGGCCAATATTAGTAAACAATAATTGGCACTATTATATTGGGAAAATTATTCAGACAAAGCTCTATTCTTGGCCGCCACTTGATAATACAATTACCACTCACACTGAAACCCATCGGTGAAGCAGTATAACCCATAGTATTATTATGGTCGTACCGTTCGTAACTTTGCTATTAAACGTCACTGCCCGGCTCTGACATCCATGCGCCTCAAAGATCTTCTGGCAGTAGCAGTATCATGGTGATGTGCGTTACTGTATGTTGAAAAGGGCGAACGAGGCAAAAGCCTCGTGGGAAAATTATCCCATAAGAGAATTAATAGCGAAATCGGCCGACCCATCGTTCATTGCCAACTTCAGGGTTCAACTTTTAGGGTTCAACTTAAGGAACGCTCGCTGCCACGAAAACTCGAAGCACAACTATTTGTCGGCATTTGCACGCTTTTCCACGATCGACAACGTGACGAAATATTGGTCCGCCATTTAATATATTAAGCACTAAGAAAATAACACTATATAGTGGGGAGATGATCCAGCTCGGCGATAGTGTTGCTCTTGAGAGCACGTGGCATGCATAACGGAGAGCCTAGGCAATGGCAAATGCCAAGCGGGACAACAAGGCATGACTTCGCTGAAGCGTTGAAAAGGCCGGCTGCCTGTCTCTTAACTGCTGCTGGCTTCCCACTGTATTGTTTTTATTGTCTGTTTCATCATCGTATTCATCACTATCACCGCTGTCATCGCCGTTATTGTCGGCGGCGTCATGGGGGCGTCCATGGCTGTACCGACGTGGGATGAAATAGTGGAAGCGAGAGGCAAAATAAGGATATGTGGCCTCGAAAAAGGACGGAAATGGAAAAGATACTAGGACGAGAGAAGAGAGAACGGCAACCGCTCGCAATATAGTGGGAAGTTAGCGACGAAAGATTCCAGACGAGCTCAGGATGCCAAATAGTTGCAACAGGAGCTCTTCGGCCAATTTCTGTCACTTCTAATATTCGCATCTACTTTTTTTTCACTCTGTATTTAAGACGACACTATTTATTATTGGGCAGTTACCGGAGCGTGGTTGTCACGCAGGTCTCACGCAGCGTTGCAAGTAGTCTCTCGCTACATGCACTGGTTTGGCAGGCCGGAACGCTGTGTTTGAAAGAGAGAGAAAAGTGAAAAGTGCTTGAATACTGGACGATCGTCCACTCGCCTCGCGGTACGTCACGTATGTATGACGCTACACCATCGAACCACATTTGGGGCACATGGAATAGCGAGCTGCTGAAGTGGGGTGAGGCGAGACGCGGCAACAGGCTCGGTGCGTCCCGTCAGAAGGCTGCCAGTAGCGTATTCTTTGGATAGGCCCAGACGCAGATATGCTGTCGCCCAATACTACTTACAGTTCGGTTCACTGACAGCTTCGGGACAGATCTGAATGGTTGGGCTGATGGTAATTAACAGCGATGCGGAAATGAAGGCATATGGCCATGCGCATTTTTGTTAACGTAACGGAGAGAGAAAGAAGATTACAAGTTGATAATTGCTTGGATTATTTGTATTGTTCAAATGTTCCAGTCCGCTCTAAATACAAACCGTTTCATAGACCTTTTCAATATATTTGATACGTCTTCTCTTAAACATGACCAAAAAATAGAAAATGGCTGCACCCGTTTGCGACTGTGTAGCGTTCGATCGGAATAATTCCATGTCGTCGCTGAAAATAGCAACAACGCCTGGGGTTGTTTCATCTGATTTGCTCAGTTGATATTGATATCCTTAAATTCTATACAATTTTAACCGTTGACCGTTGTTCTACGCTGACCTAGTCGGCGATCTAATATTGTCCATATGTATCTATGTATTGTACGCGTTCACTTGTAAAAAGAAACAACCCCACTGTTATTAATCGTCCGATAGCATATATATGTGACTTTGGAAAAAAGTACTTGCCGGGGACCCGTCGGGTCTCTGCTCGGACGATTAGATATGCCAAGAACTCGAATATAAGTGCGTCTAGTCGTGCGTCATTTACTCTATCCTACGATTATGTGTGCGTGACTTTCATAGGAGATCGATTAGAATCTGTCTACCGAGACCGGCCTCATCCTCTATGTCGTTGCCACTACCGTGAATGCTGCCCGTCGGCTTGCTAGCATGGCGGTAGTCGCCACTTCTGCGAGGGGTTGCGATGTCGAAATGAGCTCTTGCCCCGGCCCCGAATGTGCACGCACTGTTCGACATGGCTGCGTACATCGACAACGAAAAGGCTAGAAGAAAGCTGCGGTGGCGCCAACGACAGCAGCAGGAACGGAATGACGGAGTGATATTTAAAGCGTCTGCTCTCGAAATCCCACGATCTCTCACTTCAGCTTTTTTATTTTACCCCACTTCTTCTCTCTCCCTATGCCAATGCACGTGTCTCTCTCTGTCCTTCTGTTGGTGTCTTCCCTATCTCTACCGCTCATTCGCTAGAGCATTGAAACACTTTTGTCTCTCTTTCTTCGAAAATACACATATAGCCCTTCCGACAGCAGCTGTGCCCATTTCCGTTTTGACCCGAGACTCGCGTCCAGTAGACGCTCCTTCACACAGCAGTCTCGCGCTTTGGCTCTATTATAATAGACACCAGAATCCGTCGAGTGAATTTGATTCCTTCACCACTTGACTTTTCGTTTAGGTATAGACGCCGTTGACTTTTACGCACCACGGTCGCCTGAATCCTCGCTATGTGGTTAAAGGAAGGTTATTCAGCATTCTTCTAGGCTGCTTCCACTCTGCGCAGCAGCTAAAAGACATAGCAATTCTCCACTGTACCCCTGCACTTACCCTCATCAAGTTCGGTCTCCTCTCACATGAAACTGTTTGCTTCGCGCTTTATACCCGGGCACTTCTGACCTGTAGCAAAATAGGACGTTACCGTCGCAGATCTAAGCCAGCCAAATTTAAACTTCAAGATCGCCCCAAAACAAGATCCAGGGACCTGTGCAAGACATGAGAAGATTATACTTACCTACAGACCCAAGATGATAAACACCCGATGGCAATTACCAGCAAAAAGTGATCTGTGGAAAAATCAATTAATTACGCAAAGCATAGAAACGAGGCGACACATTTAAATGCGTCTAATGTGAACCAAGATGCACCGACCCTTCATCTATCAGGATATATCATGCTTTTGCTTTTCATTTATCAAGCGAATTTATCTTTTCAACGCACGACATATAGAAATGGAGGCAGCCATTTTACCAACGCGATGACCTATTTGCTGAAGGGTGCGAATGAATACGCCTAAAGTAAACCTGTGGGTCGATGCTTGTATCGTGATATTCACTCATCGGTAAGCTATAAAGCACCAACTGTGCTTCTAGCTTCCATAACTATAATTTGATTATTACTCGCTACCGCCTTTTCGACGCTGTCAACATGCAACGCCTATGGTCACCAACCAGACCGAACCCTGTGTTAAGTTCCGCCCCGTTTGGCTGGCTTTAACGAACTTTATTATTGTTCTGTTAAAGGCATCCGCAATCCATGATATCTCTGATCGGGCGTCGACTCCGTCAGAAGTAAAATAAAGTTGATAGACACGGGTCTAGGTCGATGCGATCATGTTTTTAATCGTTTATGCATCGGAATTGCCAACTTTTCATAGCTTTGTTAAGCTTGTCCGCTAAACAGCCGCATTGCTTGAAATATCCTCTCCGAATTTCTTAGCTCGTATTGTTGAGGTTGGGCGGTAGTTTGCTACTTTGTTGTCGGCCATGGACGATCGTTTTTAAATTTATTAAGAGATTCATCTATAAAATTTGATGTCAGCAGAAGGAATCTCGGGTTAACGTAACGTATATTGACACACAATACTTGTTCCCACATAACCCAACATGTTACTTACGATTTCGAAAATCCTAGTCCTCTGAATCGAACTGTTTTTATACTGCAACAAACAAAAGGTTTTGGACGTAAATTTTCGAAGCTGTAGTAACACAGCCCCCTTCTAACTCTATGATAGTTGCCCTATATTAATAGTGTTGTATGTTGGGCTAAAAAACGAAGTCGCTTGCTTTAAACACTTCGGCCATTACTTTTTAGAGATCGACCCTTATGAGCACAACGACGGTCAGGACAAGTAACAGAGAAGAGAGCGCAAAGAAGGTACTAGGAATATAAGCAGCCGAGTTGCGACTGGCAGGATTGTTGTTTACTGATAATTTAAGCAAGACAACTCAGGGTAGAATTAAAGGAGAGCGATGGACAGCTGCTTCAATGAAAAACATGAGTAGGGATTGGCGATGACAGAAATTTCAATCACCGATTTCGTCCTGTGTGAGCGACGCGTCGTCATGTAAACAGGCAAGGTCCTTCACGAGGATTCACATTGTTCTTACCACGGCTGTCAACGTTACCCGAAAATATGACGAAAATATATACGTTAAGTCCGAGCGCACGAGTTCACAAATGCTTGTCGGACACGGGGGAATCACTATATCGGATGTTAAATATGAATACTTTAGCTTTCGTCTTTTACTTTAGCTTTAGATTCGTGCGTTCATACGTACAGCTGTTGGCGCATTTTGTGATGGGAGCCAGCCGTCTGTCTGATGGAACGCCTCATGGCGATACCGCACGTAGGACTCGAAACACAGAGATTATTGGTACGCGCTTGACAGCGTTACCCATATATATGCCCCAAGATATGCCTTAGACTCGTCTTTGCTTCGAGCCAATTCTCTCTTGATCAATGTATCGATCTACCCAACGGTTGATCATATTCGATTAGCAGCAGTCCAAGGGTTGGTGTAACGCTTTGGACCATCCACAACACTTCCCATCCTCTCTAAGACGCTGCGGTATATGTTCCACTGGGCTAGCGAATGGATATATACGACGGTCACCGTAAAAGTGTTTCAGTGCCCGTTCCACAGTTCTTCGGAAGTTTTAATATCTACCGGTTCTGTCGAAGCAGTAGGATCTGATCGGGACTTCACAGCCTTAATCGATTAGCGATGTCTTTAGTAATTAAGAAATGCGCTACATGTTCAATGCTATTCCTCGATTGTTTTAATCAACTTGTCTACGCACTTCAAATTAGATGCGAGGCTGGACCACATTTCTGAGAGGAACTTATAGGAGATGAGGTTTTATCCTGAATTAGGGTTAGGGTTATATGTGATCCTTAACCCGGAGAAAAATCGTCTTGTATATGTAACCAGAGAGGATTGTAACGGTATATTGTACTCTTATCCTGTTCGAGCTTAGGTCGTTCATTCTGTTTTTAGCGCTTGACTAGTTTATCGTAGAAAAAGGCTTGAAACGATGCCAACAAAGTACTTTGATGGGACAACCCAATTTTGCTATATAAAAGCAAAAACTTTATAACAATAGACAGTGATTGAATCTAAGCGTTTACAAAACTGCACTTTGCCTTTATCTCGTTCCCATTTTTGAAACAAGGTACTGCGAGAAAAGCTGTAAACCTTCCATATCGAAGTTTCTAAGTGAAAAAACCATGAAGATCGAAGAAGTACCCTTACTGTACATTGCGGTTGTGCGACATAACAACTCGAAGTAAGCCATTACGCCTCATAGGACCCCAGCCAAATAACAGCGTCTTATGCTTTCACCATAGAGTTCCATTAATCAAAAATCCTCTATTAACAGGTTGAGCTGGTTTTGTATATACAAGATCACAGTATTGCAAACATGCGTGCACGTTTACGTATACGCTTTGACATCTACATACCGACAGCATCTATCGCCTAGCAAATTTCTTTTTTCTACATGCGATGCCACTATATTCCTATGGCAGGCAGCTAAAAGAAAAAGTACACAAGACAATGGATACGGTTCAGCGGTAGGTACGCTATTCCTCGTAAGCGGCGTTCAGAGCGAATAATAATAAGACAATAATAATGTCCTCAACAAATGGACGGTAATCTGAAGGGCATTCCCGAATGAGCTAGCTTTCAGGTACGTAGTACATAAAGCGTAAGCATGAATTTGTAATAACCTTGGATAGAATATCTTGCGCAATATTGGCTGGTAAGTGAAAACGCTTTACTGAAAGGAACGAATCTACTGGCCTTCTGTTTCCTTTAAACATATGCGTGCCAGAACGGGTGCTTACGCGAAAAGAGCTTTTTCTCATAGGTAGGAAAAGCGAATTTTTTTCAGAGGCAAAATCTGTGGTGCTTAGATCGGCATCGCTTCTCAGCTTTCCGTCTATATCTATTACGTATTCCGTCTAAATATTTTACCTAGATAATTTCCTTCGAAGTCTGCTTTAAGGCATGTCTGTTTTCACCGAAGCTATGATTTTCAATATCGGTTGTGACTAGCTTATGACCAGTGCAAATGATGATACTCTTATGTAATAACGTTGCACTGTATGTGTTCAACTGTCGAAAAATTGAGCAAAATTTCTACATAAAAGTCAACGTCGTTACCCAGTGAGCTCACCACGAATGCCTCGGAAGGATTTGAAGAAAAACGCGCTATTATGATGATAAGGATCATAATTAATTTAGTAGAACCGTACTCAAATCTAACCAACCTTAAAGCCGGTGGTGAAATTAGTGTATCTAAATTTGGACGCCTATTGCAAAAGCAGCTTACTCACGACAGTTAATTGAAGTTCTCTTGAACGCTTGCCCATAGCAAGCGTGCCTTCGGTATGGATTGCTTTTTTGCCCTGTGTTATCTCCTAAAGCCTTGCCAATCAAATTTATATAAAACTTCTCCTTACAGCTCGTTCTATGCAGTCCTTCTTTCAAAACGTGTAGCGACTAGATGCGCATATATGTATATACAAACACCAACAAAAAGCGTTTTGCTCTTGAGCTAAGCGCTGACATTTCTTGGGTTCCCTACAAAGCCCTTGACAGCCTCACAAGGTCACCAATTTTGAATGTTGTAGCTCTCATAGGCCCAGAAGATTCTCTGCTGTTGCGTGACTCTTTTCCCATCTTATCCTCATGTTGGTACGATTTCGTACAGTTTGGCTTGCTGGCAAGAGAACCAAGCTGCTCCCGGCGACGAACAAGAGCCAGCGATCAGGCAGTAACACGACCGATGGCTGAACAGGAAAGACCCTTAAACTAAGGCACAAAACTGGTAAGGCGAAAGCAGGAAACAATGGGAAAAGCGGGCTTAATAAGGACAATGACAAGGCTCGAAAGATTACTGGATACCCCTTCAAGTTTACGTTATTGAAATATTGTAGTGCAATATGAAAGTGGTAAGACTCTCATGAAGGCGTATCACTGATACAGAGAGCCCGCTTTTGTCAGACGCCGTTGTTAGAAAGGCTATCGCTGAGAAAGAGGCAGTATCTTTCTTACCTTTTTTTGATTTAGAACTGTAATGAGCAGTTCTTCGTGCAGCAACACCAGCGGAAATCATTGTACCGTTAGCCACGGAGACAATGGTAACACTCTTAGATCAGCTATCTGTGTCTCGGGACAACAAAAAGGCTTCGTCGGTCTTGACTAGCCCTTGTGTACATAGGCACAATGCGGCAAATATATTTCAACCAACCCGGTAGGTTGGCCCAACCCACGCTGCAGCTAGAATAATGAACTATTTCACAAAAGCTATAAAGATGGATATAGGAACAGAGGCTATTGCAGAGAGTCTAGTTGATGTAAAATAGAATGTCATTGTAAAGCAGACAACATATCCGAGGAGACCCTGTGATACTATACCAGTACAAATAATACACGATTCGGAATAATAACCGAGGGCTGTTTTTAACTCTATATGTTTATGTGTATGAAGAAGAAATAGGACGCAAGAGCTGTAGCACGTTTAAATATCTTTGCAAGGGTGAATAACGCTCAACTGAAGCGTAAATTTCAACACGCGCACATGTCGAAGCAGAATCTCAACCAGCCGCATAGGTGAGGCATAGGCGCAGACGGCAAGTCGTTCGTAAGCGAAGATAGGGCAAATAGGAGACCTTGTGGAGGGTGCACGGTGTAAAACAAAGGGTTGATATAAATGTATGGCAGCGCAGTACCGACATAGAACACAAGCGGAAAATGAAGCAACGAAAGGATTGTAAAGATGACCAAGGAGGCTGATTGCAAAAGCCGCAGACTAGAACAACGCTATGGGATGATGAGCGAAAGCGGAA
The DNA here is from genome assembly GCF_002443255.2 of Varroa destructor. NCBI lineage: Eukaryota > Metazoa > Arthropoda > Arachnida > Mesostigmata > Varroidae > Varroa > Varroa destructor. The sequence continues at coordinate 6,140,912 of NW_019211456.1, forward strand.
GTAGTCGTAGCAAAAGTTCACAAGAATTGGCCATTTTTGCCAATCTGACCTATGCTCCAACACTGAAAATGTACCAATACTGGGAAGTGCTCTACCTTTACCTTACGGAAATCATTCCATTCACAGTATTTGTATATAGCCTGCTATATACTACTGCTGCTAGAGATTTGGGCTCGAAAGGCGACCTTTGATTGCACTCGTAGACTCAGCGGGTGAGTTTCGAGGTTCAAAGTTGTCGTCGCTTCCCGAGCTATACTTTCGCTTTACTATTGCTCTGCCAGCGTCGTCCTCTCTTCGGGTATTCACAAAGAGTTACGCGTATCCCTAGGTCTACGTACATGTTTAAGATAGTGAGTTCACGAAATAATTCATATGTATATATATTCTGTAGATTGCTACTCGCATCATAATTGCCTGTTTCGTTTGAAGAATATTAGGTATATATATAAAAGCAATCATATTCTTTTTTAATAAACATCCCTTACTAACAGCTCAGAAAAAAACAATTAATCATCGTAGCTAAAATGTAGTTCACACTATAATACATACATGGCAGATACAGTAAAACTCGGCGCCAACTTCTTTAACAATCACTTTCAGTGATAGGTTAGAAGATTATATACGTGTATAGTTTGAGGCACAAGTGCTTTCGGCTTATCTTTATGTTCATTTCCTTTATAACCTTTCCGCTTTTTGATTTTTACTATTGAAGATTGCTCTCTTTGCGCTCTAAGTCCGTAATCATTTTGCTGTGCAATAGATGGGATACTACGTCGAGTTAAAGCTGCTCTGACACCGACCTTATTTCAGCCTTCACTGATGCCGAAGACTGCCGAAGTAGCCTGGAATACTTATGTCGTGAACAGCGAGATCCCTATAATTGGAAACTCTACTCAAACCTGTTCAAATCACAATGTTCAAGGGTGCGTTTTTTTCATAACTGGAGGTAAAAATTAAGCATCTAAAATTGATGAGGATCGATTGAAAGCGCTTTTGACGTCAGACAGCCGGTTAGTTATTTGTCAATTGAGCGAGAGATTCAACTGCAGTCATTCATGTGACCATCAGAAAAAACTTCGGATCTATCTAAAAATTATAAGCCTGGGTATTCTATGGTATATATGTCTATATGGATATAATACGAAGCATTGCAAAAAGACACGGCTTTTCGTTGCTTGTTAGCATCTCGCCCGGCACCGAAGGTCACATCGTCGCAGTAACTGATCGTCAGCGGCTAGGAACGGTGTCTTCAGTTGAGAGAAACAAAAAAACATGTAGGTAACTCCGCCTAAGCTCCGAGTGGTTTTAGGCGTCTATCCCAAGTAGATGGCTACCAAGGACATACGTATATGATTTAGTTGCATATTGCAAAAAAGAGCGGATAGATAAGGCAAGATAAGTGCTTTTCGCGACAATGTTGGGGCACACATAGCAAAGATTGCGAAAAGTGTCCTGTCAGGCTCGTTCGTAGCCTTACCCGTTGTAAATTTTGCTCCGACAGATTGTAACCTTTTCTGGTCACTAAAAAATGAAATTACTAATTGTACGTTTGGCGGTGTCAAAGCCCGGATTCTACGAAATGCTAAACATCAGACCTGAAGGTTTCCAGCGAAAAAAAAAAAAAAAAAAAAATTCGTTGACAGATAAGAGAACGTTGAGCGAATACATAATCAATTATAAGATAGTGTCAAGGACGTAGTTTTTTTTTTATTTGATCCAGTCGAATATTGCTTCGATGGAATAGAGTGAGTTCGAGCAATATTTTATAATATTTGCTTTACGAAGGCTGTCTCGCGTGCACTAACGCAATTATCCCTATCGGTAGCTTATTGCAGATTCCATCGTTCCTTGCATTTCGGACTACTTTACATTGCGGATTAGTGATGTCATGATGATTCTAAATTGTGCTTCAGCGTTTAGGGCGAAGCAGAAGTCTCTCGAGTCAGTCTGAGAAAAATCACGAAGTTAACAGTTTAAAAATGTCTTTCCTAGATCCATTAAAGTAGCAGCAAAAAAAAAAAATTATATATATATATATATATATGATGATTCTGCGTTCACAATCACACGCATAAAGAACATTTTCGTACGATGCTTAACCAGGTTTTGTGATAAAACTAACCGTGGTCCATTCGTGGTCATGGATCAGCTTCTTAGTCGAATAATAGAAAACAGACGGAGGTTTCGCAAGATCGCATCAGAGTTCATACCAACAGGTTAATCAAGGTTTAATCAGTCACCCACGGTCCTGCCTAGAAGATAAATATTAGATCTCCCGTAGATGGCTGTACGAGCTATACTATTCACCTTAACATCCTACGAACGTCGCGCCGTATATGCTATAACAAATGCGCGTCTTATATACATAGGTAGATTTGACAATGGACTAGTTATTCATTTACGCGTAGAAACAAAGAAAGACTAAATCTTGCTAGTTTACAAATAGAGGACAGTCATTAAATAAGCGGCTTATAAAGCGTTCGAGCAGAACGGTTCGAGCTTCTTTGCTGAAGTTATGAGCTACCGTATATAGCCGAAGGGCCTTTCTTTAGACCATACGTCAGGATGTCATCTAGTTGCTAACTGCTGCAGTTCCGGATTTCCCTGTGAAAGGTTAGGCATTCCGGAGATTTCGGTTCAATTCAATTCAATTCAATTCAGCGAAAAAACATTAAGGACTTATTAAATTCTATAAAGAAAGATCGATTCCTGTCTACCCGATTATCAGTCTACGCTTAATATACAAATCCAACCGTTTTAAGCACCCTGTTATACACTACTGACAGGGGTGTCGCTTCACGTTTGTATTATATCTTCCCATAAATGTTGGAAGCGTTTGTAATAGGTAGAATAGAACCGCTGAATAGTGTGTAACGATTTAAATATAACAGTAAACTCCTGTAAAAGTCTAGACTGAAGATACTACATATCTAATTCAACGATTGGAAACGTTTTAGACTGCGCATGACATAGCTGTGACATACTGAAAGCCGTTTCGGCCCAGTCCTCAGCTGGCTTGTTTCAACAGCAGTCAACATTTAGTGATGAGGGTCAATGAGAAAAATGTACGAACGTAATACGAATTTGTTAACAAACGCTTTGATTTGAAAAGCAAGAGGGACGTCCAGCCACAAACCTTGATCTTTCGACCTTAGTAGGAATAATGGGTCTTTGTGTTGTTTCGAACATGACGAGCTACTTAAGAATTAGCCTTTACTACGAGAAGTCTGCCAGAGGACAATTGGTATGATCGTACATCCTTGCACGCCAAGTGAAGTTTCAGCACGGCTACGTAAAAACGCACGTAGCCGTTCGTTTACTCGTTTCTCAAATATTCGAGACAGAGCGTGACGTATGTGTACATATGTACCCTATATTTGTTTGTCTGTACGAAAGCACAAAACCGAGATCTCGAAACAAGAATAACAGTAAATCTAATATGCTTTACATAAAATTTTCACCTATCAACTTGACGCGGTGTACTGAGCTTGCTTTTTTACAGTGACCCGTAACTTCAAGAGCTATGTTATTTGGATCGTTTTCGACCTAACCAGCAAGTAATCGGCAGATATCTCTGTCTATACAATGCGCTGTTCGTTCGAGTAAAATCAACCCTTACATAGTTCGTACATAGTTTTTAATTAAATGGCCGAAAATTCTATATTTAACATGGCGTCTTTGGTAGCATCGTTCAGTAACAGAATAAATATAGATCTGCGATCTATTCAGTGTGTAAATATACGTTTGGTCAAATGGATTAAATCTAATGGGGTTAGGTTTAAGATAAAACTGTAATCATAAGACTCTTAAAACGATATATTGTCAACACAGCGTTCTTCAGTGTTCCTTGTTACGAACGAAAGATGTGAAAATAAGATGATAGGTTTTACTACCCCATAGAGCGTACACAAATATCGTACACAGAGTCAAAAACATACAGGTCGATATAGCGGTCCAGTGACGGGTCGCCCTCCCCAGCTATAGACATTTAGCAAGACAAGTCCAAACTTATTAAAACAAAACGGTTAGTTTGATTTTTTAGGCAGTTGTAAGCAGTGTGTAACCCACGCTCGATGCTTACTGTCTCCGACTCCAAAGTTCTACAGTTATATAAATTTCCATTATTTGATACTTAAAACCAACTATGTTTCACCCCCCAGTTCTCTTTTATCATTTGGCTAATATCTGCAAACGGTTACTAAACCCTAATAATGTTATGTTTTCCTTATGATTTTCTCCTTGTTGACATCTAGTCTTGGCCAATGAATTAGTCTTAGACTAGGTAAGCTGGTGAAAGTTGAACACAGTTTTGTTGTTTCATGATCAATTTGTGTACACTGGGCTTAATTCGTTCAAATCTACTGACTGGGCTGAAAAAGTATCCGTCGCACCGAGACCCCAACATAAGGGTAACAATAAGTGCGTGGCACCATATATTTGGCCTACGATAGTCAAAAGCGTTGCACCGAACGGGTGTCTTCCAAAACGAATCTATTCTGTCTGTATCGGATTATAGCTATTCTGAACATGTGTGTATTCATATAGACAACACTTACAGTTTCCGCTTTGAGAGCAGACGTTAAGAAGCATCGGTTCGCGGTGCTGGTGCTACTAGTTAGATGCAGCTCTTGATACCGCTGAATGCGTATGTAAAGCCCGTTGGACGCTCAAAACAAAAAGAACAATGTTGACTTGCGGCTACGTCAACTGATTCCATCCATAGCTATGCTACTTGATAATAATGTAAACGTGATAATATTCACATAGAACCATTAGCATCATCTCCCTCGTTCTGTGCCTTTTGTTGCCGTCTGTACACCTTGCGTCAGTCGCCGCTGCCCGCTTATTACGCGCTGCGTGTCGCCATTAGTGCTATGGAGGGGCAAACAAAAAGTCTCATACTTCGTTCGTCGGACATGCTATCAGCCACGATGTGGCCAGCAATCTGCCGCCCTTCCAACGAGAGACAAAATAAGGGCAGTTTGGAGTACGGCTATTGGAGGACAGCTGCTGCCACCGCTGCAGCTATGTATATAATGCACACTCGTGCAACAGGGTAAGCGCAGTGAAAGGAACACGTGAAGGCCAACACGCCAGATCGATCCCCCTAACGCTAGCATCCGCTTCTGTCTCTGTCTCACAACATAGATAAGATATGAAGTCTTGAGAAGGTGCATGGTAAGTCCGCTATCTGTTTTGGCGGTGGTGGTAGCGACAGCAGCAGCGGAGAGATGCCGTTATATTGCTCTCTAAACCCCGCTGCTAAACGTTCTCGACGCGGCCCGCAACTTTCTCAAAGCTAGGTGATGGTTACCTGGGGTCAGACACTCAAACCATAAGCGAAGTTGCTTATTATTCGAATTTTAGCGCTCTAAAAGGTATCGATTCGAGCCGACAATGCTGAACATGCATCGTCGGCTCGAATCTTCTGGACGTAATCGCACGGCGTAGATCAGCTGAACGAAACCGGCTCAAAGAACCCATCAAAAAATCTTTCCTTTGTTCCTCAGCACTGCAAGTTTATGGATGCGGCTGAAATGCGTAAATAGTTTGAATTGACTTTATTAGGGTATCACACTAACTCGATCCACCAAAGCCTGTAGTGGTTTTTCAAGGTGAATGAAAAAACAAATGCTTTTACTCAACAACGCTCAGATATTCGTCATAAAAACAGTGACTCTCACATTACAAAAAAACTTGGTAATAATTTATTTGCAATCATATGATGGCTATCGTTATTATACAATAAAATTGTTTACTACTGTTTTCTATGTAAAATCTTATTTATATGATACTTGTTTTTATATATGAATTTTTTCATCGAGATTAGAAATCGAATACGGTGAGAACGGACACTTCAGACCGACAGCTGCCAGCGAACTTTAAAAGTAACGACGCGCCGGGTTTGGCAGCAAACAAAATAATACGTTCTACATCTTCTGGACGGAGGACAGTCCTTTGGGAGTCTTTCGAAAGGTCTCTCGTCAAATTTTTGAAGGTATGAGACAACAGAAACTGCTATGGACCTGTAACCTTAGTATTGCACGTTGATGATCTTTAATTGAATTGAATTCGTATGTTTCAGGAACTCTGATAGGTGTCTCGAAAGCACTCCGCATGTCATCGGCGATCACGGCAGAATACGAAAGGACATCAATCGCAGAAACGATCGTCTAACACGTTCCACCAGGCAAAAACTTTACACTGAATACAATTTATAAATATAATACATATAAAGTTTATCGTCAAAACCATGCCCTTGAGGTGTTCCCTGAGACGTTGTTTTTTCCGTAAGGCTTCAGCTCTAGCTTGGGTTGCCAGAATCGTCCACATATATTTTCAGTAAATTTCAGTTATCGTAAAATCCAAGCTACTCAAACATTCAAATTGAACAGAATATCTAGGGGAAAGCTTACTACTCAAATAAGTTCCCTCATTAAGAGGACTGTTACTAACCACAGCATACGGCAGTAAGATGTTTTTTTTCTACATGGTTGTTGTAACAGTAAATCGTAGAGCAAATCTTTTGATGGGCGTATCCTCCTCGATCGAAAAATATTAAAAAGTAGCTTCCAGGGCACTTTGGCGAAGTTTATCATCTTTAATAACTGGCACAAAAAGCATCTAGTCCTTCGAAAATGCATGAGACAGTGGTCGGCGAACTTAGAACAAGTTCTCCGTCTGGCTACTGCACGCTTGCTATTACTATAATAATACGGACTAGGCGTCTCTCAGTTTTCATCGCTACTGCCTAGCTAACCTAAACCAACCTTTGGTTTATTATTAGAATTCGAAATTATGCCTCACTATAGCGTGCACGGTCATCATAATAAGAGTAGTATCGGCCTGCTTGTTTATCGGACCTTCGATAAGCGGTAAACACTTCGCTTGTCTATTCTGTAACAACAAATATGGCAATGGGGACAATGTGCAGCTTCGCTACCATTTTACCACATCACTAATCACTTTAATGAATGAATGTTACGTTCTTATGCAGTCCGGCCTAGTGCAAACAGGCAATTTGATTTATCTATGTAGTGGAATAGTGGCAGTCTTCCTGCGTCTCCTTCTCTTCGTCCCATTCGAAAGGAAGAGAGACCAGCTTTCCTTGTTCTCCCTCTTCGTACTTAGCGCAGGCAAACAGTGTAGATTGTTAGACATCAACGAATGTCCTACGTTTTCCGCTATAGAGCCCCGTCTCTTTTCTCTTTTCTAGGCCACTAGCATCTTCCTTTTACGATTCTTTGCTGGGACTACCAATATACGAGTCTACCGCACCTCGACGCAATAAATCACTTCTGCAGAAATCATGACCAGCCCAAATACGGAGGATGTTTGTTTTTAGGGCTAGCCGCCACAGGCGTCGTCATGATAATTTGGGATCGAAATGCCTAAATATATGGAAGGTCCCTCAGCAGCTGGTGAAAGGGCGGCAGCGACCGCTCGTTTAAGGTTGCATGAGCCTTTGCTCTCTAGTTACCTTGACAGTTTCGTCTGCCATACATAGATAGGTGTCCAGATTAAGCGCTCTGTAGCCATCTCAGTTATTAAATCGTTCCTAGGAGCGAACAGCTGTTTGGTCACTAAATCTGCGTCTGTTTTTTGCCAGCTATCCGCCCTAATCCGGCTGGCCAAAGGCCCCTCACGTTTTGCACTGGACCTAGAGGCTTGGGTTGTACTGGCACTGAGTGAAGTGCTTTTTCTGAAGCCGTCGACGCTGCTATCGTTTAGCGTTTATGAAGCAAATAACGCGGTAAATGAGACACACATCCGTATGCACATGCATACACATACAGGCGTTAACAGGCCTAAATGAGGATAGAGTATATGATATGTGCGTGCGTCTATCTGTCAACACAATACGGATTAAGCACATTTTTAACCAGGCGTAGAACTCAGGTACCCTGCAAGAATCGGTAACAGATCGGGATAGCAGAAAAGCAAACAACAGTGATATCAGCAGCAGCAGCTGGCATGACTGATGGGGGGGGGGGGGTAATATTTTTAGCTAGTACCCGATTTGCATTGAAAATGAGCTGACATGGTATAAGCTATTCTGTTGATGTTATATTACATTGGATGGATTACTGGGTGTATTTCATATTTGGGATAACTATTTTTTCTGTATTTCGAATGCTTTAAAATGGATCTCTTTGTGAAGGCTTCGAGTGGCGACCGAGTTGGGTGGTCGAATTGAATCATTAGATACCATCTCTTTAAACCGGCGTAAAGGAAATAAGATCATCTTTGATAGGACGCGGCCTTGTTTGCTTTTGTCCAAATTTTAGAAACCAGCTCTACTCTAATGCCTGCAGCGGCTGTTGCGCAATGATCGCAAATAATTCGTAAAGTTCGATACAAATAGGCGCTTTTTGTACTGTTCCGTAGTAGCGCAAACCTCTGCGCAACTGACAGTCTTCTTGTGTATATACAAGAAGATAAGAGATGATCAATACGGTTATATGTAGCATCAAGTACGCATGTGGGACATGTGAGAGAAAAAAATGAGTGGGTACCCGAGCCTGGGTCTTTATAGCTCGCTAGAAAATATGGGTCGATGCGTAGGGCGATTGGCCCGTGTGCGCTGCCACAAAGAATCGAATGGCAACCGGCATTCGGCATTGAAGTGGCCATCATGTATCTACGACTACGGCGTTAGAAGCGAAATTAGGTCTCCCGATTCTCAATCACTCCTTAACACCTTTAAAGCCACATTTGTCGAAAGCCATTGTGTACTTCATATTTCGTGTGTTATTATTATATAAAATGAACTCAAGTTCTGTTAACTTTTTACGCACGGTTTGTGTTCAAAATTAAATACTGACTTTAATGAAAAAAGGTAATGTCGTTAAAAGGTTTATTCTGTGCAGTAACCGTAAACTCAGCTTCTCGACTTCCTGATGATGGAAGATCACGCCAAAAAATAGTTAAGCGCTGTGTAAAGTATTCGAAGACGAAACAGGCCAACATGGCGTTTCTTCTATCGTTCCGGCCCAGACCTCATCAGAGGAAAAAATTCTTAGGCTGTATAAGGAATTCTCGCGGGAAATTCCGACGGAGGTACACAGTTATGTGTACTCGTAGGTCAGGGCGTTCCTCACCTGCCGAACAAGCGACATTTTTCATCGAGCTTGAATAAGAAAGCAAACAAGAGGGCAGGCAAAAGTTACAATGCCACAGAGCGTATATTGAGGAAATCTTGGGTCTGCTACTATCCGCCAAGAGTTTTTCAATTTAAATGGCAGTATATATACACAAATTCACTGATTTTTTTTTGTGAAAACGTTAGTTCTAGTATTTTTATATTCATGAAATATTATGCTTAAACAGCTGTTAAGTACGAATCACGGTCTACACAGCGAAGCTAGGTCTGAGTCATCGTCCAAAGTCAAAAAAACCCATTCATTAAAAAGGAAAAAATCTAACTTACTTACAATATAAATGAGCACGATACTGACCGACGTTGTGAACGGTTACAAAAAAAAAAACTCTCATGATTGGCTTATGTTATTCATAAGTTACTGAAACATATCTAAAATCAAATAGCTCTGAGTAACTTGATTCGACCGACGATTTCTTTTCTATTCGTCCTAGAAGCATAAGCCGCGTTAGCAGGACAATACTGTCCTGATAGTTTTTTTGCATGCTCTTCGCAGGGCTGCTCGTTGCCCTGAAGTTTGTGGACTGTTAACCTGCTCCTCAAGCAGTATCCTTGAGCTATGCTTGCCTAAAAGCACGCACTCTCCACTGAAAGCGTACAAGGCCAAACGGAATATCGAGCTAGTCCATCGGTAGGCTTGAGATACATATATGAAATCTATAAATAGTGATTTTTCGGAAACATTCAAAATGTCAGAATATTTACAGCTTCCGTAGACGCATTGTTTAACCAAGTCAGGCGATTTTCAAAAAAAAAAACTTCTACGCCGCTACCTCTCAGCTGCTAAGCCGTTCATGTATAACGATGACCGAGAAAACAATGAAGTTATAATAAATCACTTAATAACAATAGGCAGCTGAACAGACGCAAGAGGGAGACACCGTAGTGATTTGTCAAAAAAATACAATAAATAGACTATTACCAAATGCCACCAAGATGATATAAAACGAGTTACTGATCCACGAAGAAGTATTGAAAGTACACACTTATTGCTTTATATTTGGCATCGTCGCACACTATATTCAAATATCAGGAAGCTGTCAGAATGAGAGCGTTCGTTACGTTACGAGCGCATTGACGAAAAATCTACCGCACGTAGAGACTGGTATACTGACTAATTTAGACTTATTATGTCACTTAAATTATACATGTTTTTTTGCTACCTTGCGTTTAAGAAACGAAAAAAAAAATTTGACGATGGACATAAGCTTAGGACAATGTACGTAAGACAACTGAATAAGAGTTACACCATTTGGGCCCTTTTTGGGGCTCAAGTCCATCATTTCGTAATCATATTGTTTTTATGTTTCTGAATCACCGTTGAGACTAAGCTAAAACATACTGTTGTATGTGACGCAAAGAAGATGGTTGTCGGTGTGACAGGAGACGACACAGCGTTGGCCGTTGGGCAGAGGACGTGTTAGCCCCCCGACAACAAAACAGCTGTTGCAGCCATAGATCTGCCAGCCTGTCGGTAAGAGGATACAGCAATGGGTACCGATGGTTAACTTGGAGAAACATAGTCATCATCGGTTCCGTCTACGTTGTATTCAGCCGGAATTCAGACAAAATTAGAAGTTTGCGATTTTCAGGGCTCGACGCTAGAGTACTCAGTTCCTTCCTTTCTTACGCATACTGGATAGATATCGTAAATCGGAACGAGTGGGTAGGCATGCTTTTGGTTATGCAGAGAAGAGACGCTAGGGAGCGTCGGCTTAGTACTGTATATACTCGTAACACACAGTAGTATATTATATCGGCTTTCTTTCAGGTGACATCTCACAGAGAAACAACCCGTACTGATACCAACAGAGGAACTGATCCCAGATGCGTGCTACACAAAACGTTATATCGAGCGTACAACATAAGTGAAGACGTGTACGGGTGCTTTGTAATTTCAGTCGACTTCAAACTAGACAACGGCAATAACAACGAGCTTTGGAACCAATTTCTCAGCTGAAAACCAGTCATCGAGGCTGTAAAGTAGAGCATATATAAAACTACTTTTTATTCAAGTATTCAATCTTCCAGCTGTTTTTTTTGTTACATATGTATGCGTTACCTTATACACAAAATATTCTAAGGTATTACTACGTATTCTAAAGTATTGCTCAGGGCTTAGTGTGATGTGCGGGCATGTATTTCTAACGTACCTCGCCCTAATCTGAAAACTGGACTATTTTTCTTTTTTATTAAAAATTAAAAAATGACCATAAAAAACTATATCAGATATTCGCGTCATTTACAGTAAATGACTACACAGTTTGTTAACATCGTTCTGTTATTTAAAAGTGGGGTACGAACATGGGTCTAAGACGGTTAGTGTATATGGATCGCTCTCAATCAGGGGCTGGTACATCCCGAAAGGTTTATAAAATAAACTTAGAATGCTTGTTGCCTTCGCTGGCAAAATAATATGCCCTAAATATTCGAATTTCTGCAGTCGGAAGTTGTGGGTCGTTTTAGAAAGCTTACAGACATCGGACCTATAAGATGACCTTATGGGAAACATAAAACAAAAATTAGTATTAGTGAATATACCCAAAAAATATAAGGTTAGAGATGATCGTAAGTGTAATAGAGGCTGATGTTAACCCCTTGAGTTGAAAATCAAGAAAACACGATGCTTGATACGTTTGCTTATTCGACGTCCTTTTGCACGATTTATGACGACCTAAGAAGACGGTAAGGATCATCTGGGTACGCCTGGATTGGCCTTCTGATAAGCATTTGCTGTCTGTCACATTACGTATCCACAGGAAAGGCCAACTATTTAATCTTACAAAATATCGTATAGCAGCAAAGCAGATGCCCAATATAAATGAACGTGAAAAGTCTTATTTTATCGATATTAAATACCATCTTCGGTAGATTTGTAGTTTCTGTTTTCCGTCAATATGTCCTGGCTAGATCGAATTGCACTGAATAGTTCTCTGCATATTTTGATTTCGTATGGAAATTTGTACTTATCTATCTGACTGCTCTGAGGCTGAAAGCTTTATCAATATTATCAAAACGCTGTCAAGTAAAAGACGCGTCATCAGTGGTACCGTGGGAACACGGCACACACGAGTGCATTTCGTCTAGCAACTAGCCATAATGTTATCGTCAAAATATCTGAGCCGAAGCCTCAGTATCTACCTCGCTCTTCGAGAAGAATAAGAAGAGTACAAGGGAAAAATATAACTAGGTTGGAAAGAAGCCGAACAATGAAAAGGAACAAAGAACGGGGATCGAAAGCAAACGTTTCCACTATGAAATCTTCGCTTTATTGGAAATCGTTGACGACTGTTGAATCAGAAACTGTGTCAGAATAAAATCCTTCTTTTTCCCTCAAGTGTTCAATTGCCAACACGAGCCTGCTAAATCGCAGTTTGCTTTTATCTTGACCCATTTTTAATTCCCCTTTTACTCAGGGCGCCTCACTCCACCCGTTTTAACAAAGGTTTCAACCACGTCTATTAGCCATGGGTATTCGGTGGACTTATCGGGATTCAACATCCTAATTTGTCAAACGTATGCGTCGCGGGGTAATGACATTAAACATAGATTTTTTAATTAGCGGTCGGGTTGGTTGCCACAGAGTATCGATGGGGTGCAACTGAAAGTGTAAGTAAGTTTCATATATTGAAAGAGCCAAGAACCTGGAAAACCGTGACCCTGTCACGAACGAAAATACAAGAGTATAACATGTGTTAAAATATAATATACCGTATCCTTTGAATTAGAGTTTAAGGGTATCGAATGAGAAACCACAACACTTACATACATACCGGCGATCACGCACTGTGGGTAAATACGAGCGATGTTTATTTGAAGCTAAAACGAAAAAAGAAAGAAGGAAATGAATGAGTCTGCTAAGAGTATTGGCTGCTGTTGGTTTACGGCACAGTGAATGCGAGGTGGTTTGCGTATATGTAATGCGTGTACTTCATGATTACAAGCTTAGTTTCTGTACCTGGTCACAGCGATCCCCTAGGCTTGATTCGAAACCAGGACGACGTTCGGACTCACTTGAGGGATTTGGAGCGATTCAGTAATAATACAGCCGAAATTAGGGAAGCGTACGTGAACAAGAGAACACCTATCTATATACGAATGTTGCTATGATACAAGATCTGTTTGTCTAACTTGTCAACTTAACTAGAATTGGCCATATTTGTTTTTGGAAGCTTGTGTGTTTAAGGCTATTTATTGTTCATAAAACCTTCGAATAGAATGTGTAAAATTCTTCAATTGATTAAATTGCATAGACAACCTAAAAAGTTTTCAAGCTAAGGCAGAACCAAGTCTTGCCATTACATGTCTCAACATAGTCGTTTTGTAAATCCACACTTTTTTAACGACGCTGTCATCTCCTTCCAAATAGTAGCTGGCATCTGACGATGCAAAACAGGCGTTCGTAATTATGCCGGCCTTCTCAATCCCTAATTCGTAAATTTTTTCGTTATGGCGACCCCTTACGTCAGAAGCAGTAAATTTGCTTGCTGGAGCTGTATGTCTTTTTCATAGGTGTCACAGTGGCAACTTTCCGTAGTTTCATGTTCAAGCCGCCGTCAAGATGGCAATGCATATGTAGTATTACTATGGAAACTGGTGGTAAACGACCTTAAGAGAACTGCAGTGATAGACTTTTCATACTTAGATGAACTGTTTTGCGCCCAAGCAACAGTTGTTCTCTGTGTGAGCCCTGTGCATTCGCGGCAGGAAATGGCAGTAGCTGCATTGACTAGCACCATCAATAGCTACGTTTGTTATAGTACTAATGTGTATCAACTTCAGGTTGTCCTGAAAGAAAAAGGAAAGGTAAAAAAACGGGGCCACCTTGAAGAGCGAACGCTCTGCTGCTGTACGTAATTGCCATTCAGGTTAGAATTGTGCGTTTTATGCCAAGGGGAATGAATGCGGAATCAGCATGAAAGAAATAGAAATGGAAGCTCGAAAAGATAGCTTCTTTTTGGGCTTCAAGGGCATAAAAGAGCTGCAATCGACGTATAGGCGCATGTGAGCGCTGGCAGCCTCACTCAGAGGCTAAGAAGTAGCACGGAGGGATAGAGGAGATGCCACTGAAGGCAAATTGAGTTTCGTTAATGGCGCTAGACAAACAGACTAATTTACATTGGGCTCTGTGTCCTGGTGGCATCTTTTAACCAACTCAAGAGCCCACGAGTGCTCGTAACTTGGCCGAAGTAATAAATGAGCATCCTATCAAAAATTCCAGTAAATTGGGTCGTTTGTAGCTTTGTGTAATGTTGAGGCTCTTGTTATTCCATAGGAATGGATTGGCTCTCTAATTTTTTGGATCTAAAAGCCCGTGTGGATAAAGAACGTGGCCGTGAGGTTACCAAAAATTCCCAAACCCAGAATTACTAAATAATTTCATAACCATATTTATCACTTTCGATATTCATAAAAAACTATGATGTCTCATGCTTACATTATGCATCAATCAATGCTTATTTATAGACAATAATTGTTAGTATATAATTAGTAAGAGCTAGGGCAGAGCAAAATACAAACTTACAAATCCATACAATTTAATATATATTTTTATAAATAAATAGTAGCTACAAAACATAATATATGGTTTCGTTGTATCTGTGTAATGGAGGGTTACGGACGCTCCGAAATCATGTCAACTTCGGCAGACGATCTCACGCTATTTCACGGTCACCATCTACCAGACGTTGCAACATCTAGCAACATATTCGTATACGTTAGGATTTCCTAATGACAATACCTTGGATATTTTTGTTTAATCAAATATGATCGTTATTAATCAGTATTTGCGTTGGATAACATAGTTTTCTTTTAACTAACGTAACAAAAACATCTGAGCGAACTTCTATCTACTTCGCTTCTATCTGATCAGGAATTGTAATGAAGCCCATGCTTAGAAGAGCAAGATTGTCCGTCGAATTAATGTTGGACTAATTGTTTTTAGCGGAGTCGATCAATCAGCATGAGCCTTACTGAGTTACACATATAGTTTTCATATAGAACATGAAAAAAACTAATTTTTAACAAAATGTCTATAATACGTTATATTTTATTGCTTTGCGGTTGCCTATGAACGTACGAACGACCTTGCGTATGAAGTTGAAGTATGCAAAGTTAATGATATTCATCTGAAGCGTAAGTTCGCCGGGTACAACGAAGACCCAAATGGAGAGAGTTTACAGATTTTATGGCTTCTAATAGTCTCGCCTGAATGGACAACAATAGATTCTCAGCCACTCTCTAGGATCCTGCTTTCTATTCGGATTCATTAACACAAACCTAAAAATATACATATTCAATATGCTACCTCTAAGTGTGTCTATAGAAAAAACAACGTCTCGTGCAATTAGTAAAGTATGTTTAACAGAATTGTTTTTGACAATAACATATAGAGTAAGGATTCAATTCATAGGGAGAGCGATATACTTACTGTAATAGTTCATTCACTCGTCAGACCTATCTAAAATATCTATTCATTTACCTAATGAGCTGGCGTCGTCAGGTTAAAGTTAGGTATTTTTAAATAGCTAGTTTAAAGTTAGTAACCTCTTATTAACCTTAAGGTGATCAGTAGTCGCGCGACTGTACAATAGTAAGAAGCGACTAGTTGTTCAACAGCTTTTTATCTATATATTTATGTGTTTAACAACAATTTTTTGTTTTTCTTACAAAAAATAAATAACGTCGTGTGCCTACTTATCTAGATGCTTAGTCATAATATATACAGTACGCACTTTGTTGGACACGCTCAAGAGGGGGTCGGTTCTTCAAACAAGCTTCAAATTAGAAGTTTCCGATTCTAAATTTACGATACTGCCATCTTTACATTACAGATAAATATTTCAATAGGTGAATTTTTATAGTCGTTATTTGAAAAGAAAGTGTTTTCGGGGTCACTCACAAAATGATTAATGATCCAAGTACTATTGGGATCTTTAGCAAAGTCACCAGTCTTCTGTTATCGGTAAGAAGCTGTTAGATAGTCTTTCGTCGCTATTTTTACCAATTTAATACCACCAATTGACTCATGTCAAATTTTCTATTTATTTGTACTATTCGAGATACAGATAACGAGCACCAGGCCACTCGAAAATAAAGCTACAAAAAAAAAGGCTGCAAAGGACAGAAGTTTACTCCGTTATTTTACACACAAATGATCAACTGTACCTCGGGCCCCTTCTTAGCTTCTATGTTGATTTGTTTTTAGTGCTTTTGCTGTGGAATCACTTCTAAACAAAATGTATGCAATGCTTTACAGCAGTCCAATGTAATGTACATAGACTGTTTTACTAAAGAAAACTTTTTCACAGGCTGTAAATGATAGTTAGTTTCTCAATAAACTAAGTTAATTTTTGTTGGCTAAGCTGTTTTCTATCGATGGCTCTTGTAGCAATTTCCTTAATTCGCCAACTGGCAGAGAAGCGGCCGACACTAGGCAGCGCCTAAAGCCCAGCCACTTGAACCTACAACAGCTGCTTTGTCCTTGCTTATAGTGAACGCTGTAAAGAACGCGTTCCTCAGTTCGGCACTTCTACGCTACAGGTTGTCTTTCCAGTATATTCTAGGTAGCCAAAGGTCAAATTCCCACGGTGGGTGATCACCCGAGCACTCTGAAGTGCTTACCCTTAGCTCGCAGAAGAGCTACTAGACAGGTTGTTGGATGGTGGCAGTTCTAGCAGCTTTGAAAAATGCTCTTCGAATGACAGAAATAACCAGAAGTGTTGAGGTAGGTAAACAGCTGCGTTTTAGTCTTTATCCGACTATAGTTTGACGCCTATCCAGGCCTTTCACGAAGAAAGTGTACAGGTCATCCACTTCTATATACTCTGGTAATTGGAAAGATCATTGTACGTATATGTGTATATGCTTTCAGTCCGAGAAAACGCATTAAATTACTGCTATACCCATCTATGATGTTTTGCCTATGAAGAAAAGGCGCCTCCTTGTGCTAAGTGCCGATTGTTTTGATGCAGATCCGACGGTATCTACTATGCACACACATAAATATTTATCGTGAAAACTTCCTAATCAGCTAAAGCATAAAGAGATTATGTATAGCGAAGATTAGGGCTATAAGGGCCAAATTCGCTTAACGTTATTGTTGAAATAACCGATCCTATGGAAAAGAAAGTGATGATACTAGTATATTCTTCAACGACTCTTCCAACGCGTGGCTAGAATGGGCTCATTACGATTCATCTGTTTTCGAGAAGCTAACAATTGAAGACACCTCGGTGTTTTCACAAAATGGAATGGTCTGGACCAACGAAAGTGCTTTTTCCCTAAAAAAAGTTTGCGATTATGGAGAGATAAGTTAAAGCTTGAGTATCATTCACTGCCAACTGGGACAAATCAAAGAGGCCTAATACAGGTCTACATAAGTTATGCTACGCAGTGGAAACCATGGTCGAAACTGACCATACCGAACCCGGTACGAGGATCATGGTTATGCATGATTCTGGTATAAATAATCACCCATGGTAAATTCTGACCTATGACCAGATTTACTTGCTATACGGTATCAGATAATGTGTTTGTTATGCCAGAAAGGTCGTTAGAATCTCTCTCAAAAATTATTAAAAATGACAACGACTTGTAATCCAACGAGCGCGAAACTACAACACGGAATATATAGACACGCATATAGACTGGGTTGTACCTGGAGATACAACTCAGTCTATATGCGGTACCTGAAGGTTTCGTATGTATCAATGTTTCTTTGCTTGAGTAACCCATATGGTTCCGATCTCATGTAGTTATATCTTTTCGTAAGTATAATTGATTGTTGAGTGGCCTGAAGTTGGCATATATCGATTTTTACTTGTCGCTGGGATTGCCTACGAAACTATTGTCATACACAAGAGTCGTTGTAGTTTACGTATACACGATAATATCTAAATATTAAATTACACCTACCTCTAAATTACCCTATCTAAATATTAAATTATACCTAGCCTCGTGCTTAAAAAACCGCATAGGGGGTTATCATTTAATCAATTGCGTTTGTACTCCTAATGAGTTTCACAAGTCCATGCATTTACTAACAATTCAAGTCGCACAAGTCTGTATATATATATATATATATATATATACATATACTGAAGTGGCGGTACACCAAGAAAGTCTAGACTTCGTTTCGTACTACTGGGGGGCTTTCATACTGTACAGGTAATGAAAAACTACCATTTTTGCCGTTGAAGTGTAGTTACCAAAGAGAACAAGAACTTGGTATTTTGTCCTTAGTTTGTACCACACAAACACAAGTCGTGCGAAGACTAATGCGCATCGTATGAGCCTGTTGACGTAGTGATTATGAACGAATATGGAGACATGCGGCCATCGATGGTCAAAATTCCAGCATTAACGTAATTACCATTATAGCGAGTTACTATATAGATAGACATAACAAAATTAGCCTATAGACGTACAAAGCAAGGACGAAGAATACCGGTAATTAAGATACAAAGGCATTGCTTATATGGTTAGAAAGCCACTTTTTCGGTCTATTGGAGAAGCCTCAGATTAGTCCACTAAAACCCACCATAGTTAAGCCTTTTAGACGCTATTCGAAGACTTGTTCACACAGAAAGAACAGGGGAAAAATTGTTTTTCGGCGTCCCGTATAAAATTTCCACGATTTCAATTTGTTGACACCGACACCTTGGACTGAAGTTGATTGATTTCCAAAACACGGCGGATAGTAATCTTTTGTAGACCGTTTGTTGTTATGGTATCCGACTGCGCTCAAGCCATTAAATGTGTGCGTTCTAGGGATAACTAGTTCATTCAAAGAGCATTTATTTGGTTTGAAAGGAAGTTCCCGCGCCCTAAAAACTTCCTCTCTCCACTTGCCCTTACTCAAAATTTACTTCCTATATATCTTTTCGGATCTCTCCTCCGGTTGTGTCACTATTTCTGTAACGGTATTGTATTATCAGTGCAGCTTCAGCTCGAAGCATTAGCGTGGAAACATGGAAAAATTAGCGCATTTTGACACTTTGTTTACTTCTGCATTTCGCTGAGGTTAGATGCTGCGGAAACATCCAGGATATTGACTAAGCCTATAATCTGCATTATGACTGCAAGCGTCTAATGTACTGAAATTGCTTCCTACAAACCAGCCAGTTGCTTGTTTGGTCCAATAGTCCAACTGAACTAGACCATTTAAGAAAAGGGTCTCGACAAACGTGATTAGATCATTCTGTTCTATGTTTTCTTCTACGAGGCCTTTCTATTCTTTTTTTGGATGGGGGTTTCGTTGCACCCCTATATTCTCCAGACCTTGGGCCGACAGGTTCTCATCCTTTTCTTGCACTGGCAAATTAAACTGGTCACCATACACATTACAGTAGAGAACTTTTAGAACCAGGCTTGTCGACTTTTTCAACACCGAAATTCGAGGTGGAATTAATAAATTGGTTGACTTATAGAAGAACGTCCTGAACGATAACGGAATAGACATAAGAACTTATTGTTACAGGAATGTCTCGGTTTAACAAGATTTAATGAGTCAACAATATTTTCCAATAGTGTATCACCAAATTCATGATAACAAAAAACAGGAAACAGAGACAATAACAATTTGCTTGTATAAGTGCCTAATATGCTTATTGTGATATATGTGTATTTGAGTGAATAAGGAAAGTTATTATGTAAAAATGACATATTGTCAAAATTTTATAGTACCCACCAAAGGAGTACGGCTTTTGTATATTCCAGACCGACAAGAAAGGTTACCCCGTGTTCGGATAAAAATATCACATTGTGTTGATCTATAGATGATCCAGCTGAATATTTGGCGATGCGTTTCCTCGTGCATTTTCTGGCCTGGTCCTATAATATTCACCTTAGCTATGGCAACTGTCACAGAAAAGAAAAGTTTCCGTTCATTCTTATGGCTGTCGACC
Organism: Varroa destructor; assembly: GCF_002443255.2. Classification (NCBI taxonomy): domain Eukaryota; kingdom Metazoa; phylum Arthropoda; class Arachnida; order Mesostigmata; family Varroidae; genus Varroa; species Varroa destructor. The sequence goes on from NW_019211456.1 coordinate 6,160,979, forward strand.
GTTGCGATAGGGTTGTTGTATTCCCCATTGGTGAACCGGCATTTCGTATCGGAAGCAGCAAGGGAAAAGCTTTTAACGAAGTGTTTGCTGTTACACCATTACGTACGTACTGTAGGCCGCTGGAATGGCCGAGGAATGCAAGCAAGGCCCAATACTAGGAGTGCATGTTAGGAGTAAATTTCTATAGTATACTTTTAGGAAGGACATTAAATCATTGTTGGTTTATCTTGACAAGCTTCATAGTTCAGCTAAAAAAGAAAGTCATTCGAAGAGAAGTGTAGGCCAAAGTCATTGGTCTACCTTTATTTTCTCCTATGCCCACGATACTCCAAAGTTAGATGTGGGTGCTGTTGAGCTAGAATATTCAACCGTATCATACGGGTATGTAAATGCCTGATGTACTACCGATCAAAATTTGAAAGCAGTGCCTATTTTCTTAGTGGCGTAAAAATTTATACCTGCCTGTATATACTGTAAGAAACACAAACCCACACGTACATTGGCGTGGGAAACGTTCTTTGCGTTTCATTAATCATCAACATTGGCTTTCTTTTTCTAACACTAAGGACCTTATCGTCTGGTCTAGCACGGCTAACGTATTGCTCCAGGCTGGGGTGTTTGCATTGTGGATTCAAGACTATAGTCCGATGGACTTATAGTAATCAATACAATTTTTTTCTTATTTAAGATTCATCCACATTAATTTTACTGCCGCGTTTATAGCTGTTTGTCACTTAAAGTAAACGCCTATAAACTTAAGGGCATTTTGCTTAAAAATGAACATGCATGGGCTTATATTATAGTGGTACAATAACGTTTCTCACTTTTTTGTCAGCAAGAAACTAAGAGTGACTTGATTTTAAGAGATCATACGCATGCTGAGTCTGTAAGATATAGCTGTTATACAAATAATAATTAGAAAATCACAAGAACTATGCCGTCCTCACGACCCTGTACTATCCTATTTTCAAATGGCCCATGGTGCTATTTGAGATGGAAATACTTAAAAGCCTAAGAAGTACTGGCTCACATCTAATGCTCGCAGATTTTAAAATTTCTCAAACTATTCGAAATCAACTTACTGGGTAACTTTGCCCCGCAGCAAACTATTTCAATCGACCTTTGTAGTCCCATATCAAAGATATAATAACTGGAAATGTTTAGTCGTGGTAAAATAGTCATCTTGAAATAGTTACTATTTATAAAAGTCGGCACCTATCCTTGGCCGTCCCGACGACAGATGATTATGTTTTGACGATAATTGTTTTTTCGTGGACGGGCTACTAAAAGAACCTCGTCTGTGGTTTGTTAGCACTCTCTTAACACAAATTTCTTCAAACCTAAGAACTTATTGCTTAGATGTCTAAGTGTTGAAGCTGACCAGACGAGCAAAACTTCTAGCTAATAGGGTTAAGGCCCTTATCAATGAATCGTGAAAGCTGAATTGTGAAGTTAATGTGTTAGGAAAAGATTCCGATGATTTTGGCCTCCGATTTTCCCAATTATAATACAAATGTATCCAAGGTATTAATGTATGAGAGCATCGCTTGGGGGCGGCATAGTTTAGGTATCTAATTGTGTATCATAGACCTGTTAGGGAAGCTCCACATAACACCCAACAACGCCTGCTCTAACTGTATTCTCAGTTGAGGCAAATTCTTGATTCTTCACCCGCAAAAGTGATTCTGGAGGCTTGTTCACATAGAGAAAATAGTTAAGGTGCTAAGGAATAAAGCTATCCTGAGGCACGACTGTCTAGCCATCATAAGGGCCAATAAAAAAGACGTTTAACATTATCTTTAGATTAGTGAACACCTTTATTGTGGCATTGACAAAAACGATGTCTTCCGGCCTTAGTTTTAAGCGAAAGCCACAGCAAACATATATGGTAACAACTAATCACTAACGTTTTCTCTTTCAGTTTCAGGTTGATGTCAGGTTCGAAAAACCAGTATCTTTAACATATTATGTTTGAAAGCGTGGCCTGACCCATACATAAAGGCCCCATGTTTTACGTCTAATAGTGCCGTTAAGTTGACCACCTATTCGAAACGACATGTGCCTATACTCAGTTTTCTTATGGCATTTCATCAGTCAACGTGCAAAAAAAAAAACTAGTTTCAAGGGCGAACGATTCCTTTCAGATCTAGACGTTAAGTCTACGAGAAGGACTAACTTACTGTTTGTAGAACTTGTTACAGATACAGAATTAATCTAATAGTTTCTAAAATTCGGAACCCATATATAAAAGGAAATCAACTACACGATTATTTGTACAAATTTTATTCGTATTAGTATGGAGGGCTCTAAATTACAAATGTGGAATCTATGATAATGCGCTTTTATTGGGTATTTATTTAAATATATATTTATCTATTAGATCAACGCAGCTATGCCCAAACCTTGTTCGACCACTTTTCTGGGGCTAGGTAGTTTTGCGTTAGTAATAATCACTTTATTTTTTTCGCAGCTTTTTGCTACAGGCTAGTCCGGCTAGTTATTTTCTATTTCCTAACGTCAATGCAACTATTCGATGAAAACGCAGAAACATTTTCTGGCAGAGAGGACACGCAGCGAGCTAGGACCGACAAATCAAAAGAACTTGTTCTTCATTGCCTAAACGCTGAACAAGGGCAAACTAAGTGGACTAAGCGCTATAGGTAATTCTCAAACAAGCTTTATTTTTCTTCAAGGGACTCAGCAGGGTGCGTCATCAACTCTGTTGATGCACAAAATACAAATTTATCTGTAGATATAAGGTCACTGGCTCTGATACATATAATTCACAGCTGAGTAATACGTTTTTATGCTTTGATGCATGTAATAATATACAAAAATAATAGTAATCATAACATACTGTAGATGATGTACAAATGGATCTTAAATCCATGTTCGCGGATTTGCGAATTTTCAAGCTGACAAGTTGACGTATTACCGCCTCGCTATTATATAAGGCTTTTTCCTAGCTTTGCTGGCGTTTTGTTAACCAGAACGATTATAATTAAAACCAATTTGAAAGAAAGTGGCTGTTCCTAGGTCCAGGACGAACCTAACGCCCAACTGCTCTGTCCCAATTCCTGTCAGGGGCGCATATAACATTTTGTGGCCCGTTGAAGGCATGCGCATTGATGTGATAAGTTTTTTTTTTTCTTTTTTTTTTACTGGTTACAAAAATCTGCTAAATGTTTCATTGCAACGGTTTACGGCTCAAGCACGTCAGTAAATCTCTTTCAGGCGATAGAATTTGTCATATCCAAATGGTTCACTATTTAATCCCGGTGTTCGATTCTCTAATAGCTAAAACTAACAGTTCCTTAAATTGTGCGCAATGACCTTGTCAACCACATATTATTACAGCAGGTAACTTCTGTAACTTGTACAGCTTTTTAATTATGGCCGAAAAACGTGGCTTTTAATTACTTGCTAGTATGTCATAAGTTTTTATAGCCATAATTTATCTAGAGCTACATCCTCATAATAGCAGCGTTGGGGATTTCTTTGGAACAATTACATATAATTTACCCGGCTGCATTTTACTTCAGTGATGCCTGTCGTTGAAAAATGCGTTTCATAAGACAATCCACCGTCTGACACCCATATTCATTATTAATCCTATGTGTGTCCTTGATATAAGGCCATACATGCGCCTAGACGTTGAGCGACATAAAACTGTTAACCAACGGAAGAAGTGTCCGTCCACTACTGCAAAAAAAGTCTGCCTCAGCACAAGTTTACTGCTAGCTGCAAAAACTAGTAAAAGTCGCGTTTTGTTCAGCTTGTGTAAAATCAATCGGGTAGAAGGCAGCTTTGCACTTTGCATAGACCAGTTACGTGCAAATCAGGGAGCCAATGAATCTATTGCAAAAATAAAGCTCAGCTTCTCTATTCGGTAGCTACTAGTCAACAACAGGCCCGGTTACGCCAGCGGTGGAGCTAATTTTTAGAATTATAGACCGCATCAGGCCGTTTGAAAAGGTACCCAATTTTGAATTGTCGTGGAACGATACGTTTAAAAGAGACAACGAATTTTTCCTGATCGATTACGCTTCGGTAGCGTCTTGTTAAAATCGTCCCAGCTATTAAAGCGAGACATGAGAGAGAACGCTTACTGCTTGTTTCCCCGTTGGTTATTTACTGCTGGGAAATTTCGGATAAACTTGTATTTAGCCATAGTTCCCTCCGGTTGAGTTGGCTGAATTAAGTCAAGGCGTTTCTAGGACTCATCGATTTTTACCGAAACGCGCTGTAGCGCGCTAAGGTTTTTTGCCATTTTTCACATAAATACGTAAAAAAGAAAAAGGTTTTCCTCAATTCGTTGCGGTCCTAAAGATGTCTCTGAGGGTGAGGCTATCGTTTTATGCTGACAGAAGCTTTAAGATAAAGCCCTCAGAAACTAAATAGGCATCTATTCAGTTACTTACGTAGAGAACGCTTCTTACGTACACTTTTCCAGTGTTAGATGAGTATGAAAGTATTACAAATTGCCAACGCAACATACGGAAGCGTACTTTACTGCATTGACTGTTGGCAATTATAAAGTAGCTGACACGTTTCTGAGCAAAGCGATAGTCTGAAGATGGCTATATCAAGCTGAACGATTCGAGGACTCCGTAATTACTGGCATTCCGTTGCCATGATGGCTTTATTGATTCTACTACTACCTTATTTTCCTTCCTGTAGACAACTTCGCTTCTTCGGCTTCGGCTGCATTTTCTCTAGCCGCATACGTCAAATAAGCTATTTTGTAACCGTGTTCGACGTCTTCTTTCGAACAGGTGTACTTTGTTTTGCGTATCGCGCGTCTGATTAAGCCACTGCTGTTTAAATCGGCTAACGGCACTATTTTTAGCTAGCTAACTTACCAGTTATGTACCAGGTGTATTTCAAATACGTCTATGTGATTATGAGGTATGCGGCACTCCGATCGAGCGATTCTCTCTTTCTTTGCATACTAGGTAATCCCGTTCAGCGATACGTGCTGTTCGGCATTGACTTAATAAGATTCTACCTTGCGATACTTTTTGGCAGCTTGTTGCTGGTACCACGTCCCAGACTGACCGAACTTGGCAAGTTTTTGTGAACCCAGATATCATTGTGTCAAAACAATCGTCACGGTGCGTCCTCCGCAAGCCAGCTAGCTTCAGCGCTATGAAGGCAAGTGACTATACAGACGATGTTTATACGTGCTTGTATGGGTATATATTTTTGACCTATAGCTATTTTACTTGACTTCTGGTAACAGTAAAACGACTATAGGGTTCAATTCTTCCCGAAGCTTCGATATCGTTTTCTCAACCCTGGGGCGAAGGCGTACAGCCCATCATTATAACCGTCACTCTTCTTCATTCATATAATGGCGTCTGCCGCCGCCGCCGCCGCCGCGGCGTGGTCTTTCTTGCTTCCTTCTACCGAGGGCTACATAAAGCCCCGCACAACACTCACAAAAATATCCCTCACGAACGGACCACCGATCAAGATGCTGCTTAGACTGACGATGCCCCGTTATTTTCTGATATTTGGTGTGTGACTTTTCTGTATTTCAATATACCTAAGGAGAAAACATGTTTGGAGGTGTATCTATGGTGCTACTATAGATATACGAAACTACAGAAGTTCAGAGTGCATAAGTGAGATACAATAGTGTTATTATGAAATAGCCGGCGAAACGCCCAGGTAATAGGATGATTGTCTGTGAAAGTCTCGGAGTGCAGAGCATACGGCGACATGAGGACCTTTTAATGTTTCACTTACGAGATGCACGCGAGCTTATTGGATCGTTGTTAAGATCCTTAGTTATATCTGCTATGGATATTAGTCGCGGGTGTAGTAGATTATTTGACAGCACTAATCCAAATGAAGCTAATACGTTCGTTCATAAGTATTGAACGCGATGCGTACGATTTGTTTACTTTTGCGCAGATTTATCTTTACCGTACGTGTCATTCAAAATTTCGCGGGCCATCAGACATTAAGTTAAAACACTTATCACGAATGCCTATTGTTGCCAGTCTATTTCTCACAACCATTAAGTTTAGCTGTAAAGAGTTTGTCACTCATCAAGCCTGCATTGAAGCTAAAAGTATGTAGGCATGCTACAGGTAATGAATGATCGGGCAACTTTCAAATTCCCTTGTCTTCTTAGCTTTTACCCTATTCACTGTATTTTTTATGTTGAACCTGATCACAGTTGACGATCGTTCTCTACCTATATATTGGACAGGATTTACTCAAATTCAGGTTAAAACGAAGTAGATGATTCTTTGTTTCTATTTGTTAGCCATCCATAACAATATCATTCAACTGTCCGCCACCTCAATCTAACGTTTGTCTATGCATTTTAGTGCTAATGGGTTGTACCGAAGCTCGACTGATGGAGTTGCCGAGCGGTGCAGAACTCCTTGTAGATCACTTCGAAACTTCTTTTCGGTGCCCTGAAACACTAGGCTATTTCGCCGACGAGGATCACCAATGCAGAGTGTTCCACGTATGCAATCCTATGGTAACCGGCATGCAGCAGTTTTCATTCGTCTGCGGTAACCAGACCGTGTTCGACCAGCTCAACCTTGCATGCTCCCATCCCGAAGACGCGATTCCCTGCGAGTACTCGAAACATTTCTCGTACATCAATGAACGTTTTGGAACCGAACACCACCTGCACTATGACGCAGACATAGAGCGTGCTGCGCCGTATGTTCCGAACAAAGCCGACAAGCTCGCGCAGGCACAGTCTCATCAACAGGATTACCAAGATCCAGTGGAGCAAACTATTCCTCAGGAGTCAGAACAGCAGCACGACTCTACCGCCTCGCAGGCACAAGAAGATGGTGGAGGAGACTTGCAAAGCCATCAACGACAGAGCACCTCACCAGGTCACGGACACGACTTTACCGTACATCATCCACAAAGCAACCCCTCGAATGCGCAGTCCCGCAAACAGAAAAGTACTCTGCGAAACTCGATCAGGAGGCGTCCGAGAGCTAGGAGCAGCTTTGTGTCCTAGATAACGGATATTTATAGTAATCGTTCACTGTTATGCATCGATCGTGGATCGATCGTTTCATATGTTAACGTCCGGAAGATAATCCTATTATGAAAGACTCCATAGCACCGCGATCGCACCGCACAAATAAAACGAAAAACTAGAAGAACTAATGTAACTGTGATATAATAGTGGAAATGATCATATCGTCCTGGTCTCCCTAAATGAGCCCAATGATCAATAACTAATAATAAATTGACCAAACATGTAACATAACAATGAATGATTATGTTTTTATAGAAGCTTCTGTTGGCTATATACATTAGAGGGTATGTCTTGTCAAGATTTTCGAACGCCGAAGGAATTGCATACATGCGGCATAGCAAAAAGAAAAAAATAAAAAGGTAGCATCAGAGTAATTGATAGATATTCCACTTAAGACGTTAAACTGATTTTGACGGGTGTTTATGCTATTAGCATATCTGAAAATGTTTAGTTAAACAAACACTTGTTTATTAAGGGAAATCCAGTAATATGCCTATGTAGTCTAGCATAGATGAGGGAAGTTCTTGCCTTCAGACTGTTCATGACGGTTTTTCTCGTGTAGGCAGGCCTCACTCAGTTATTTCTTCATACACATTGCGCAGGGATTATCGTGTACATCAGATGATCAAACGCTGCTAGGTCGAAAACAATCAACTCAGCCGAGAAGGATATAGTATGCACGGGTTCTTCGTTGACAAAGCATAAACTGTGAAAATAACATAAAATATATTTAAGTTTAAAGAAAATCACTTTTAGTAATAAATTACTATTGAGCTCATGTCATTGTTTCGCTGTCACTGCGCATACACATAGCTCTCGATGAAGTAGATAGATATCGTTGGAACACAGCATCCATTATCACGAACACCCACGGTAGTCGTGTACAAACATCGTGCCGGTTTAATATTGCCTGATTGTCTCGAAAAAAGTTTGGAAGCTATGAAGTACCGCAAACCAAGAATAGAACAGCAAAAAGGAAAAGGTGTACGAGGGACGCCAGCTAGATTTAAGTCAAGGACCTGTTTTTTGTCCTTTATATTTGGTAGGTGAGCTATTAAACACTCGTTTGCCCGGCTGGCTCCCAGCGTGAAACGAGGTGTTTACCAACAGGTATCATCAAGCATCTCTAAGTTCGATAAACAAACCATTGACCATTGTGCCGTTATGGGAATAAATAGAATGTTCACTGAAAAATCAGCACAAGATAAGGAAGAAGAAATGCCTTTTGGACTGAGGACTAAACGTACCTTGAAAATTCCCAATCAATAATGCTGTTTAATACTGTTTATCATTTAACAGTTCAGTATAAACAAAGGTAAGGTTTCAGGGAACTTTATATAATAAAGTTAAATAAACTAATTTCTATTAACGTTGTGTTTCGATAATCCTATAGTAGTTTCTGTGACGTTTCCGAATATTCGCCATTACGGGGGTGAGGAGCGTTAAGAGAGAGAGCTTTGGGAGGTAATGTCATGGCTGACAACAACGTAAAAAACTACTGTGTTTTGTTATTAAGTGAATAATCATATTGTAAATATATGAAATGCTATCCGATAGAAGAGCGGTTATGCCTTGGCTAGAATGAATCACTGACCCATTGGCTGATACAGCTGAGAAACCATTGAATCCCCCATCCCTGTGAGGCTTACGTGACCTGCAGATGATGATATTGTAAGCCTTTTTGATTTAATTTCATAAGTGGTCATCAGCCACCGACGGCATAGCTTTCCCGCAATCCAACACAGCTGATTGTTTGATTGAGGTTGAAAAAAATAAGTAGACTGCTTTTCATGACATCAATATTTACCTTTGTTACAATACTGGCCATTTTGATTCTGCAGTTCTTCTTTCATCATCAAAGTCGGTTTAGCTTCCACCGTTTCTTATTGGGGATAGGGTTCAAGGGCGTCGCGTATATTTCTTGGACGGCGCACTCCGCCCGCACCCAGCCGTTCGAAGAAGAAAAGTCGTCTGACTGGAAGCGATGCGATCCATTGACAGCGCTACATCTGCCAGCGCGGCAGCGTCGAATTGAGGAGCGTCGTTTGATTATTACGATGCTGATAATAGGAAGCCTGAAAAACGAAGGCAGGTCGGCACAAGCGACAAGAGCTTTACGCTATCGTCACAGACGCTCGTCTACGTAACTGCTCACAGCGTTGAACGAATTCCGATTTCGCGTTCTGAATAATTACAGAAGTAATCGTAGCACATTAAGAGTTTATCATTTTCAGATTATCAGAGTAAGAGTGGATCATTTTCTATAGATCAGATGTTCATTTCATGGTTCGTACCTTTTAGCCGATTTAGGAGAAATTGCGTATTTAAGATTTGAAGAAACGGGAGACGCTAGACGTATTGTTATGCGTATCTACGATAGTGCATTGAAATGCGTTGGAGTACAACTGACAAGTAATATCCATGTTAGACGATGGAATAATTTATGTTGTTTGTCCTGAAGGGTTTTCAGTACCTTGGCGCGTGGTATTTTTCAAACCAGCTTCCCAATACCTGTCCAATAAAAATTAGTCAAAACCGTTGGCTCGAGGCATTTTTTTCAGCTGAACAAAAAAAAAGCATACAATGTTTAGAATATTAGGATTTGTTCAATTTCTTGAAGAGCCATCAATAAGTCATCTTGCTATTTCTAAAACCCGTATCCTGCTAATCATATCATTGCTTTACCGTTATTGAATCACCACATTGTGATGCACGCTATGTTTTACAGATTTATCAGCGGACTCCTAGTCACGATGATAACAAATAAATACTTCTTCATTTCGATAGCGATCCCCCGGGTACCTTATCAGCGACTACGATTAGGTAACCGCCATGCTATAGTGTAACAATAGAATACCTAGTAATCATAAAGTCGAGGCTGAACAGTTGCGGCTGCTGCGGCGAGTACGCGACAGACCATTCTCGTATAGTGTGATTATAGACTCCGTACTTGCCGTGTCTGACTGCTTTTTTGCACTAATCAGAGCCTTTGAAATTTTTCTCAGTTGTGACATAGAAAAGATACTGTCAACGCCCTATAGCATTGGTCATATTATTCCTATTGCTTGTCCAAGCTTAATGAAAGATTTTCGATCGGCTGACTGGTTCTAGCATAACTTGGCACGAAACTTGTGGTATAACTTCGCAATTTAGCTTGATTCTATTTTGAATAAGTCACCACATTAACGTAACGACGTCTAGTGCCTCTATCTTTATAGATTCAGTTTTTCTTTGTAATCTGTGACGTCCGCTTGTATACGTGAAAATTCAACAAATTGTTGTTTTTATGCTATTTCGTCAGTCTTAGTCGGTGTATAATTTGAATTAAAGTAAAAACGCACGATTAACCGACCCCATTTCCCACGAATATTAAGTTAAAAAAAAAAAAATTTCATCACTTATTGTCATCTGTTTTTGATTCCGATGTGGATTTCCTTCGAGTCAGAATTTATTTCTGAAATTCTGTTACTATCAGAGAAAGACAAACAAATTTTATTATCTATCTTTTTTTCTACAGAAAACTGGTAAAAAGCTATTTGATTGATCACACTATAGAAAAGGCTGCATGTGAAGAAGTCCCGTATCGGTCTGGCAGAATACCCTAGAAAACAGGTCTGACATCTAAGATTGAGCGAAACAAAGACGCTATCAGGATCGTACAAGAGTAGATGGCTTTGCTTCATAAATAGGTTAAAAAAAAGCATGCAACGGTAGGCGTTTGGGTGATCCAGAACACGATCGTATGTACACTTTGGAAACCCTGTTGGCAAATCGGTAATTCTCACCTTTGATGGCCATTAAACAAACACCCCAACCAATGTTTTTACGGTCCGCAAAAACTGCTAAAATCAAAGCACAAAATTTTGCTTTATCTTCTTAGACTTTTAGCTCAGTATATTTTTCTAACGTGTCGCATTACAGTGGAACAAAGAGTTAAATGTTTTTTTTGACGACGATTAGCTGCGATTTAGGATCTTCTTTTACCTTAAATAAAGGGTAGAAGTACGTAGCAAAAAATGACTGTAGTGAAGGGAATACTGGGAAATATGGCTGAATATATAAAGATATCGTGACTAGTCGACGGATTTCGGTGTGCCTAGTAAGTTTCCGCTAGCCAATAGTAGATTGTGCGCAGCTAGCGTACCTTGTCTTGTCGTAATCTATAGCATATACAAGTTTTATGGTTAGGAAAAATTTGCGGTAATTCAGTAACAACAGTAATGGGTTAAAAAGAAAAGTTGTCATTTAATTGGTACCTTTCAACTTACGTAATTGTTTTGAATGAGTTTATTTTTTGTGATTGCTTTTTTTTTTTACTTCCCATTCAAGTTGAAATTTCAACTGAAATTGAAGGTAATAAGCATGGTTTTACAGCAAGATATGCAAAAACAATACAAGCAACCGCAACCATAACGAGAACCGCCATTAAGCAGGTTTAGACGCAGGTATGGAATCGTAGTTATTTATCAAACTTCGTGAAGAACAAGAACCAATGAGTGCACTACTGGAAGACATATTTTTTTAAAACGCTACCTGTAGTGCCCGGTAAAAAATCGTTCATGCGTAGTCGTATGTATTTAGGTGGTATGTTTTCTAAAAGCAAAATTCACCTCAGAGCGCTAAACTCGGTCTGCCGGTTCATCTCTGATTCAATATCCAGGTGAAACGCATTTGTTCGATAGTAGTACATATAAGTTATACCCTTAAATTTTCTTGATTCGCTTCGAAGCTTGAAATGTACACGAGATACATTTGTAACCTTCCATAGATATAATGTACGAGCCGGCCATACCATTACCGTAAAAAAGAAAAAGAAAAAAGAAAACAGCAAAAAAGATACGATATTTAGGAGAAGGTTTGTGGCTGAGATTAACACAGTTTTTTTTTGCGTATTCGTTGAGTTTACCTAGCCAAAATGACGGCAAGATAGGTAAGACACCAGTAGACAACGTATCGTCGACGAGGGTCAAAGCAGTTGTGTGGACCATGTTCAAGTTTCAGCAGTCCGTCGTTTTTTTGTATGAGGTAACAGAAAGACGTATGCTATACGCAGGGGTACGGTAATAATGGTAGAGAATACGCTTACAACGGGTCAGCTACTTACAATAGAATAGAAGTGACTGGATGTTATCACCGTCGTTATCGCTCGAACGGTGGCTAAAAATGCGGCCATTACCGTTGACATCTTCAGGACAGCGCCTATGTCAAGGAAACTATTTTCCCGTATACTTAGCTCGTCCTAAGAGTCTAATAAAATTATACGCATTTAAATTTACGAAACAACTAAAAACCCGATGTTTATAGTAAAGCATACTTTATTTACCAGTCGATTGTAACACTGTTAGTGATAATTATAGTAACAACAACAGAGAGACGATATAGGAAGGCTTTTAAACCGAGCTAATGTCCTTGGCCCTTGTTTTAGTTATAATATATGTATATATATAAAATATTACGGATAATTGTCAATTATTGAAGTAAATTTTTTCGGATTAGCGCGTTGGAAGCTATTGCAGGGAAATTTTTAAAACTATCCGCCTACTTTTGCTTTCCACTCGATGCTCGCTTGAAACAGCGTTTATCAACTTTCAACAGTGAAATATATATACGAAGTTATAACGACGCAAGTTAGCGTAGAAAGTTTCTAAAGCACAAGCAGATCAACCAACATCGAAAATTTACGCAGCTATAAACTATAGCCATATCTGTCCGATCAAATATCGTAGCTCATTAAGTCGCGTAGAGAGTCGGATTGCCGCTGAAGTCTAGCTTCGCATGCACTGCGTTCTAGCCTGGTAAAAAAAAAACTCGAGTTTGTTTTATCGCTAAGTTGCGGCTGTTGTCTATGCGCTGATGCAGAATACAGTCTATTTGAAACTGCCTGAATCGTAGCCGCTAGTCCTCAGACTGCGGCCTTGTGTATATCGGAGCCTTTAGCATTTTCAGCGACCCGCGTCGACTTACTTGCTTCACACTTAGGCACTAATACGTATAGAGGGCATCCAACCCACAGTGATGTTAAGGACTTCTATGAAAAATACCATATAAAGCATTCCCTATGTATATAGCTTTGAAGAAAAACCTGCCTTAAAATAACCTCTTGATATATATGCCACGCTGAGCAGTTTCATGAACCTTGATTAAACATAAAAATGTTTAAGACGTATTGTCGATGCTCCCGCATGTTTTGACAGCTCTCACTGATTCCGAATTGCATCCAGTTTTTGAAAATGTTCTACCGACGTGTCCAGTTGTCCATAACTTAAGAAGAAACACTTGACGCGCCTGACAGACGCACCCACAATCTTATAGTTAGACGATCTAAAAAATGTTCTCTAAGGGTCCTATCATAGGATTGACAAACTCGGAGAAGTTTTCTCCTGCTGAGCTAAACGGAGCGATCCCATGCCGATGCTCATTGTTTGTAGCTAGTCCGATCAAAACTAGCAACTTACTTATGACCAAAAGCGTTGTTATTGTTACAAAACGATGCGTGCCAAACTATAAAAGTGGACTATTACATATTGATACAATTGTTATTATTAGGTAGTGCCAAATATCTCGGTTTATACATACAGTTTTTTTTAACGTCCCTTGAAAAATACCGAGGACACTGAAAAATAGAGTTTTCGTAGAACGAAGCCGAGCGCGCGCGCGCGCGCACACCTAATGTCAAGAAAAGTTCCAGAGCTGGAAGTTGACGTATAGTCCAGCCCAAGGGTCGATTGCGAAAAGCGATACAAAGGGAAAAATGCAGATCCGTATCCACAAAGGCGAAAGCTATGCGTAGAAAAGCTCTTATGGCAATTTAGCCCTTACTACAAAGGTATCTCTGCGGGAACAGCTACCAAACACTCGTCCAGACTAAGATATCAGTTAAGTGGACTAGAGGGATCAATAGAAGTCTTTTGTGGACGGCGAGTGATGGGGAATTACTAGGTACGCTCGGGTAAGCATTAGACCGAAGTGTGGGTGATGAAGTAACATCAATGACATCGTAGCAATAGACAGCTACTGCTATATCGGCAGCCTAAAATTACCTGTTGACTAGGAGGGTCCAGTAAATGCTACTTGCAGGTTATTATTGACTGTCAGCTTACAGTGTCTTGTACAATTAATCGAACTCAACGCAGTCGCGTTTGGCCTGCGGGCGCGTATTTCGTCTAACATTTTCCGTATAGAACATGAGTTCAGTCGCTGTCTCCACTCTGACGGTAGATCAATTCCATATCGTAGCCTTACGAACTCCTAACTACAGTGCCTACACATCGTCCACGATTGTCAGCTGACGCGCACCTCTTCGAGTGGGTTGCCATGGCTAACAAGCATGGGCACATGCTGCCCAAATTTCATGACGCTGGCAGAACATGTTACTGAAAATTAATAAATAGGCTGATAACAATTAATGAATAATAGACAAGTTTAAAGGAAATAACAAGGATATTACTAGGGTCAAGAACTGTTTGTGTGGTTGCCGCACCATCTCATAAATTTATTAGAGAAAATCTAGACGGGTTCTGCAGGACCCAGCTCGGTCAGATGCAGCCATATGAAGTCCTATCTGAAAAGGTTGATTTCCATAAGATGAAGAGGTTGCATAAAGGCAATCGCTAAAAATGCCATAATAAACAAAAAAAGATCTTCCATTGCGATCTGCGATGCATATTTTTACTTTACGAGTCTCAGATATCGGACGGTATGCACAACAGCGCCGCTGACATGATACGCCAGCAAACTAGCTGATACGTTCAAAATCGTGTAAACTCTACCTAGATTGCAAAATAAATCTACCTGATATCAAAACACCGGGTCGCGCTAAATCTCGAAGTTCATGCTTGTTAGATATTACAGACAAGACAAAACAGAAAAAACTTTAATTTTCCATTTAGATAGGTCACAACGTAAGGAGAAATGAGGCTACCTACAACCACGTGCCGCTATATCGACTTAAGCGTGCATTCTATATGCATTGTTCAGATGTGTTAACGTACGGGTACGAATTAGATCTATCAGTGTTATTTAAAAGTAGAACCGCTCATTACCAAAGCATATTGGTTGAGGATGTCAGTGTCTAGGCTTTATCGGCATCGATTAGTATTAACCTAATTCCTGACGTCGCTACAGGACGTAAAAAGCTCAACATACAGAGGCTGTATATATTTTACCATTGCATTTTTTCAAAACTCGTTTTCTACTATTCGTACTAATAAAACCAACATATAAAAACTACTTTTGCTTGTGGTAAGTGTTCCTTATAACATGAGATCAACCCAGGATGTGGGTGAGTTCAAGTAGTTTTAATTGCACTTCAGATCAGGCTGCTACGTTAGTGATAACCGAGTTCAACTTGCACTTAAGTTATATATTTTTGACGGTTCAGTTCCTGCTGCTGGTCGGTCCCTTTTGGTACTCAATTGAACGAGAAGCCTTTGACAGCAAAAAAGCTCCAAGTTAGATCCAGCTGATGGAACTTTAGTCGTCCTCCTTACACCTAGAGCCCGCCTTTTTTAGCCTTCTTTTCGAAAGGCATTTTTTATCCCCTCCATATCCTAGGTTATCTTTATATGAAGTATAGAAAAGGAGCACTTCTTCGCAGAATGGCTGTTATTCGTTTGCAGGCATCGCATAGTGCCATATGTCGTACGAGTGAATGAGGGCTAGAACACAGGCTCAGTTTTTGTATTAGTAGTGCAGGGACTCCACGAGCGCACTGCGAGAGAGCATTTACGCATCAGAGCCTCGTATATGATAAAATATATCCCGATTCTTTCGTTATACCTTTGAGCGACTGGACTTACTTACCCTAGCAAACCCAAATTCTAGGCTATGCAGAGAAAAAGAAGAACATTTGTTGATGCAACAGCATTAAAAGACAAGAAGTTTCGACTATCGGGCGGCTAATAAAGGGACAACGTTAGAGAACGCTGGTCATAGTTCCGTCTAACTTAAAGTTTCGCACACATCAGGCTGCCTTGGCGCAAGACTGCCTGGCTAAGCGCTTGAACCATACATGAATCTTCGCGTTTTGACAGTACAAAGAAATAATTTGCCATCAAAAAACGAATGTATTCCAGCAACAGCGCCTTGTTACGATGCTAAACTATCATTTATTTGCACTTCAAAGGCTTATGTTAGTGATTTCAACATTGTATCTGGGAGAAATCATTCAATATATACAACAAGATGCTGTCGAGCCCAGTCATACATTGGGGCCATTTCATTGTGATAACTGGTTTAATGGACATAGCAGAGCCACCTGAAATGGCAGGCCGAACCCAGTGAAATGCGTTGAACGACTAGAGTACATTTATTAATTCCTAGTTCGTCTGTATCTGATTCACTATGAGAAACCCCTATCACTAACACAAGATAGAGAGCTTTTATAGTCAAGATAAAGCGGAACTGACACTTTTAGAAAATACGGCATAGGCAAGCAGCATTTAGCTAAACTTGATAAGAAGACAATAAGCGCCTGCCGTTTTCTTCGTCCCAGCGCTTCTCTCGCGGCGGTACTCGATAGCCAGATGGGAACTGGCTGATTATGGCAGAACGACCAGAGAGCCGAAACACTTGCATGCCATACCCTTAGCGAATCGGAAGAAACATGTTAGGTTTAAGCTCTCATTCGTGTGGAACAATCTTTAACCGCAGTAACACTCGGAACATTTATTTCGATTTAGACCTGTGCCGAGGGCATCGGGACAAAGAAAATTCTATAGTCAATTAGGTTTAGGCTCGTTATAAGCTAACTGATGCTATTTAAATAAATGTAAATTTCTATTCATAGATGAATCATAATGCAGTTTGTTAGATCAGTTTATTCGGTACGACGTGTGAACTTTTTTTTTTTACAATTATTTACGTAAACATAGTTGTTATTGTTGATCAATGCCTGCATCGTCGCTATATATCACTTGCTGTCACTCGTACGGTAACTCAGTCTCTCCACCTTTATTCAGGCTTAAGATACGATAGTACATAAGTCGCGAGATTCGATTGTGACAGCATGTTTCTGCTGCAAACTTCTTAAAATTTCGAGAAAAGCAGTACTCTACAAAAACAGTCTTTTGTAAGTATGATGGAAAATAGAAAGCCTCTAATCCTAACTTTTGCATTGTTGCCATCGTCTGACAGCTGCGATTACCGTAGAATATCCATCTTTCGTCAATGTCGCCACTTAACACGTGAACGGGTCATTGTTGTGACGTGGAGGTGCAAAGAGAGACACGTTCGTCTACGTCTCTGTCTTCGATCATCACTCCAGTTATGCGGCACCAACCCAAGTGAACAAATGTAGTCTTTCGATGCCATTAGTTTGTTGAAGAAGTTTGTAAGAAGTTGACCTCCGCGACATCGTCCCCGTCATATACGTTTATAGGGGACCTTCCACTGGAGTTCAAAATTTCCTGCTAGAAATTTTCGGAAAAATCATCGGTTCACGATCCTTCTTGCAGTAGATCATTTAGTAAGAATAAGGTTTATACAGCGAGCCGTTGCGGTCTTAAGATGAAGCTCGCACCTGAAGACCATTCTGATATTTCTTGTCTGACCGTAACTGTCCTACTGAGGGTTCAAGTGACGATATCCGTAACGTAAAATAGCGTTACGTTGGGCTACTATGAGATAATAACTAATGAGATAATTAATAGTATTTTTCGTATTGCCTGCTGTACGGCCTAGTAGATACGTTCATGTTTTAAGCTGCCCGCCGTAAAAAATAGTACCTAAAAAACAACGGTCATTTTTTTTTTTGAGAATGGACACCGCTCGCTGCCCTGTATCAACTTTTCGAATTACGGTTGGTAACAACAATAGGTGCTTTTGTTGTTGTTTAATTAATAGAACGCACAAATTAAGCAGCGATCTTTGTAAGCGTTAATTGGACAATTAGCTTGCAGGCAGGAAGTTTCTATGTTGTGTAAAATTATGACGACTTTTAGGCACTTTAGACTAGCAACTATCTCTTCAGCGTGCTCTACGATAGGTTTCGCTTGTCTGTTATTGCGATTGTGCTGCCATTAGACATGCGGTCATCCGCTTGGTATATCAGGTAATCGGGTATCACCATGGAGCTCTTGGTGCATTCGATTTCTGCGCCTTAAAAAAGGCACTTGATTCAATTTGCGGGAGAATTTGCTCTTAGGTTTGCAGGAAATTTCTACAGTTGCAAAGTGAAATCGGTTGACGAAATCAACGAAAAAAGCAAACCTAATAAAAGAAGTCGTTGGTATATAAGTGCTTTCTACGGCTTGTGCTCTAATTATAACTGGAGCCTCTTTTCCATAAACTCAAAAAAGCGAAAGAGAAGGAAAGTTGTTGGCGTAACTCCGCCTGAAATACAATTCTCTGGACGTCGAGAACGTATCTGCTCGCCCACAGATCATTTGCAAAACGACAGAAAGCGGATCAAGGGTGCCTGTAAGGTAGTTGGCATGCCCAGTCAGCCGGCAAATTTGAGCAATGGACAAAGAACGCTAATAACGTTTGCATCGCATCGCATCGAATAAATGGAAAAGTGTGCAAACGATAACACTCCGCCGAAGGTTAGCAATAACAACGAGAACAAGAAAGGACCTTCGACTCCGCGCTCAGATGGCTTCAGGGTACTCTAGCAGGCATGACCGTTCAAACCTCTAATAAAATCCCAACAACTCCCATAGTCCAGTTGTCTTCTAAAATTTATTATCTAAAATTTAGGCGAAGAACACATACAGAAATGTGTACAAGGGTACGTAAATCTTTACGTATACACCTTTGAGGTAATTGTATTTGAAAAGAGCTAAAAGAGGTTTATTTTAGCACTTGAAAAAGGATTATTAATAAAATTTACATATTGAACTACTTGATAGTATTTTGCAGATACAGAAATATCTTTTGTTGGCATAGGTCGCGTATAACTTGAATGTTTCAAAGCAAAATTTATCATTTTGTAGCCGTGGTTTATCGACCATATTTTTATCATCAAGGGGATCAACGCAGAGTTAAGAGCGACATGTTGTGCTATATTATAAATAATATATAATATAAATAATATCTTTGAGCTTGAGTGCAGACGCTTTCCCGTACGCCATATTTCAAAATGAAATGAAGGATTTAACTCTAGGATCAATGAACTGCATCCATCCAAAATTTCCCACCTTTGCAGGGATTATCTATAAACACATCATCATCATCATCGTGAACGAAAACAACAGCGACATTAGACTGTCTGTTTGTTTGTTCATACATCGCCTTTCAGATCAATACCTAATGTTGTCCGTTAACGAGTACAGCTTTTGCGGTGAGGGGTTCGTTGTTATGGACAGCTCGAAAAAACGAACGGTCGTTTTTTCTTCTTAAATTAGGTCTTCCTTGGCGTCCGATGTACACACATATACAATGAACACTGCATGAAGAATTGATTTCTCATGTTCTTTTTTAGTTCAATTGAAGATCATGGAAAATGGATGCTGAAAGTTCAGCATCGGCGGCATCTAAATACCCCTTCTTTTAACGCATGGTTGACACTTGGAAAGTAAGCAAACCAAAAGGGTTTCTGTTCGCCTCGTTCAACTAGTGTTCGTTTACTATAAGACCTAATTTGGAAATGCTTTTTGGGTGATCTCATCTCGAATCTTCTGAAAACAGTGTCGCACTCTGCAGAAACGTTGAACTTCAGATCTATAGATAAGGCCATTCTATTTTGGCACGATATGTAGGTAGCCGATCTGAGCAAACTCTGAAATACTGTACTCCTCGGAGTCTTTCAATGGCTGCTATCTCCATCCATTTGCGTATAAAACGAGTTATAGGCGAGGCAGGTTAAAGGAATAGAGCAACAGAGGACAAAATTCATGAAAAGGGAGGTGAAAGCAACTCGAGTTGTTGCGGACTTGCTATAAATGCAAGCCTTGTTAACAATAAAGGCTGATGCTTACGACAAACACCGTAATGTAACAACCGTAAATGACGGGGAGCTATCCAAGACGTTCTATAAAATGAAGTTAGAGAAACAGTGTTTCAACCGCTACGGTTTCAGCTGTCTAAAGTAAAGGAGGACCATAAGCTTGGTTTCAGGCTCATAGGATATCATGACTACTGGAATACGACAATGTGCCTCTAGAGAAGTTGAGAAAAGAGGTTAGCAATTTGATTTTGAATGCGCAGTTCGTAAAATATCTATATCAGCAACAACATGTTACCATCTATATGTTTCTAGCTCCACGTATCTGCTTTACTTTCCTACCAGAACGTTATAGCTTTAACGACAACAAGACCTGACTATCACGAATCTCACAACAATTGATCCGATTGGTCGCAAAACTAGGCTGGCAATGCACAGTCAGGCACATAGATACATTTTCGTCCATGTTCTCTTTGAACGTTCACCAAATGCCGGAGAAATACAGACAGATTAGCTACAGCGCTCCTAATAGACTGCCAATGGTGGCAAAATTTACCGAGGCAGAAAGTGCTCAGGCAGGAGTTAGCACCCGATGGCGGCAACAGCAACCCTCTAGGCAATCTGTGGAAGAAGATCTAGGCTGATAGAGTAAAATAATAGGAATAAATAAACAAAAAAAACACTAGCCTAATATTAGGCACTCGGTATGTATGGCATTTTGTCAGAACTTAGGTCTGTAGACTAGGCAAGAAACGCCTTTTCATCGACCTTTAACATCTCCCCAGTTACCGGCCCAAACCCAGACACAATGACTGACTTTACACAGAACTATCTTCAATAAAAAAAGTGGCATCACAATATTTACATAGAGCAGAGAAAGGGATGGGTAGCTTCGCGAGACATGCCTAAGCCCAAAAGTTAAGCCAGACTTCTATTCATCAAAGAGTATAATCCGCATCTCGTTAGCCTAGAAGGAGCCTATTTATTATGAAATGCCTGAAATGATAACACAGTCAACAAGAATCTATATATAGCCCAGCTGTATTCACACAACGAGGCTATCCAAAAGAAAAAAAACTCGATAGATAAGACGAAGTCATACTTCCCCGTGATAATGCCAAACAATGCATGGCAAGAACTTTACCAAAGCTTAGCATTGCCACTCGTTTCAGACACAAAAAAATTCAATAATAAGCACCGCACATTTGGCAGTGAGTAGGGCCCCAAAAACTAAGACCCTTTGACGACAAAAAATAAATATATTTGTTGAGATTTGGCGAGAAGTTTTGGAGAGTGATGGCGGCCACATAGTAGATATATATTTTTGCTGCAACTCGAATGAAAGGCTGTCTTTCGTTAGGCAGACAGAATGGCAAATTGGGCACTGCTTATTTAACTCCCAAGTCGTAATCGACTAATTTAAATCAAGCAAACGTATATGAAGGGCTTTATAAGAAATCGAATATTTCACTAATATCATTTAGAAGTACTTTACTCTTTCCACACAACGTTCACTCATTCAATAATACGTATGTCTGAACCGAAAGATCTCCTTTTACTCAAACGATGATTTTTTTTTTCGGTGAGAAGTTGCCGTTATGGGAGTTGTTAATCGCCGTTATGGAATATTTCTGGGCAGTCTCGTAGTTCGCTTTATTACATGGTAGCATCCGCCCTGGCCGTGCAGAATAGAATGACGTGTCGAAGGTCGACCCAATCATGACCCCTGCGTTCTTCCGATTATGTGCCAGCTAACCTTCCGGTTACATCCTTCGTTTCTCTCATCAATTGTGGCAACTTTACTTCGAATCCATAGTAGTGTACATGTATGTACAATCATACGCGCGTACACACATATTCATTCACTTTTCCGGTTTCCTGTGGTACACGGTAGTTTATTGTATAGTGGCCACCTTCGCCTGTTGTTTAGCCCTCGCCGGACGTTTCTGCTATATAAAAATAATGCTCAACATGCTAGTTAAGGCGTGATCGACTACGAACATCCGGCAACATGTGGCATGCTGTAATCTTAGGTAAAACGAGGCCTTCGTCCTGTATGCAACTGCAAGGATAGCTTTGCCTGGCCAGCACGTTGGCGAGTTCTTTCAAAATAGTTCAAAATATTTCCATTTTAGGAATCTAGACGCTTATTTACATAGCAGTAAACTAGACTTGGTTAGCGTGCTTGTTCCTTTGCTCTAGATTACTACTCAGATTTACTTACTAACTTGATAAATGTGTGCGTTTCTTCTAGTTCTAGCGCTGGCGTACGCTTCTGCCCAGGAAACTTTACACTTACCAGCGGGAGCGGAGCTAATCATCGGGTTAGTAAAAACTTCTTTTCGCTGCCCTTTGCAGTACGGTTACTATGCGGACGTTGATAACGACTGTAAGATCTTCCACGTGTGTAATCCAGTTCCACAGATTGATCGAATTAAAGTGGAAAAGTACTCGTTTATGTGCGGAAACATGACGGTGTTCGATCAACTGAGTCAAACGTGCATGATCCCCGAATATGCTATTCCCTGTAGCAGTGCTGCAGACTTTTTCTACCTTAATAATAGAATCGGACAAAGGGACATATTTCTCCATGGAGCTCAGGATATTGACAAAGCTGAAAAGTTGGTACCTTTCTACAGTAAATATTTGGAAGCACCAACAAGAAATAATCGCCCAGCCGGAAAACCTCAAGGCTTTCAGAAGAGGCATAGGAATCCGGCCTCGTTCATTCGAGAAGATCGGAACGTGACTACTCTCAGCGAAAAGATTAATCCAAATCGTCAGTACGTGCCCTATAATGGTGGCCTTCTGAACGTTCGGAAGAATCCTGCAGCACAAAGACAATCATACAAAAATACTACCAGACGCAAGACCACCCCGTCATTTGGGTCCTTACCAGGATATGGCAACCGATTTAATCTAGATGTGATTAACTTCCGTGATGAAAACTTCAGAGTGCGTCAACTAAGTGTAAACGATGGCCTTGATTCTCCTGAAGGCATCCGTAGAAGGGATCGAGCTGAGAAAAAGTTCGTGACGTCTGTTGAGCGACTTCCCGCTGAGTCTGGTGAGGCCTTCGGAAAAATAGATTCGGTCGCAAATAAAAATGTACCTGAAGTGGGGGTGAAAAGGGCGATGCTACGTCCGATAGTTGCTCCAAAAACTGTGAAAAAGGATGTTACGAAACAAAAGCGTACAACCGCAACTCCTATCAAGGAAGTTACACGTATCATTGAACCAACTACCGAATCAACCAAAAGAGCATCCGAGGGCGCAAGTAATGCATTAATGGCGTCTACGTCAGCTCCTACGTCTAAGAATAGTTTTCAGACAGAGTCCGATCAGGCACTACCTAACGAGCCACAAAGTAATGCTGATAAGATGAACCGGTCAAAACAAACGGACTTGGTTCCAACGGCAAAGAAAACCACGCCAGGTAAAAATAAGAAAGGTACTATTTTGTCAAAATCTACAAAGACCACAACGCTAACAAAAAGTACACCCAAACCATCGTCTGCAATAGCTTCCACAGAGCAACCGGTCGCTCTCGAATCCGACACTCAGACTTCAGCGCCTGTTTCAACTTCTTCGGTTATTTCCGCCAAAGGAGGGCATAACATCAGCAGATTTTCCTTAACCCCCGAAAAGCCCTCTCCTTCAGCACCCGTTGCATCTAAGCCCGCCCAGGAAATAACAACATTGCCTGTGTCCACTGCAACATCTGCCTCCAGCAGTGCCATGGCCGATACCACTTTATCCACGACAGCAGAACCTACAATTTTCCTGTCAACGTTACCTTTGCCAACCTCAAAGCCACAATCAGTTAACACGTCGGAAGAAACTATTGATAAGGCAGGCTCTGTGAAACAAAATAAAACGAGTTCCTTCTTAGTACCTGTCAGCGAATTACCGAAAGCTAAGGCCAACAAGGCAACATCGTCAGCAACAACTTTGACTACTGCCAAGCCTAAAGCAATATCTGAACAACCATATCTTAAAGCTGATGCTCGTACTGCGAGCCAAGGTAAAACCAGTACGGATTCTCCCAAGATCGTAGTGACACTCCCGTCACTTCTGGCCACTTCTAGTACTATAACAGAACACGACCCTATGATCGTATCGGATGAACCCAACTTCGAAAAGTCAGAGTAGACACATTCTACTTAGCGTCTTATAACTGTACATTCTATCCACGTGCCAACTAGCGAACCTCGCTTTAACAATTAAGCTAATTTATTCTTGCCCTTGCCTAGACAATGTTATAGAATTCGTAACCATGTTTAAGCTCATCAGCGGACGCTGATTATGTCTAGAGCGTTTCTTTAACTAGAAACATTTTTCTTAGCTTTTCATCAGATTGAAGAAGGTAACTGGGTACGCCCTCTGTCTAAAACTGTTACTGTGTATCTATATATATTGAATTTAGAACACAATATAACACTCTATCACGAAATTCCGACCACAGTGTACATGTGTCAAACCCAGCCATTGCGACTTTTCTAGTCCTGTATAATGACTGCCTAGAAATGTCTCGAAGAAAACGTTTCAGTATAAAAATGTAAATTTACATGTACATACATTAGATAAATTATTTATGCAATAAAATGTTATGAAACAACGATATTTAACAGATTGGTGTGATCATCGATTATTATAGCGAGTCGTATTTAAGGAATATAAGCTTAGATCTGCTAGTTCAGAGCTGATATGCAGTTTTGTTAATTATCTATAATAATAATGTAAATTGAGAAAAAACAGAGGGCTTGCTGGAACTGGTTAAGAATAGGCAGACTCCCCTTGGCCCACAGAACAACAGTGTGACCAATTGGTTATTAGCTGCGCTTCCATTATGTACTCCACGTGCCTTATAACTATACGTAGCATTAAAAAAAAACTACATATTGTGCTTATATACATGAGTTATTGTAATAAACATGCTAAAATGAGCAGCCCTGCGTGACGAGAACATTGTCCATCTAGTCACGCTATATTTAGTTTATCATAGAACTGCTGTGTCGAACGAAGCCCTCCCCTTAACTTATGGATATCTTTGTTTCGAGTTCTACGTCCAATATCACCGTTTGATCGGACAACAGCCTCCCACCACGAAACGTACCGTGTGTCTTGCCCGGATTCAAACGTAAGTCTAGTAAACATAGGTTACTTATGGATCAATTAATTTCGCTGGCATGGGATTTGTACGGAAGGCTCGCAAAGCAACTTAAGGCGTTTACAGTGCATATTTGACCTATAAAATAAAATTTACCTCATTTTTTTTATGGACAACCTGCCGCGCGGTATAGGAGAGCCGGCAAAGGTAGGCTGTTTAGACTTTGTCAACTACATTCGAGCAGTCAACGTCGGAGAGTTCCTGGCCGGAAAGTTGTGTGGTACGTTCGTTATTTACACCAACGCATGGGATTAACTAGTACACTCGATTAAGGACACAGGTGCACTTTTGTGTTAACCTCGGGGAGTTAAGAAAACGGAAGCAAAATATTGCTAAATTAACGTAATGGGGCTGTGTATCCTGAGAGCGACTTCAGAGAATTGTGCAAACGCTGAGCTAAATTTGCAGATATGCGACTCGTGAAGAAAAATAGCCGATAGTAACCGCGATTGACTGTGCCTCATTCCTTCGGATATTTAGGCAATCTTCAGCCGATATAGTATTTATATGCCCACATGACGGCGTTGTGGCCAAACCGAATACATCGTGAATGGCCGATTTCCACAAGTTATAGACTCGTTTTTGCGCCTTCTAAAATAACTTTTAGAATTGCATAAGGGTTGTTAGCAATGCTAGAAGATTTCTCACTGTAAAAAATCAGAAGCGCACACCATAGACTTTTTCCGTAGATGGGTTTCAAGAATAACGGTTACGTACATGGCTTGTTGAGATAGAACATTTAGCTACTCCACTTCTAAAAGAAAAAAAACGACTTTTTGGCAGAAACTTTCAAGAAATCGACCGCAAGTAATGAACTCGAAAGAAACCCATTACGCTCACGCGTCTCTACAAATTCGTTTTCTTCTATGCGGCGTCTTGCCATAGCGTAAAGCAAATAAAGCGACAGTGATACTGTTAAATTGGGCCGTTTATTAAAAAAAATAGCTTGTCTGCGTGCAAGCGCTTAAGTTTTTGCAGTACCATTCGGTCATGCGCCTGTAAGCGGCCTTTCGAATTGAACCAAAATTGTTCATGGACAGTGCTATCTTGACAACACTGCCGTTCATTTGTAGTGAAGCCTTTAAATTAGATTGCGAGAGGCCGAAGGTGCGCCTAATCAAAGGAGATTAAATATTTACCAACTAACTTCTAATAATGCGAGCGAGCTACATATTTTTCCGAGAATTAAACTTAAAAAACGAACGATAAAAAAAAATGTTTGTATACGCTAGTTACTCATTTATATATTAGAAACGACTTATTCGTGTTTTGCAGTAAGATCAATGTATATTTCGCCTCTACCTTTAGGCCATAAGATCTAGCGTGGCTATTTTCTTCTAAATCAGCTTATCTTCAAGAATACGCTAGATAAAGTATTCCATTTGGCTATGTCTAGTTGCGTTTGACGTGTACCTCCCTTTGCACGCATACTGGGTAGTTAAGTAACAAGAAATTCATGGATCGCCATAGAAGAGCCGTACCACAAAACAGGTGAATTTTTACCAACTTCAAATGGTAGCCTTTGCCATACGTAAGATTCATCTTATTATGCCTGACTCTCGTAGTAACGTAAACGGTTTGTACATTATTGAGATGCTTTTTCCGATTGTTTGTTCAAAACATTGAGTATCTCATCCCCCTAATGTACCACAGCTAATAACTCTAGAGTGAGTTATCTTTTTTTCGATATTATTATTACCAAAGGTATTCTATTCTCAAACTTCACAGCTCTATTGTATATTTCTTGTTGCGATGTATAATAACGCAAAAAACGTACAAGATGGCCTGTCTGTTTGTCTCACGGCCGCATCAACTTCAAAATCATAAATGTTACCTAAACTTCTTCAAATTATCCTAGTACGGAGAAACATTTATTGATAAAAGACGTGGACTAGTGCTTGAAGATATACTTAATATGGTACTAAGAGCAACTTTAAAGTCATTCGAGCACTGTTAAACAAAGCATATTCGATACAGCAGAACAAACTAATACACAAGACATTGTTCGACGGTGCATTCGAGTACTAATTGAGAAAAAAAAAAAAAAAAAACACTCCTTGGCATTTATTCGATTAACGTATCCCTCTCGAAAAATTGCCCTCATCAAAAATCAATGAGGGCAGTTTTTCGAGAAGGATAAATTACAGAAAGCTTTTACCCTTGCTTGAGTTCAACCTAGACAAAGAGTCTGTCTTTTTCTACTAATCAAAAATCCAATTCCGTGAAGGAATTGTTACTCCCAGTAGCGCAAATTCCCAAATTTGACATCAATGTCTTAGTCATGGTGAAGACAACTATGGAAATACAAAGGGGGTTCTATTTTTAGCGCTATCTAGACATTTTTCCGTTTAGAATAGAGGGACGAGACGGAGAAAGCTTTGCGCCAGGTGTGTTACAGGGGTGGGGGAGGTAATTGCACTATCTAAAGGGAACTCAAAAAACAGTCGGGTTCGCTGCGAAACGCTGGAGGAGACTGCGTCGTCCTTCTTACGGAAATCTAGCAAGAGGCAAGCAGACGCCCTCAATAGACGCGTGATAGAGTAGCCAATAGAAAAAGAGAGAGTAACTGAGCTGAACGAGAGGTGCTCAACATGAACAGGGATGGCCCCACACAGAGTTAGACATCTTCAAAAAGCCGACCTCACTGAGGAGATGGCCCCTCGCACGCTGCTGTGTACTTGGACATTATATATACATATGGCAATGTATAGAACAAGGAGCTCCTGTAACTCTATTGTCGCAAACGTTTCCTAGTGGGATGTGCCTATCTCATTACTGAATTCTCTCGCATTTCTATTGCCGCTGCTGGAAGGGAAAAAGAAAGAGGAAACGGGGCGCGATATGTGGGAGCGGGAGTAATAAGAAGAAGGATGCATAGTCACAGGAAGTTATCTACAGAGGTTGGCTTGCTATCTATAGAAGAAAACTTAAATATGCTGATCCACCGTATATGAACGGGCATGCAGAGCTTTACCTAGCTATGGTAATCACTATCTGATGTGTCAACAGTAGAGACGCGTGCATCCATAGATGTATATTGTAGCATTTGCTGGAAAATGACGCGTCAGTCGCCATCATGATCCGCTGTTGAATTATTGAATGCGAGAAAACATTTTCTTAGTATTAGGATTTCAGTTACAAGTAGTAACCATAGCAAGCAAACAGAAGTTTCGAAATAAGATTAGGGATACCTATAATCATCAGTTGTTGTTCCCGTACCGTATCCAAATCCTTTACCACACTAAAACCTTCAGACCATTGATTCAATAGCTGGAGCCGTCCATGGCGGCCATCGTGTTTTGTGTATTTATTTTCTATAGCCGCTTATGAGGAATACAAGAAAGTTGCCACTTGATTGAAGATTGCAAATAAATACATTAATTTGCCGCTCCCATCAATCAGCGAAGCGACATGTACGCCTGTGCTAACGGATAATGTGTATCGAGCAATCACAATTTCGAATTATCTAATGGCAAGTGATTCTTTGAAAAGGACATATTAGCAGCTCGAGTATTCCACCTGTGACCTTTACCGTGACCCCGCATATAATATGATCACAGTAAAAGTAATACATCTAGTAGGTATATCGCTTTTAATGGAAGATAATTTAAATAGAAACAACTAACGACTTCGTTGCCCTTAAAAATCATACGACGCGGAAAAAATCGAGCGAAAAATTCGGACAATGATGAGTGGGAAATGCGTTGTGCCCGTGAGTTGAATCACTTTCTAATTATCGCACGTAATTGAAGATCTGTTTAATAAATATACTGAGTAATAACCCTTCAAGGATTTTCGTTTCACGTTATTTCGGCTTTCCCAAAACTAATTAGTGGGAGTAACAGTAGTTTATGGCAGGAGGACTCTCTTTTCCATACATCGTTCAGGCATCTCAAATGTAATTGTACTGTTTCAGTCAAATTATATATCGATTCAGCCTGATATAGGCTGCCTGTCATTTAAGATTTGTTTTTTAAGGAAACCTCCTTCTTTTGATTTCGTTGAAACAACAATATCTGAACAATTGGACTAATGAATGTATACGCCCAGCTATCTCTACACCCGTAGTAGAGGCGTCGACTTTTCCGAATAAGTAAGTGTGCGGGGTAGCTTTTTCCAAGCGCGGGCTTAGCCGCCTTGGAAACTCCAGCCAATTCGACAGTAGAACGAGTTCTTTAGCAGCTATCGCTTACGTCGTATTGATCGCTGCCGTTACCATGACCACTGCTACCACCGCTATTTCAGCAACTGCTCTCTGTTGGACCGCATCATGAATATAACATATACAGCACGCCGCCTGCTCCTACATAGTTTTTAGCTCTGTGGGACCAGCCACCCTCGGGTTAAGTATATGAAGTTGACGAAGCGCTACTAAATACCCAGAGGCTCTTTAGCCGCCAAAATACGACACGCGCTACCTGTGTCTGTGCGAATTTGCGCTGACGAGTTCACCGTCTGCGTCCGGCCGAAGCCAAATGGCCATACGAAGCTCAGGAATACTGTAGAACGCATATTATCTTCAAGTACATACATGCTCCTGAACAGAACCCTGTTCGCTATACACTTCAAAAAAAAAGAGTAATAGAATCAGACTGTGTTCGTTTATGCATAGAGTTGCTTCGTTCGTTTTTATCTTTCTATGTTTGCTCTCAGCAGCCGTGTCCGTTTATGGGAAAGAGGCATGTGGTCATAGACCCGTATATAAGTAAAAAGATCCTCACTGTAACTACAGCATGTATGGACGGGTAGTTTATGTTTGGAGCCATATGTATATCCTCTGATTTATCAATCGTAGGACATATATGATCAAAGGGTAATATTAGGTTGTTTAGCATAAAAAGCGAGATAAAAGTGATTTTAAACCTTGTGGTTATTTTATTTTCAGTCAAATTATGCACCATTACTACGCATAACTTTATGCAATTTGTGTGCTAACCCACTTAGTCCGACGCTATACAATGCATTTTCGGCCTTATATTGAGACTTTAATGGTTTTCTTATTAGTAAATTGCCTGGATAATAAAAATATACTTTGTAGCGAAAATCTCTAATTACTATGGTAGATGAAAGAGAACGGGCAACTGTGAGCCCCCTCGAAATTTCGTCGAGTGCTGTCTTAAAAAAAAAACTTGTTTTCCTTTGCTTATTACTTATGATTGCCTAATTTATAGGCTCATCGCTGACAGTGATGCCCTTCAATTGACCGACTAGGCCTTACAAAGCTGTGGTACATAACATTTGCAGTAGACCCGCGGACAGATACCTTGAGCTATATAATTGTACAGGTGCTTTATGCCACGGCCTAGTTGCATCGACCTATTAATGTCAGTAACTGTGATTACCGTAAAACATCTATTTATGATCAGAGTGACAATTTGACACAAAAGTAATTTACATATTCGTTCTTCATCCCAACTTCAATTATATGGCACCTGCTCGTCCCACTCTGTCAATTCGCTTGAAGTAAATAAATATAGTTCGATACGAACACTTATAAACTTTGAAGTGGATCAGTCTCTGTCGCAACCCGCAACACTTCACCGTGTTCTCCCTATACGGGGCCTTTCACCAGAGTGAAAATTTGGTTCCCACGATATTTTGGGTCAATAGCGTACGCTAGACCCAGTAGTAGATTTCTTCCGGAAGGCAAGATATGTACGAAGGGCTGGGTCTGCCGCGAAATCCGTAAGCTATTCGACTCGAGTAGTTTTCATGGCTCACTGAAACTCGTTTACTAAAAACCAGAACAACAATATTCGAGTCAGAACTTGCCGGATTCTCTTTGTTTTACCTTAATATATTCTGTTAGATGCTGGCAGCTCATGTTTCCAGTCTATTTCCGATTCCGGATTGTTTCCCCATGGTATCATGCATTTTCGTTCGCCTCATCCTGGTCTATCTATATAAAATTCAAGTAAATCCGTTCAGTACTATGATTCATTATAATTTGCTTAGGCAAAGAGGGAAGGCCGATCCGTGTGCGTCTTTATTTCGAGTAAAGGAAAGAGACGACATATGGCGCCTAGGGATTTGTTGGAAGTAATGTTTAGTGCATTAGTGCTCCAATCCTGTAAAGGGCACGAGCAGATCAGCATCGAATTTGCCGTATGAAGTTGGCTCGCTGTATTAGCTATAGCAGTAGAAACCGACACGCATACAGGAGAAAATTGCCAACGAAACGGTGTCTATGGTGAGGAAAGTTCCAGCCAAGCTACTGACTATAACTGCGGGTGCTTCCGCTAATCGGCACCGTTCCAGCTGATATATCTGAACAACGAGAGAGGGACAGATACTATTAAGACGGGGTGGCAGTATTTCTTTTTCGTTCGACTTCGAAGACCGGAAATGATCTAAATGATTATTTAGCCTGATGTGGCTTATGAATACTCATTCATCCAACCTATCGATGTAATCCTGGCGAGAATACATTCCAAGACGAGGCAGTTTCGATATGCTATGGCCTACACGTCTCTAATCGATGCTCTGATTCGATCCTGAATCTCGGAACGGCGTTTATGCGAGAACCCGCGTATTGGCCGAACGCAGTGTCGTTAAATAGAGTTTCTTATGTTCAATGGTACTTTAATTAAAAAGATATCTGGTTTCCCGGTAGAATCTATCAAAGACAATTTACTTATTATTTGCACTTGTGTCTAGCATATATAAATACACGGTGTAACCATAGGATGGGTTTGGACATTTCTCTCGAAAACGATGGGATTTACGAAAAAATATAATTCATTGGTAAAATTATTAGGGAGCATCTACAAATGTAATTAGTTTTTTTTCTAGATACTACTGTTTTTTCGGCCCCTTGTGATGCAGTGGCAGCATGTTTGCCTATTAGAGCCAAGGGCAAGTCGTCCAGATTCGAAATTACGTCTCGACTCATATCGTCTTGTGCCGGCCACCAGCTATGCTTAACGGGATTGCATAATAGAAAGAAACGTTTGGGTAGGACCGTTCCAGAGACATCGATACAAATCTTTTCCATCTATCGAAAAAGGTCGTGGAATTGTCCCATTGGATAGATACCAGTTTCGAGCAAACACATTTCTACGTTTTTTTAAAATTGGTTTGAGATTTTTCAGTGATTTTATTTATTTATTTATTTTTTTTTTATTTTTTTTTTAGTGATATATTTGACTACAAATATACGTCAGTATATTCGTCGTAAAGGTTTCACGACAACTACGCCCAATGACTTTTCCCATGTTTGGCCAAAATGGTACAGCGACACAGCAGAATACCTACCTATTTTTATTAGTTTTTTGTTAGAAAATCGGTTGTAAAAATATTTAAACCCTTCTCTAAAATTACGATAACCTGCAATATTTATTTTAATAAGTAGTGAAAAATTTGAATGTAATCTCTAAGAAATTTCTAAGAAAAAGTGACAGTTTTCAAATTCGAATTTGGCAAAACTTATTATGTTTATGTTCTAATAGTAAAAAGGCCAATCTAAAAAAATCGATCGAAAACAAAGATACATTAGACAAAAAAATCACATGCAGACACAGTAGAACTACTAAGAGAAAAATAACTAGATAACGACTCTTCTGTACCTAAACATAAGCGCGAGACACTAAAAACTCAAAGCAGTAAAAAAGTATTGGCATTTTTTGTTTAAAATAAGAGGATAAATTCTAAGGGGCAATCCCACATCAAAAAAAGGTTAAGGTTCCGTAAAACAAAAATCAAGCTTTACCAATAGATGCACCCTCGAATTGGCCATGCGATCGTACATTTTTTTTACGAGCTGCATCGTCCCTGAAGGGGACAGCGAAGACTGGAACAAATAATCGCCCTGCGAACCACCAAATCTATTATAAAGGCCCATTGCTATAAAGTATAGAGGGAGAAGTAATTACAAGAATTGGATTCTAACAATGATCCAAGCGCCGCGAGACATTGTAATAACTACCTGTAATTTTTCATCTTAGAAATGGGACGTTTTCTTAAATCTCTTCTTAGCCTTAAATGTATAAACATCAAAAATATTAAATTTTTCGAATGAAATAGTTTATCAATTTACGTACGTTGTTGTGAAGGATTGATGGAACACTGTAGGTCATCTGTCTCAGCTTTAACTTGAAATATTTATAGATTTTCAAACCGTAAATCTCTGATCACGAATTGCTAAATCAGATGATTCTATGTTGATTTACCGGTTCGTTCCTATTAGAATCTGTTTTTGATTACCGTGCTAGAAAATGGACAACCTCTTACGCGTTCTTTTATTTTTAAAGATATAAGTTTTGATGATCTATTGTCGCTGTAGATCATAAAAACAAATCAACATGTTATCGGCAGGAGTGGTAACATTTACAAGGTTCTGTAGCGCTGCGTGAGCGCGACAACGCAGTACCTGAACTGAGACAACAAAATAGACAATAGTACGGTTTTTGACAATTCGCTGCGATACTTAAGGGACGACAGGCCGCAAAGTAGGGAAAAGATAAATGTTTTTTTTATGAAAATATACCTTCCACACTTTAGGACGGCCTATACGCGAACTAATCCCTTGAGCGCACGCCAATCTATCAAGTTTGAACGACTAAGTCCATGTGGGTTCTGTAAAATTGTTCAGCTTACTAAGTGTCCATTATATCGGTGATCGAGGTATTACTAAGGTAAGTGTTTAGTGCGCAATGCTTTAGAAATTGAGTAGTAGCTCTTGCTAACTACTCACTGTCCGTCCTATAAGTTAATCTGTCGGAGATTCTAAGAATGGCAAGCCATTATCAAGTGGCCTGTACAGGATTTGTCTAACCTTATTGCTTGTGTCGAACCTATGTTTAATCTAACCTAGACTTTAAGTTACAAAGCATCCGCGTAGTACACCGGAAAACGGGTGTACTCCACTGTCCATATTGCTACGATCTACTATGGGCGAAAAAGCTTCCTGTTATATTTATATAAAAATAATTACCCACTTAGACTGCATCCATCTTTGTTTTTACGAACGAATTTACACAACGTTACGTTCTCCTGTTATGTTCCGGATAAAGTTAAATGCTCAATCGTTGAATAGTATATGAAATAGTACACCGCAAACATTGGTTGAGCTAGAACGTCTATACGCTTTCAGCCCGTTCCGTCTTTTCAAGGATAGTAAAGGTAATCACTTCAGGAAGTGTGAATTTATCACCATTGTTTGGATTTTATTATCGTTGCGTCTTTTGTAGATACAAATTACAAATGTCAGGCGTCTAGAATATCCGATCGATTTTTTCTTTGCCGGATTAAAAGGGTATGAACGTTACCCTTCATCGTAAAAATGAACGGTGAATGTCCATTAAACGGACAGCAAGGGCCTAAAGATTGAGCAGCGGAAAATTTGTCCATTTTAATAAGGTAACCTTAATTCCGTCACACGTTAGTTACAGTTAGAAATGTATCCCATACTGTTGGTGTACCGCTACCATATGCAAATGCCTCTCTACGATAGCGATCTTATTAGGCTAATAAGAAATTCTCCTTCGAGTTAGAGAAACACAAGAGGATGGCGTCTGTTCGTGTGCGGCGAACCACGTAAAACTCCCAGCCGACATAAACGTATTTCGCTGAATCATTTGAACGAGCCGCCTCTCAAAAAAGCTTCGTTTACGTTGGCCCATCGAAGGCATCCCATTACGTAACGGCTGTCTAGCCGGAAGTTAATCGAATTCTTTCCAAGGGTTCCTGCATTCGTCAGTCGTATCATGGTTCTATCCATAGCCTCCTGATAGCAAGGCAACTGAGCTTTCCAACTGAGGCAAGGAATATCCGGTGATCACTCTTGGCTAAAAATTTAGTTTTGTATGATTTTTCAAAACTTACAG
This sequence comes from Varroa destructor, assembly GCF_002443255.2. NCBI lineage: Eukaryota > Metazoa > Arthropoda > Arachnida > Mesostigmata > Varroidae > Varroa > Varroa destructor. Next base: position 6,195,880 of record NW_019211456.1, read on the forward strand.
TTATAAAATACTTGAAAAACGAATTGTGCAGCATTATTTTTTCGTCGTATGATTTGCTAGCAGGTACATTCAGCTATTGACTACTAGTTTGAACGCAAGCCCAATAGGGCACGCCTTTGTCCAAAGAAGTCTCCATTGACATAAACAAAGAATTCACAAAAATCTGTATAATATATATGTATATATACATATATAAACTAGAACGATTAATAACTATTTCTTTTAAATAAATAAAAGCTAGAATGTTGCGCTTCTCTCGTGTTTTCAAGGCCGTTCAAGTTAAAGGCGTACATCATAAATATAAAATCAGTTTTTCCAGTTCGTCCGAACAAGTTTGCACATTTTTTGGGGATGCGCCCTGATCCTTCAACCGTACTAATAGGATTGGCAGGAATATATGGTCGAACGCGTAGGAAATTCGCTCCGAGTCAAAGCATCAAACCTACGGTTCCAAGTGTTGTGAACTAAGACAATTAACTGGCTTCTCATTTCAGTAACTTTTAAGCGTTATTCGTTTAAGTTCTCGGGTCAAAAGCACGTATGCCTAAAATGTGTGTGTATGGTTCCGTTCATAACATAATAGAAAGCACTTTGCTGAACTATAGTGCATTGAAAAAAAAGCTTTTTATTTGGAATTTATTTAGAACAATCAAAGGTCATGTTTGCAAGATAATTTGAAACACTACAATGGTGACAAAATGTTACTACTGTGAAATCTTTGTTCATTCTAATAGTGCACAATGAATAGTTCGGTTTGGATATCGAACTTATAAGAGGGACCCCATAAAAACACGTACGAGATGGCCTGGATACGAATCTAGCTGTGGACATATCTTGTTTCCATTGAAATAATACTATCTTATACAGTTCCATACCTAGATCAATCTGGTGTAGTTCCAAACCCCAGTCCCCAAAATCGTGCCTTTACCTTGCAAGAGGTAACTGAGGTCGCGTAAACATAACACGTGCCGGCAGTGGCAAAAGCACTTTTTTCAGCTTTGGTTCAACTGACAAGGATGATGTACGTATATAAGTAGAAGGTAAAACGCTTTTCATACAGGCATATACAGAGTGACATGAGACTAAAAGTACGAGAGCACCAAAGTTGGGGTCCTGAAAACGACACGCCGTCACATAGAGCCCGGACACGTTTGCGCATCCGCACCAATTAATTATAACTTTTTTTTGGCGCATACTCCGTATTGTATGTGTAGGCAGAGGTCTGCCTAACATGACCCTGTTACTTTTTCAAATTTAACCTAAAAGCGAGCCCATCTGCTCGGCTTAAATACAAATTTCAAATTTATATATATATATATATATATATATAAGAACTGTTGCAGTTTTTTATTATCCTGTTACCCTTTATGGTGAACCTTGTTGCTTCCTGAGCCAAAGCCTTCCTGCTGCGATTCTTTCATCGCTTCTCTTCTTTTTTAAACCCGTTGTGTTGTCTAAGTCATTCCGTCATATTCTCATACGTTTTATTTGTTTATGTCAATCATGCCGTGTCTTCATTAAGTCTAATAAGTCTTCGCGCTACTTTTACCCCATTTCGCCCCTGTGATTATTCCGCAGCTCCAACGTGGAAGTGATCTCGACACTTCCAATTTTTTTCTTCTTTTCTGATTTTTCACTTCCGATTATTAATTAATCAACTAATCCAAGTATTTTATCAAAACAAAGTCAGCAATTAATATGAAATCGTCGGTGTTTGCAAAACCTGTAGAAGGTACCGTATTTTAGTCTCTAACAGAAAATCAGATTTTTGGTACCTATTGCATGAAATTCAAAATAAACCTTTCTGAATAAAATGATTGTAAAAAGGCATCTTTCTCATTGCTTCCATTATCATCTCCATCCAAATTGTCACTCAGTTGAGGCTATAGGATATAACAATAAGGCGTACTCTGTGCATCACGTTCTGATAAGGTAAGAAACGAAATGTTGTTTTGGAAGATTGATCTTCGGCTAGCTTTTTTAAACTCTATACCATAAGTTGTTCTAATTTACGCTATGAACTAGAATTCTACGATTTCGCCAAATCTACAGATAAGGCCACGATCCGGACGTGCAAATAAAGTGCTATAAGGGATCTTGAGGCTGATCTAAACGAATGTTGTTGTAGTCAACGAAAATCGTTAACTTGCGGATCATGCCCTTTTCAATGGTTGCCTATATTTTGTCTTATTGCCTCAGTCCCGATCCGCATATGCCGATGTTATTTTTCAGCGCGAATGAGATGGAAGGCTATTTTCTGATTAGCAGGCTTGTTTCTTTGTCGACTTGACAACCACGTGTGCGTACGTATGTTCGTCGGACGACCGCATCCAAATGGAGACAGTGACCTGTATCCGCTAAGTGATAGGGCTTTCGTGCCGGGTGCACTGTTTACGGCTTTTTTGTTTGTTTGTTTAGCCAATTCCCGTGCCTGTACAGAACAAATACCCTAACTCTTCGATTATGGACTTCCACTCCATACTTGCTCCATTGAGAACTGACAGGACTATAGGGACCTAAAGAGTTTTGCTTACTCTATTGATGAAATTTGGTCAGCTTGATACGTTGCAAATTGAAAAGTTAGCGTATTGCCTGAGGCCTGTAAAAGTATACCTCAGTAACACATTCTGTTCGCTTCTCATTAACTACTGAATCCCGGCTGAGTTCATCTCATCGTCAACGTCAGCATTAGTGATGAGGAGTTACGTTTTTCCAGTTTTAATAAAGTTATAATGATTGTATGTATCTTCGTATACATTTAGGTACTAAGACTTTCGATTTAGTTATTGCCTCCGATATTACTTCAGCGTTCAGTACTTACACCTCTGAAGCTGCATTATTATGTGTTAACTTATCGCAGGTTTTGATGGATCCTGTTCAAAGGCTAGGAGTACCTAGTTATCTGCACGCGAAGCGCAAAATATGCTACGACAATCAACCTATTTAAGTAAGTTCTAGGATCGTGAAACAAGTGTACGTTTTGTATCATGAGATAAGCCCAGTTCGAGGGAAGAGCCACAGCTTTTGTATCTTAGTGTGTTATACTAAGGGGGATCGTAACCTATTTTTGAGCTGATATGGATAACATGGAAAAGCGAAAAATGAACGAGCTATCTATAGTAAACAATAGCGCAAATAGGAAAATGTTATGGAACGCGGCCTCCACACGGCCGTTCTTGCCGTAACACGTACATTTAATGTAAGTATCAGGCTTGTAAGTAACTGTCTAAACCTCTAGGACGTTCTCCAGGATGCATGCAACGCGACCATGTTATTACCGATGGGATGGCGTTTGCCATCCCACCACGACTTTGGGTTTCTTCTAGGCTGGAAAATTTCCTAAATCTGTGTAATCTTCTAAATAAACAGTAGGCCCACGTGTGTTTATTTTTGCCTTGTATTAATATAGGTGCGCTAGAAATATTCACATAGCATATAACAATGTTTTATACATACGAGATGTCAACTCTCGTGTACGATATTATTTCAAGGCTAAGATGACTCCATTTAAGTATAAATTGAACGCGTATATTGATACTGAACGGTAGCACAGTATGGGGTGGAATAGATTCCCGAACAGCACATGGATTAGAGTAGAGATTAGGGTTCGCATCACTGGCTATGGAAAATGCAATTAGTGAAGGGATTACATTGAGTGTAAAGTAATTAACAGTTACACGAAGGCAATGAATCAAGGGAGTCACCGTTAATGGTGAAACGGAAGAAAACACAGGGTTGTTCTTGTGAAGCACATTACGTATACAGAACTAGTACCCCCTACCCACTAGCGGGGTTATTTAGCTTTCAATGCTTGACAACATTTAGATATTAACCCATATGCTGGTCAAGCGATACCACGTGCACCGTGAAATTAAACATACAGTTTAAGTTGACTTCAAGCGGTTGATGTAATTTCGATTTGTCTAGTTTCGTTGTAACATATTATCGACAAGCAGGCTCTTCTCCATTGCTCTGAACCGTGTATCGTCCGTCGTGTACAGGCTGCAGTAAGGACTTTCCATATGCGTCTCGTGTGACAACAAAAATGTCCTGATCGAAATCGATAGAAACTAATAGTATTCTGTGCTTTATCCACCATTTGTGAATCCACTACCTGTGACGACTGCTAACAAATATTATTGACGATTTCAAACGGCATCGTGACAGGTAATAAATGCACCAGTTTATACGATATGCGGCTCGCAGGCTTTTTACAGAAACAGATTGTATCTGGTAAAAATTGTTCTATTGAATAAAACGCCTAATTAAACTCCCTAATTACTGCTTATCGCTGCGTCCTGGGGCGCGGGAAATGATGGCCAGTGCAAGATATTATCGTACCTATTTAACACTGATGCCATCAAGAATTATTAAGCTAGCAGTCACTATACGCTACATTGCATATAGCTCGTGATAGTGGCACCGCTACTTTTCTGTAATTTACAGGGAAGCCAGTAGATACATCTTGTCATGTCCACAAAGGAAAGCTCGCACCTTATAATTTTAGCTTTGTTGGCCGGAAATTACGCGGCAACAGAAACGCTTTGTAAAGATTCGTTTCCGGCCAAATCCCGTTTACGAGCACTTCTACTACCCACCAGTAGCGACAACGGTCGTCTATAGCTCGTGAGACGAACCGCGCCGAAGGATTGAACGGTACGTTAACGCGTTCACCGCTCCTGAATCACCATCATCATATGACAAGCAACAGACGGCTCTGTCTGGCCACGGTGCGCGGTCAGTCAATAACATAAGCGTTTCATAATCCAATCATCTGTTACATTATTTCTAATTGAAGCGATGAGGGAGATGAAAGACGATATAATCAAAGTACTATTCTGAAATTCTGTTGTACGTGCCGCCTACAGTCACTATGACGTCATTCCACAACGTCCTGAACCGTTCCACTGCCTGCATATGGTAGGAATGATCTAACAGATCTTAGAATAATGCAGCGTTCGTCGTTATGACTTCTGTCATTTATCAGCTCCGAGCGATGGATGGTGAATTAATTCAGCGGCGCAGAGATCGCCGACGTAACCTTGATACGAACTTGCGGGTGGCGTGATTAGGGGCACCGAAAGGTCAATTGAGCGTAACGGTCCGTATGCGTATAAGACTATTCCATTCATTTCTTCATAAATGGACGGAAAGATCGCATTGAATTTAATTCATATCTAGTCAGTACTCCATTACCCTTTCCTGTTTCGTTTATATATGTGAGTACCCATAGTATAATCGGAGCCCGTTCCAGTATCAGTGTCATAATCCATTACCTATTGCAGTTAGATCGCCGGTGAGCGCCACCACCACAACGAGTACAATCAGGGAAGATAAAATGTGTAAATTCGTTGGTGTTCGATTTGTGTTACAACTACAGCTACAGTTGATTCTTCATGCCGGTGAATAAATCTGAGGATTAATTTCCAAGCCCAAGAAGTTAGATCAGAAAACGCCCTACTTCATTCAACGTAGACGATACAACGTTACATGTATCCATATATGTATAATTTACAATAGGAACAACTCGCTCATTCATATGTTTGTCGTTGAACTCGTGTATACATGCGTGTCCGCTCAACGTGAACCTGCGTGACTCACGATGACTGCTGGAAAATACTAATCTGGAACCGTATGACACGGACGATATGAGCAGAACCTCTCAAAGTTATTCTTGCCAATTTACTGCATACGGTTTCTCTCAGACTAAACCGCGGTATCATTTAGTTGGCGTTCATCCAAGCGGCCATGTCTAGCTGGGTGTACAGGTATAGACCCGACACGGTTCTATCGTATTTCTATTACGCGTGCAACCGATATTATCTTGCTGCAAGCTAGTGTTCTTCCCGTGGGCGTTATGGACCGAACAGGGTCATAGTATCACAAGTCGTCGCGTCGTGGGCAAAAACAATTTTCAGGTTTTACTGCCCCAGATTTCGGTTCGTCGCACAGACTACGGTCGAATGCACCCGAACCAAGCTGCATTGCCCATGTCGCTTAGTATTCTATTTGGACGGAGCGAATCAAGGCTCTGCTCCTTGCTGAGGGATACATTCTATATGTACTTACGAAATTAGAGCCTAGATTAACTTATTGTTTTTCCGTTGTACGATACGCCATAACGTTATCAAGACCTGCCCTTACGATCGCGATAAAACTGCAAGCGTTTGTTTATCTCGTCGCTATTGGTGTCATTCAAAACAAGTCTCGATCGGAAGAATCACCGCTCGTACTATAAGGCGAATCTATTTTTGTTTCTGGCAGAATAAGGAAAAAGTACAGTTTCTCGGAGAACCGCATAGAATATCTATGTTTCCGTTGCTATTCTCATTATCTGTGCAGGTATCAATTGTATTGACCTGATCAGTTAAGTCAGGCCTGTTGACGGTAAAAAAATAATATTTGCTCAGCTCATACATCACTAGGACACGGCTACATCTACTCAGGTCATACGAGAAATAGGGAGAGCTAAGATAAGTTTCTGACAAATCTGTTTAATAATGTTTAGTTATGTTCCATTTAATCACTCTGAGACCATCGGGCATTTAAGCTGCTACATCTTCCTGGTATCAGTTGATAAGAGTTTGCGAAAATTATTCAGTACCATTTTGCTGCTGTTTGTCATGTAGCAAAAAACCACTAACGAGAAGCATGCAACAGGCTGGTAAGGGTTTGGAGAATTGCTGAATCTTCACCTTAAAAAGTTAAAGCCGCAATTAGGTATTTATCTTGTCTTAGGCGTCAGACGATTTTTATTTGGACATTTCTAAGCGTAACAGTGGGAAAGAAGCTCTTTGCTGGAACTTAAACTGATAGAGATGATGACCACTGTTAATCCGATTTCTATATCATTGCAGTTGACGTTAAATTAGTGGACACCGTGAACATGTTCGCCGATAGAATGCCCCCGCCGGGTGGGCAATGTCGTAATCAAATAATGCAGTCACGGTCTATGAACATCTCGATCATTATACAACCGCCCCTCTTTAGTCTGGATTCGGGCCGACAATTTCTCCACACGCGTCAGTTTTGTTTACTGCCGACTAACTTACGGCTAAATGATAAGGTACTTAAGATGAAGTATGCCGAGGCTGGATTTTACATGAACAAAAAACTAGCGAAAGCACAACTCGCCGCAGAAAATGGAAATCAAGAGGTGAGTAGAATCGACTTCCAATAGTGTTTATTCTATATGCTAATAAACATAAGTTATTTGGTGACTTTCAGTTTAAGTTAGCAGTGATAAAATGACTCGTTTGACGCAGTTTTATTTTTATTGAACAGAAAACGTTCGTTGTTTAATAGTAGTTGCGTGATATGGGGTTTTTGTAACTCGTCAAGTTATTTCTACTATATGAACAAATCTGCGGAATGAACGCTTCAGCATAGCATCAAGAACTTTGCCCCACTAGGGGGAACGGATCTTTGACTCATCTAATGATATGCCGTTTTGGACATGAACTTTGAATCGGTAATAGCGACATGTTCATAGCTAGCGTGGCAACACGCGCGAATAGATGCACATCAGCCACCCAGACCAATTTCGCTTCAACAAAGTTAAATGTTGTTTTTTCATTGACCAATTGTGGACTTCTCACAGTTCAAGAAGATAACTATTCTTCGAGCATATCGATAAGTTAAACGAGAATTACACTTATTTCACATAATTCTCGTATCACACATTATATGTAAACAAACCAATTAAAGCTACACTAGCTTTGTTATCAATACAGTTCCCACTCGCTGTCCCCCACAAACGTCGTATGTTTTGTTTTTTCAAATCGCCTTCGTGACTCACGATAAAACCCTTTAGCTCAATACGTCTCTCTCAATAAATCTGACCTACGCAGAATTGTAGACATTACGCAACTGTTACACTATTTCAGCTCATTTTATTAGCTTGCTATTACATTGTTTATAAATATACATATGTATATATTTTTTAAAGCCAATGATATACGTGACAATGTGGCATATTGTCACGTATGGGCGATTTAATTGCTCTACGCCTTATTCTTATATAGTAATGGTGAAGGAAATGCATAGAATTCGGCTATGCTACCGACGTGCGTGTCCTAATATACGGTCTAGGACCATCTCCGCTCCAGGCTAGTTTCGATCTGCTCCGTGTGTTCAACCTGAGCCATTCACCTTGACTGCGAAGACGACACACGTCGGCGTTAAAGCGTACGCCCCTTAACATATCCTACAACCGATAGCCTTTGTAACTGTAGCCGCCCTTAATAACCGGAAAAAAGCATCGGAGCCCACGCCTTCGGCCATCTAGAGTTCAAACTTCAGCAACCTTCACACCAGCATCCTAATCTATGAATATATACTAGGGCCAATATAGAAGCATTTCAGTATCTGCTGTGCGGTTGTTTGAATGCTTACATGTCTACCTGTCTTTCCAGAATGACGAAACATAATTATGGCTTCGGGCACCGCGCAAACGCACCGATCTAGTTGCTAAAGAGAAGACTTTGCACACTAAAAAAAGACTAAAAGAAAAGACTTGACACACCGTAGCAGGGACAGCAGTTTAGCCAACTACGTACGCCGGCGACACTTCGGCTCTTGCCTATCTCGTTGCGTTCGATAGTCGTGTGCAAGCTTCGCAAGTTCCGCGAGGCCAGACGGCGATGCTACAGTCTGGTAGTTCATAAGTCGTCACACAGGGACGATTTCTTGGTGTCTCTTTTGAACGCCTTGAAGTGCACGTCTTGGACGCAACTGAGTAGAAACTGCTTCTTCCGGATGAACATAGACAACCTTTTATCACCTAAGACACCACATAACGTTCTTTCGTGTAGGGTATCGCTTCCATAGAAGCCACTAGAAGAGGCGAGCTTCGAATTCATCCCAAAACGTAATGCTGCCTATAGATGAATATAGCGCTGAACTGGACCTGGTGAAAATCCGTTAAGAATCCCGAACAAACGCTTATGCGACTAGCCTGATCGATTGCCCAGGCCTCAATTACTCGAGAAATGCTAGACTTAGCGGCAACGGGACATTTTGTAAAGCTCTCTAATACAGACAGTAGCTCTGTAACTTGTCGTACCGCTCTATTTATACTCGATTTGACTAGTCTTTCAGTTCGGACGAATTGCTCTCCTGTCGCACCGCCAATTGTAGTAACGACGCACTAGGATCAGCACAAATGCAATTAGTTTACAACTGATCTTCATATAGCAGTAACGACGGAAGCACCTAGGACATAATATACCATTGTGCGCGTCATAGCAACAGTGGAACTTCAATATCGAACGGTCTTGATCTTCAATGATTTACAAAGAACAAGGCATATTTGTCGGCTAGTCTTAGTGACTTCGGTCATTGTATTAGCTCTAGCTTGAATCGCCTAATATCCTTATTTAAAGGATATTAAGGTATCTTATGAAGGAAGACGCAACTTGCTAAAGTCCCTGTCCTTTGGTCACCTGAAAGCGTATGTAAGACGCGATTTAGAAAGTGATCTTCACTTTCACATGTACCTCTCGTATGTGAAGAACTACTCGAAGTTATTGTAATAATTCTATTAAAGCCACTGTTTACTCTAACAGATGTATCCGCTTTCGCCTCGAAGCGATAATGAAACTGAGTTCGGTTTCGCGATTCGCCGTGAGCCTTCACTTCGAATCAATATTATCAACGGCATCACGAACAACAGCCCTGTCTAGGTGAGTACCGCGTTCAACGACAAGAAATCAAGTTTATTGTTCGTGTAATTATTTTGTTATTTGTATCTCCTAGATTACCCAGCAAAAGCACGGCATCAGCTATTATGTTAAGAAAAGATTACCTGACTGACGCCGGTTTACAGCCTAGAATACCCCTATTGCACGCAGATTAAATCAGAAATGCGTCTGTAGAAGGATCGAAATCATATCTAGATACGTCCCCCTTTCGGAGCTCCCTTTAGTTCAGTTAAAGAAATCGTTCAATATTTTTATCATTTGCTATCTACAGCAGGGACTTGAATACGTTGATAATCATTAGACAAAGATAATTACATATGGCGGCCGTGTGCTGATATTATCAACGTGAGTTATACAGGAGCCAAGATGATCTGAATCGCTATTTTCTCGTTTTTATATGACTCCTAAGCTTACAAAGTGATTCGCCGGTACTCGTGAGTTTATAGTTTCAGATGTTAGGACAGAAAACATATGCAGCAGGTACCCCTTTAAACGGTTACCCAATGAATCGTAGAAAGAAATTTGAGAGGAAAGAGAGGAAGCCATACAACCGAAAATGAATTCTTTCATATGGCAAATTTCGTCTAATCTCAACGCTGTCAATAGGCTTATAAAGGCAACGTCATTTCTTCGGATATAGATACCTTTATTTTTCAGCAGAGAATGAGAACATGAGTCCTATCAAAACAAGGATCCATGCTTGTATGGAGTTAACGCTGAAGTGATCGCCAGCTGTTGATTAGTTCATAGTACTCTCCTTTATTTAATAATTCTTAATGTCATATACAATCTGCAGTCGCATAACGATCCGGCACAAAGATTTGTGAAAACCGGTCACCAGTTCTTGCCTGTAGAATTTTGTCGGTTATCAGGGTCTGTGTTCGTGTACTCTTTACAAAACTTGTAAGCAACAAGACGACGGAATCGAAGTGACGAAATGATCTATGTATGAGGCACGTCATTTACATGATACAGAAATCCAGCCATTTCATCTCTATCACGGTAGCATGCATCTAGAGGACGTTCACTTGAAGTCACATATTCACTCTGTTGATAGCTGTGCCCTTCAGAGGTGGCGCGCCCTGAATGAGTTTGAAAGTAGATACAAGAGAGTGTTCCGATCATGATGAGGGAAGATAACTAGGTTCTATTGTATACATAACGTACGCTTAAAGTTGAGACTGCAAGCGCATACAACTTCGGTTCCGGTAAAGCACCTAACATATCTGGTAATGAACTAATCGTTATGTAATAATGTTTACAAGTACACAAGATACCGCAGCATTTCAGCAGTCAACTTCTACGTTTAGCCTTAATTACTTATTGAAGTTATCTTCAATACGTGAATGAGTTAGGTAGGTTTCTTACTTGACTGTAGACTCGTATGGAATTGCTGCAAAACACACTTAAGCTTTTCATCAGAAACCTAAACAATGTTTAACTAAAGAACCTAAACATAGGCGTAATCTGGCGTGAACCTCCAAGGCTCTCACTCGGGTGGATTTTTGTTGTTTAGTTTAGATCGAACCATAAAATGTACCGATTGATCGATTTGGATGAAGTGACCGGCTAACTCTATACAATTGATTGAATGGTCGATTTTGAAGATCATTTATATCAGGGTAAAATTTAATAATTTAGGCGTAACTATGCTAGTTTATTCTATTATAACATTTTAATCCGTAGCCTGTATACACAAAGGTATATATATATATACATATGTTCATTAGACATTCTTTTTATGCTAAACTTCTATATACTCTTAAAGCCAAGCATCTTGAAGTTAGAATATCTTACAGCGCCTTTCTCAGGGGAGCAAAGTAGCGGAGCTAACTTTCTATATTCACTTCCCAATTCAATATTTCTTCAAGCGTTCTCAAGTTAGATTTTTCAGCCATGATTATACGAGTGTCCTTATATTGCGCCAGCAATAGGCTTCAGACAAGCAAAGTTTGAGGTACGTTTGCTTAGATACTACAGCCTTCGACCAAGAATAGGCCGCAGGTCGCCGTTGTGAGAAGACTTTACTAGTCCGCATGTATGTATATTTCTCTAAGTAAAGTATAAAGTCAGCAATTGACTAGCAGATTTTTTGCTAATCTTCGAAGAAAGAGATATTTCGTCGAGTAAAATTATGGCTAGATACCATATCCCAAAGACATCTAAAGCGAATAGGCCATATTGCAGCACATTTCGTCTGGTGCATATTTCAGGTTTCTACAGGTATACTGTTGGACAATACTGCGTATTAGCACTGTTATAAAACCTGCAAAGTGGGATGGGTACAACTGAGCGTCTTTCGGGAAACACAATGGACAGCCTAAACCTACAGCGGAAAAGTTGACGGTTGCTCGTAGCAAGTAGGTCTGAAAAGGACCTGAGACAGTCTTGTTAATTTTGCACGACATGTACGCAGTATACATATGGATTAGATGCACGTGTATTACTAGGAGGGTTATCGTACGGACTCGTTGAGCTGTTAGACATCATCCTCTGTAATACACACAGTAAATAATCTAGTACTTGACTCAGCAGCAGCTTTATTGGTTATTGTCGTAAGGTAATAGGAACCCTGGATTGCACGCGGTACTAGCCGAAGCATGTTTGCTTTTTTTCCTATGTATTAACGTTCAACATAACTAGCTGCAAAAAAAACCCAGTTTGTCTTGTTTTAGATTGGTTGTAGGGGTAAATACGTACAGCCCCGAATCACTAAACTACAAGATACAGATAATTTGATCGTTTGTTTTCCACACTGAATGTACATAGATATATTTAGGAGGCATTCTGATCTTTTGTTATTTGCAGCTTTTTGAACCCATTTTTGACGATCTATATGTCGACACATATATAGTAAACCTTATATATATATATGTATGATGCAATAGGCAAAGTAAGATTCAATACAGAGGGCGTCTGATCACATGGAGGTTATATAGATTTGCACACTTGTGTATAACGATGCCACCTTCCTATGTTACAAATAGCCAATGTCACTGATTTATTTTTGCTCAACTTTCTCTTATAGTACTAGGTATGACGATTGGTTTAATAGTATCCATCTTATTACTTCTCATAGGTTATTATACCAGCTGCACATGAGGTGGTAGGAACATGCTACAACAAAGACCTGAAGAACTGTCATAGAAGGAAACGAAACGAAGGTCATAAAGTTTTCTCACCTGCTGCTACAGGCTAAATAACCACCTCTCTAAGCTACCTTATATATATATATATATATATATTTATAAACTGACTAAGACGAAGACGATAGGGTTGAAAAAGGGACGTAGTACAACGGTCATTGGCATATTGTTTTTTTGTCAGGTCGCTGCCTATATAAACTTGGGGTTTGCTCCTTTCCGTGACCGACACATATTTCACTGCACACGTCAACAACAGATGCAGGAAAGCCGTGTTGGCCGCATAGACGATTACACCGCCTCACTACATGTCCCTCGCAAACGGTCTTAGCTGGTCTGATTTCGAAATAGTTCCGATGGCAACGTATGAAATGCACATAATTTTCGAGGATCCTTCAGTAAAGAACCCCGAACATTTGAGTCGAATCAAAGCTTTCTTCCTCTAGATAGACATAATGACCCGAAATTGTCTCGGGTATCTTCTAATCGACTCACCATTGCAATCTGTCGCTTCGAGTTCTCAATAACGTAAGCCTTCAAGACGAATCTCAAGAGCCGAGAAAAAAGAAATCGGCAGAGGTTGATAGGAAATTCTTTGCTTCAGGTGTGATAAAGAACAACGAGCGAAACGGGGCGAACCTCTAAACAAAAATGTCGTCACTTGCTTCACCAAAGACTCTATAGGAAACCGAACCCAACAATACATACAGGCGCCCCAGATGCAAAAGAAATTGCGGTGGATACCATGTCGCACGTTATTCCCTAGTACCATTTCTTATATATATATATATAAAACAAATTTGTTTTATATAGACTCATACAATCCATATGACGCAAACTGTTTCTGATATTGAAATATATATTGTGTTGCAGAGCTGTATTTATGAAGTTTTTGACTATTACCAGAAAAAATGATAAACAGACGATAATAATTATGATTATATCAATAATTATATTATAATAATAAATAGAATTTGATTTATCATCGAAAACGTGAGGAGTAATTGGAGCAGTTTAATTATCACGTACTGCGTTAATTAATAACAAAATTTTGTAAAAAAAAAAGAACTGATGCATAAACAGCAGGCAAACTGCTATTCTAATGATTATGACTAGGATTAATTCCCAAAGTGTTCTTCTTGTATTGTTGAAATAATAATAATGATGATAGAAGTTAAATGAGAAAGAATAAATAAGAATTATCTATGATCTTCTACGGAAAAAGTACAATATCTGATAATGAATACCAATAATCCAAAAATAGTTGATTCTAGTTATAATTTCTATACAATGGGGCTAAGAATATAATACCCTTAGCAAAAACATGAGCTGAGAAAACCGATGATAAATATCCATCTTGATTCTGTAGTTAGCCTTTTTTTATCCTCTAACGAATTAGCTGCTTCATCCGTCCAATACTTCGTCTTGCGTGTGTCGTCCATGAAAAAAGGCTCTTCTTTTGGTCCAATTTTTTCAAGATCTCTTTTTGAGTATTTTTAAATGTTTAAGAATAATTCTACGCTTTCATATTTCATTTTTCCTTACTGTTTAAAAATGGTTCACACCTCGCACTCTATAATTTTTCAATGATCGCTAAACGCTTTCTAGATCTCTCTAAACTTTTGAAAGTGACTAGAGTTACTGATGATAATCTTCCTTGTTACCTCCGTTATGTTCGATGTAAAGGAGGAGACAAATTCACTGCTACGTAAAATCAACAGACGGTTTCGAACAGACAAAAGCATTTGGATAATCATTAAGCGAATAATTAAATTCTATGTGCCAATAAATTTAGCATGTTAACGCTTTCGTACCTAATGGTTATTCCCTCAAGTTAGAGACCATTTGGGAAAATCTAAATTTTTCCATAGTGCAAGGGAACTTGTTCAGTCTAATTATCTAATCCGAGAATGAAAAATGTGTTCCCAAGTTCACTTTTGTCCGCAGCTTCACTACTGTAATACGTTCAACTATGAAGACCCTAGGACGGGTGACACTTACTCGTTATATTAAGTGGAATTGTTTAGTATAGTTGCGCAAGCGGACCAGAATTTGCCTCGCTGCTGCTAAGGGGAAGAGCGTAGGGCCGTAGAAGTAATCTATGTTTGAGCTCAAATAATCATACAGTATTTCTGTATTTATAATCTACGATTGACCATGGAATGTCGACAAGAAAAGTGCGGTCTATTTTGCACCTGGTGAAAGCTATAATTGCCAATGATATAGGCTGAACCTTACTGCGAGTCGATAGCTCTCATCGGCCGTCAAATAGGCTCAAGGACCGTTTATACGTCGATGTGGACAGAGGCTAGCAAATTATCATTTCGAGGACTGTGATTATTTTGCCCGCATTTTGGATCTCCATAGGATACTCTCACAAAGTGGATAGCTTCTTTTGTCGTGTAAATTTCAGGCTAGTCGCGATATCTTGTACTATGGTAACATGTTGAAGTTTGTATTCACTATAGAGTACACCAAGTGCCTGTATCAAGCCTAAAAGATATTTCTGAGTTTAAGGTGCGGAACCGCCGTAGAGCATTGCTCTAGACTACCAAACCCAACAAGTTCCGCATATGTATCACCAAAACTGAGTAAAATAATCCTTAGAATTTTCCTTAGTACGGTTTATAGTAAAAATACATATATAGTATACGTGCGCAGATCGCGCAAACAACAGTTGTGTGCTTACCTTAAGCCCCCATTCATAATAAATAATAGTATAATTCTGTCTAGCAGCCTACTCTGAACTCTTTAAACTGCAATAAGCTGACTCAGATAAAACAAGTACAAATATATGGAACTTAAAATACACAAAATATTTTTGATAAATTCATCTAATCAATCAACAAGCTCCTATAGAAGTAGCCTTTGAACCTGTATGGAGCGATTACGTATCCTGTGGTCTCTGTCGGGCCAACTTAAGATCTGCTGCGAGAAGCACGATTGGTTTTCCCAAACCCACCAGGAAATTAGCTGTTTATACTCTATTTATTTAATTACTCATCTCTACTATGCCTTTTAACTACAGTTTTATACTTTAATTGTCATCAGTTAATAGTTAATAGTGGCCTGATAATTATTCTGAACTCGCTTGTAGTCTGCCGATTGATCTCTTTCGACGAATCCTAATGTATCACCACTGTTAAATGTGAATGAAATTGTGGATGAAGTAAGCTTTTTATGTTGCAAATGAGGGCCACATGAAACGCTGTTAGTGTGCCTTTAGAAAGATTACACATGTACGCGCCATATAAACCTTCGAACATCTCTGTATTCAATGAACCATTAACCGGTTCCAAAATAAAGCTCTCCGACAAATAGTAAGTTCTGGCTCTAGGGTTGAAGTAAGTCCCTGTTGGCCAAACTTGTGACCGCTGAGACTATGCGCGCTTCTGTAGATGTTACTTATTCTACAAAATGATTTTAATCTCATAAACAAAACACATTGTTTTCAAGGCACAAGGAAACGTACACGTTTCATTACAATGGCAACGATCAACAGGAACACCCTTCGTATAACGCAATGCGTGTTTTTTACTTTGAGCGTCGTACTTACGGTGATAGCTTTAATTGCTTTATTTATTGGCGCACTTTTTTGTACATACTGAATAGAGTTCAGGCGCCTAATAGACTATGAGACTTTTCACATGCTTCCGACTCCATTATACTAATCATTATCATCGGAATGCTACTGGGGCTCTTTGTCCAGATCGGATGTGGTGATCCGCATGTGTGTTAGTATGCGTTGGGTGCTGGTCACATTCGTCATTATCACAACTACTGTCGTCGTCACGGAGTCCGCCTAAACGAGCAGAACGTAAAACAGTTTTTGTCTGACCTTATGCTCGGACTCATCGCAATGACGTCTGACGAAATTGGTAAATCGACGCATCCACGCTTGAATTTATCCAGGGGTACTTCGAGTACTGCGGTGATCGGAATGCGCTAGATTACGTCAAGAATCGTCTGAACTCTCAGAACTTCTGCACTGCAATGATCTATGAAGATGGTTTCAGGAAGATTATCTACATGTATCTATATAACAACAGGGGCATGTTTACTTCAGTGTTTATTCTCACCTTGGTTACCCAAGTGGTGACAGCCTGCCTTGCCGCAGCGATGTTGTTTTGTCTCTGACAAATGGCAACATGCAAGAAAATTGAACGCATTGAAATTTTTTTTTATTAGGTACTCATTCTGAGATAGGCATATCAGCTGATTAAATAATATAAGACAATATCGAACAGGCCCTATGACAAACCCAGAAATCAACTGTACATTATAATAACTGTGGTGTAGACACATAAGCCGCTCAGCATAACGTATTTTGAACCGTGTAGCGACTCACGCGACATCGCGGTTACTCTATTTCTAGAGTACTGCATAGTCGCGGTTCTTAAAAGCGTGCAGCGACTTCCAGCAAGTATGTTTTTTTTCCTTTTGTAAATGTAAGATAAGTTCTATACGAGTTCGATACGCTATACGAGTAAGCTGCGCCAGCCAAATGTGCAGCGTCTACCAAGTTATTGAAAATCGCGTTGCTTTACGCAGTAGAAATCAAGCGTTTTTAAATATGTACGTAAAAAATTATCTAGGCAATATAATAAGACGTTAGTAATAAGTTGTGGCCGAAAGAAACCGCTCAAATGAATCATTAAATCAACCCTATTCAATAAGCGCGTATACTTACTAACACTTCGTTCTAATGTTGTTTCTACGACAAAAGGCTAAAATGTCTAAAAATATATACATACCGCTTTCGCAAAGAATAAATCTGATGTTTAAGATTGCATTTGAAATACCGCAAGCTTTTTAAAAAGACGTTCTTATTTACACAATAAAGGAAGTTATTAATAAGTCGGCTAGAATTTACCATCGTTTTTATTGCAGAATTGGAGCTAAAAGGTTAGCTTGAATATTACACAATGTCCTATTAAGCGACAGCCATTTTGTATTTCGAAATGTTTAAATTGGCATTGCAAATAAATGAACTCAACATCATGGCCTCAATGCTAATAAACGCAACGTTAATTTTTTAAAAAACTAAAGTATATCCCTCTTAGAAAGATGCAAATGCAAAAGCCCCTCTATGAGTAATCTCATGCGTTCGGTAATCGTCATGGAAGGTTTTGCAAACAGGGAGAATGTCGAGGACTGTTTCGAGAAAGCACTTCCATTTGCTTCATTCCGGTGTGCAACTTTGTCAATCAGATAATTACAGTGACAAAAAGAATTTTTCCGATCGTAACTTGCTCGTAACCTCATCAACATTAAAGTAATACTTGTGGCAAACTCCGCGGAAGATTTTAATGTATTACGATGTAGTTGTTCTTTCAATCTGTATGAAAAAAGCGAGGTTGCGAATACTATTTGTTGCGCAAATCTTATTATCAATTCGGGACAAGTGTGAGTGTGATCGACTTGTGAAATACTCTAACTGTGTATGTATTTTCCGATACGAACAATGAAAAATCTAATAATAATGACCCTGGCATATATTTCAATCAGGCATAATGATCTCCTTGTGCCGATTGCCATTCCAGAACCTGTTTCTTACATGCAAATTATGAGTCTTATAATTTTATCGTATTAAATCCAATAGTCCAAGATAATTTAAGTAGTGAGATAGAACTTTTTTTTACTCACTTTTTTGTTGCAGAAAATAATTCTCCATTCATTCAGCCACTTTTTCCTTTATATATTTCTATATCATATTTAGTTTAACGCTTTCTTCCTCCATACAGATATCCACCAGTCCATTATTGCAGTTCCTTGGCAGAATTACGGTTTAGAGAGTACGTGCTTATTCATATTTTTCTCCGGCTTCTTGTGTACATTTTCAATGGACAGTTGTTCTAGAAACAATAGTAATAATTCCTAGCTACAAAAACAAACGCGAATCAACTCAACCTTAAGCCACTTTTATTTCTGCTCCACTAAACAAAGAAATTATTGCAATATAAAGACCCAGTAACAAAAACTTACCAGGTAGTCATTACGGTGAACAAAATATACCAACTCTGTAAAGCTCAACACATTTTAGAAGTAAAGTCACCAGATGTTTAGTACTGGGTTGAATCTTAAGCGACGTTTCAAAGATACAATGGAATTTTTAAACAGGACAACGGCGTGTTAGTTAAGCTTCTTTTCTGGCAACCAAAAAATCTCTATAATGCAGATATTTATACAATATAAGGGAGCAATATTAATAATAGTAACCGCCGTATCTTTTGCAGTCATGGCATACTAGTTTGTCGCTAACTTAAATTAATGTGACTATGTGATTTCAGCCGGTTTGTGAGACTGCCTTTTTTCAGTAACACGTCCCAGCCGTACTTGAGTGGCTGCCTGCATCAGCGTGCATCCTCTAGATAAAGGGAGCCACTTCAAAGCTGGGTAAGCCAACGTTCAGCAGTCCACTCGGACACAGTGGACACTCTAGCTCTCCCTACGCATAGAACAAACCTATCAATCGCTTTGAGTGAAGTTTAATCGTGGCAAAACGCGGAGTAAACCAGAAAAAAAAAGGACTCCCAATTCGAGTTTGAAAAGAGAGCTTAAAAAATTACAAACAGAATTAGAAAAAATCATACCTACAACATGCTGATGCTCAACTGAGGGATAGCTTGTTGTGGTGTTTCAGTCGATCCACTTGAAACCACAGCTGTAAGCATCATAAGTCACCTGCACGTTTTAGGTGGTGCACGTTAGATAGAGATAGGCTATACTTTGTAATACGAAAAGCATAGAAAAATGAATATTAGGTTCTTTAGACTTACGCAATTTACCCCCAGGTAAATGAAACTGGTATATAGTGATTAAGCACTAATTTCACTGAGTATGCCAGTGTATTACTTAGCTGCTGCTTAGGTCATTCAACAACTCATTGTATTCAGTAATTGTTGTTTATGAATTAAATCTAATATATATTCCCACAAAAATTGCAGAAACAAAACAGTTTCCAAAATCAAGGCAACTACAGTCCGGACTCTATTACGAGCTTTGCTGACTTTGTCAGTTCACGCTTTGCCTACGTGCCACCGTGGCGGTCCAAGTAAATGGTATGTCAAGGACAAAAAATACTTAGGCACGCTGCGATTTTATACAACTTGGTTCCACTAAATGCAATACGTATATATCTCGTTATACCCTTAGCGTCAGCATATTACGATTTGATACTCCTGTCGCACTCAATAGAGAGGGACATAGACAAATTGTTCCGAAGGTTAACCTATATAGTTCAACAAAAAAAAAAGAAAAAGGATTTTGGAATTAGTTATGACAGCACGAAAGCTCTCTATAAATTCAATTCGTTTATTTCGCTGTGCCATTTTTACGTTGTTCCACACTCTTGTAGCATTATACCATTGGGCCGCAAAGCGTAATCAACATAACCACATTTATACTTAAATTTTAAAAAAATCATTAGAGATTTTACAGCATAACAGGTACTACAGGCTCACTGGATTTCATAGTACAGTTTATAGGTAAACCGAACGTATTACTATAATCGTCTGGCAATTGAATACATTTCAAGATTCAGCTGAGTATGGCTTTTCTTGTCTATACCGTTCTTGCCACTCGCCATCTGAAACAAGCATAGACGTAACAGCTCCGTTGCCTTTCGACTCGATTCGGAAGCAATATCTTTTGTTAAAGCAGGCTTCATGCTAAACCAAGCCTAATCAAGGTTTCGACTGAACGTCTGATACAAACCTTTTCCCTGCACGGTATGCCGGATGGACGCAGGAAATGTGACTTACTTTTCTCACCATCAGATTACCGTAGACGCGCCTTTTATGGAATAAACAGATGCTGGTTTTATAGGAACAGCAGTTTGGTGTTTAAAACAAACAACAGGGGCGTACAGCAATGGACGCAGGAAATGCGAGACTTCCTTATATTAAGTGCGATTGAGTACGATTTAACTTTCCTTTAGCACTATTAAGAATTCGTTTAATTCCACTTATACCAATGCCTGCTACTTAGCCTTGAAGGCGCTAGGACAAATATGGTTGACGTTGCATTCTGAACACCTCGGTTTAACTGGTAGACAAACAGTCTGGCCGAAACCCACCAGGAGCCAATTCAATTCTTGCCACAACGAACTGTAAAGAAGCAACAAAACGCATATTGATATCGTGAACGCTTGGACTTCACCGCTGTATCAATAGAACTGAACTTCGAGTAACTGGTGCTCAATCACAAGCAGCCAATTTAAGTTAGGTTGCTTTCCATGTTAGAAAAATGAAATAGCTTAATCCAAATACGACAGTCATTATAATATTTTCACCTAGCGTAAACAGATATTACAAAGCCATTAAGTCCGCCTCTGTGCGGAAGAAATTATCCTTGTCTAAATTCGAAAGAACTTTGAATATAACACGTGGTACCAATTCAATCAATGCTGCGCAGATCTGAGATGCTTGCAAGCTTATACACAGATTTAGATTTACCTCGGCACCCACGACTCTATCTGAACACGAGTATCCTCCGGTGATTTTGTTGTTCCTTTCGGAAGCCATTTCCATCTCTGCGCAAGGCGGTGAACGTGTGTGTCGACGCCAATACCAACGGTCTCGTTCCATGCGCAATTCATTGCTAAATACGCCATTTTTGGGCCTATGCACACCGATGTAGTAACATTCAAATCATCCTATTTTAGATCTAAATCCAAAAATAAGACTACTGCCTCAGATAATTGTCTAATTTATACGAGACCAAAATGCGCATTGTTCAAAAAATTATCATGTTACATCGTATTGAAACATACAATATTCGCCATATCGATAATACCTCTGATGGTTCGTGTTTTTCGCCTAGTATGACAGGCATTCCATCGGACGGCTGGCTCCCAGCACGAAACGAAGCCTGTCTATGCTCGGATTCGAACTACAAGGTATCCCTAAGACTAGCAGGCAAATATATTTCCCACTAAGCTATCACGGGGACCTATCGATTATACCTAGTTCTGTAGTTGAAAAGAACAGAAAGCACACTAGAACGGAAGCAAAGGTCGAAATTACAAGCGCAGCATTATATGTTCAGTATCTAGCCCATATATTGATTGATATATAGGAATATGTAATTAATTTTATTATATTGTATAATAAACTAACTACAAACGCATGAGACCTGGCGTGTACCTATGCCCGGTAGCTTGCAAAGATCTTCTATGCTGTGTGGTATGTCCGATTTATACTTCTCGTAGCAAATCGCAGAAACCGCTTTAATATTCTTTGCCTTTGTTTTATAGAATCCAACGGGAAAGATCAACTTCGAAATCTCCTCTTCAGGTGTGTCCTTCAATTTGGCCGGAGTGAACCCATGTTCTCGTAGACGACAACACGCGGCAAAATTTACTTCGTCCTTTGTTTGCGCCGAAAGAAGCAGTGATATTAATATCTGAAAGCGTGTCTCCTGACAAAAAAAATTAAAAAGATTTCTTTAAATTGTACAAGGCTATCCATTTCTGGTGTTTCGGTTTCGTGCTGTGATAAATGAAATGAGCTTGTCAAATATGCACAATACACAGATATGATATTGTAAGCGGCAATGCTTGCCACTACGCTTACGATGTTATATCTCCTACGTGACTAGCTCGGGATTTCCTCACACGCTAAAAAAAAATGAAACACAAAATTGTTAAGTAAATCGGATGCGATTGCTTAATCTATGTAAATCGTTCTTTGTAAATGGCCTGAATGATCTTCTATGTCTACATGTTTATTAATCGAGAGAGAGGTAGAAATGTGAGTCAACTAAGAATACGATTCTCGATACAAAATTAAGGTTGATTTCCAGTTGCTTATTGAACCAGACTTCAATATTTCGCCTGGCCTGTGAGACTGAGCTGTTGTGTGAACAGGACATTAGGCATTTGTGCAGTACATTCAAAACAACGTAGAATAGCCCTAGCTGCTACGATTGAAGAGAAATTGAGGTATTTAAATTTCCAAGCTGTTCTGAGCCACTGTATTAATGACTTCTTCCATGCCTACTCGCCGTTAGTGTCCCAGACGCAAAACGAATAGACGCTCTAAACATGGCTGGTAAATACAACAAAATAGATCAATTTACTTGACTTTCACATTCGAATTTATTCAGGTCAAGTTTACAAACCCGAAAAAATGGTATTCTGTGCCAATTTCAGTACAAGTGGTTTGTCTGCATCCATAAGTTGGTATTTTATGTATCATCAATAGATTATCCTGTATTCGTGTGTAGATATTTAAAAATCGATTAGTATGTGACCTTGTATTGGGGCCGGATTTAGCTTTCTCGAATCCAAAAGTCTTACAACTTTTGATGACAGCATATATGTGTTTTTTATGAATATATATAAGAATATTATTAATATTTTATTTCTCTGTCTAGCGTGATATGAGTACCTGAGAAGTACACAATTGGAAAGTAATCACTATTTTCCAACTCGCTGTTTCCGGTGCAGAAAACTTTTCTGAGACTATTCTTCAAATAACCTTCATCCATATCTGTATTACGTTATAGTAAAGCCATACGCTTTTTTTGTAGTAAACGTTAGACGTCGCGTACCTTTGGTGAAGCCGTAGGATCGGCGCACATATGACAGCCCATTGTGTCTACCGGGGCATCTTTCTTGGAGCGCATAGCGCGAACTCCATCAATCAGTTCCATCCATCTCAAAGGTTCCCAGTGCGCTTTTTTGGCCTTGTACTGACTATCGCTTAAATCTTCGATATCGCCCGCGCAAGATGTAGTACTTCGCAAAGAAGTTTGGCCTTCCTATAAATTCAGTTTGTCATTACTTGCAAACCAGCACATCTGCTACGCATGACTATATAAAATGCATTTATGTTCAGCGAACAGTGTGTGTTATGCATAAACCTTGTACTTACTTCCTCTTTTTTAATTGCTTCGACCAAACGTTCAGCCGGCCTCTTCGTTTTCTCGGGCTTCTTTATAGTAGAGTTTTTTCCTTCCAGCGAAGCGCCCTTAGCAGGCCTCTGACGAGGTTTAGCTAACTTGAAGTCAGCCTTGTTAAGCTGCTGTGCAGCATCCTTATCAGATGACTGCGTCTTCGACCTTGTCTGAGGCATCTTAAATCATCAAATTGGTGTTTCAAAGAAACGTATTAGACGTATTAATGACACTACTTAAAAAAACAGAATAGAAAGAGTAATATAATGGTCCCGATAACGAAGAATGATTTCGATCGAGCGTACGCATTAACTGAAAATACATAAAAAAAAAAACAAATTAAATTAGTTACAAAGGTACTATCTGTAAAGCAAACGTATATCACAGTAATAATATCGACGTTGCTATAAACCAGCAGAGGCAAGTTATGTCTGGACTGTGCATTGTACAAGTCGGTAATATCAGTAGGTATTATTATATTACAGCATGTGACTTGAATGGAACTAATGGCGTACCGAAGATGTTCAATATGCTATTGATTGAAGGAGACGAAAAATAATTACCTGATTCATTGATATCACTGGTATCATGCGAACGGGAATAGCAACAACAGAGTAGAAAAATCAACTTGTACTAACTTTATTGATTAATGAACTTCAACGGCAATGGTTGAACTAGGTAAAACGGCACCTTTTCTACACAGCTTTATTGTCATCTAACAAAACTCATTTGCATTGTATACCTTTTCAATTTGCTGAATTTGCATTAGTCAAGCACTTGGTCGAAATCGAATGCTAACCAAAGGCGCACAACCCGTTTGACTACCAGCTGAATTAGCGTCTGCTATGACAGGTTGATCTGTATAAACAAAAACAAATACTGGCTTTTTCTAGAACAGCGAGCTGAGGGCTAAAACGTGTGCTTTTTGATCATGTAAATGTTTAACATTCTTCGATACTATGCCCAGCAGATGCATATTAAAATGCATTAGTCACGTAAACACGTGATGTATATATCTAATTGCCACTAATTGCAGGAGAAGCCACTGTTTGCCGTATATTAAGAACTCTAAAGCTCATTGAAATATGACATTAGAATCAGATGACATTATCTGATTATGTGGGGCACAACATATTGTCCCTGTCCATCTAGTAAAAACGAATGATCCAAAAAAAATGAACGTGGAGTAATATACGGTAAGATGCTATGTCAATCAATAGAGAATTACATCGTTGTCTGCAACACAACTTGAATGTACATATAGGCTCTTATTATAAATACCTATGCGATCATGCCTGGTTATCCAAAAAACGCTGCTTGGGGAAGGTCTGACAGAATTTTAACATTTATCCGTGAAAGTATCCAGGTAGCACTAATTCGCAACTCGTCTTTCTTAAACGTCTTTTAGATTTGTAAATCCTCATATTCTAATTTAATTGAACTCTAAGTTTAGCAAATTGTGGAAGATAGGTCAAAAATATACATATATCATCGTCTGATCTAATGGTTAGATCAACTAAATTTTCCAGAAAGTCCTATGCTTACAAATATGTAAGTTGAATGCTTGAATTTCATATTACTATATTCATGTTACTGATATGTATACACAGTACATATAGTTACCTCTAATCATACTATCGTATCCCAAATTAAGATCGTCGAGATAATTAAGTTGCTTTTCCTTGTTAAGCCCGACTCGAAAAAAACTTTAGATCGTTTTTATCATTCTTGGGAACTTTTCACATAATGCGGCGAAAAAATTAAAAATGAGGACCTAGATGAAGGTCAAATCCTTGTGGTTTACCATTGATAAAATACAGTTTTAAACTAAATAAAAATGATTGTTAATATCTTATGTAATGTATTATGAAATTAACCATATTTCTGTATCGGTTTTCTTTGGAAATTTGATTTGGTTTACTACTGTTATTTTCAACTGTTCTGTAAGAAAAAAAACAGATTCTTCAAATCGAATTTTATGGCGATACCGTTGAATGTTTTGGACTAGTTATCTATAATTAGTGTGTTTTGTATTTCTTCTGTAAAGAGAACGTTGCGCCGTTGACAGTCGTGTAACTTGCTTTTTAGCCGACTCTTCAGCGATTATTTTAAGATGATTTTGACTCTTGATTTGAAATCACCACACAATTACACATGGCAAGCTAAAATACCATTGTACTATATCTGTTCACGTCTAAAAGCCTAGATAGCCTCGAAACTCCTCAAAAATGTTTGCGAATATTATTGCGTAAGAACGAGGCACAGTCTTAAGCTCCAACAATTAGGTTAGATTAATTATTATTGTTCCACTATCACAGCATATTATTTATTTTTTGTATAAAGTTTTAGCGGGTAAATGACGTGTATGCTTTATGTATCTCTCTATTTTCGCTATATCATTTGTAGATATTATTTAATAGCTTGAGTAAAGACCAAATTACACCTTTTTCTGAACAGCTGTATTCTTTCTTTTAACACGTGTCATGATGCGCGAATCTGCGAATCATGCACGTACAGTACAGTATATATAGCTTTTGTCGCCGAGCAAAATAAAGCTTATCGATAGCTATGTACTTTTGTGATTTGTTTGAAAGAATCGACGGTATAACACGCGACGCTATTTATTGCTCTTTTTGACACCTATAAGTTATCGTAATCCAGTGGACTTAAATCTGGATTATATGGAAGCTGAACCTATAGCTGTTCTGTTTTCTCGATTCAGATTGTGAAACGCAGTCGAATGCTGGAGAGTGCTGGACTACTCATCTATGAAGTTCTTCAAAGATCAAGATATATGGCAGCAGTAACTACATCTTTTTTGGATGATATTTAGTAACAACAGACGTTTCTGATCTCGATTTCTTTTCATGAGTATCATTTTGCACCCGACCTTAGTTGGCGTTGCGGCTGAAATCGTTTTTCTCTTGTTGGACGCCATTCTTCGTTTGTTCTTCTTTTGCGTGCCTCTAAAGACCATTTCGTGTCTCGCCTATGGTAACGATATGATCCAGGCCAGTTTTTTGCCAGTAATAGTTGCGTAAATCGTCTCTAAAATACAACAAACTTGTTGACGTCTGTCCTAGGCTAGTGAGACTAATTAGTGAGTTTCTTTTTCATCTTCGGCATATTCCATACAGTTTAACGTTTATTTCGAGAAACTTTATGTTGAGTCGACGGGAAATGCCTTATACATGGTTTTGTCTTGCCTAAGAGCTTTTTTAATCATTAACTGTGTCTTCTATTTGAGGTTACAAAATGTAAATATCTTCCCTACGGTCTTCAACTTCCTAGTTTCTAATTCTTAAAATTATTGCATAAGTAATTAAGTGTCCTTTTTTTCTGAGAACCTTCTTGTACAATGTTTTCAGAAATCATTGATGAATTTCATCATGTTTGAATTTCAGAAGCTTAATCATTAAATGAACTAATTTTGAGCACTAAACAATATATTTTCCTTTAAACGTATTATTATTTGGTGAAATCTAATCAGCTTATAGCTGTAGATAACTAAACTACTTCGGACAACCTAATCTTTTTTCCTTTAATGGACAAAGGTTGCGACCGGGTCAATTAGTGTACCTAGCACCCCTCTAGATTAATCGATCTTGGTTTTTATAGAAATTTACGGACGAAAATAGATGCAGATACTATCTGGCAATGTAGGGAGCAGCGATCAAATGAGTACATAAACTTTTTGTTCATTTCGTTATGGATGTGACGTTGTATGTGTCTTCAATCAAAAACTCTAGTCCTCTATTTATATTATGTAAAATTTCTTGCTCTCTTGATGCATTTCGGTATCCGAATTCTTAGGTTTCGTGCCCTTTTTGGAACTAACACAAGCCAAAGTAATTAATCATATGTTGATCTTTCAGGTCAGGACTGTACCTTGATATTCCGATCCCCTCGATATCATGGACGTCAGAAACTTCATCATCATTGAAAATACAACAACGGAGTAATATAGAAATTTCTATATTTTATAATTCTTCTATAATCCTTGTATGAGATTTTTAGTAACCTCTCTAATGGCATCCTTTTGAAATCCAAACCAGTCTGTTTTCAGATATTCAGATTGTGGCTGTATATTATAACTGCTGATGGAAAAGCTGTATGTGCAACATTGTTGGCCATAAAACTGAAGACCTTCTCAAAAACTAGGCTGCGCTGCCCTGCGCTACTAATAGATTTTGACAATTATTTTTAGGGTTGTTTTATATTTGGGATAATTTCATTTGCTGATATGTATTGGGAGATGGTCTAACATGCTTAGTACCCCATTATCGAAAAGACCCAGTCTGATTTTTACGAGCCACAAGATTAAACTCCGCGGTGTACTAAAGACTTGCGCTCGTTGTAAAAACGGCAGTCCAGTATAATCCCTGTGATAGCTGGACACCCATAAAGAAAAGTACATTTCATGGTATATTTAAAGTGTCAAATTTCTCTGTCTATGTAGCAATGATTGCCCATATTTGCGTTGATAAATAATGATACAGGTACCTTCTTTCTACCAACTTTGTACATTCTGCCAATACAATATGGCTTAGAGTTACATTGCAACGTTCCGACATGCGAGTACAACTTTGCACGTTTCGCTTTGTACTACACCCTTATAAGTAAAAATAAAAAGGACACACCTGAATTTCTAAAAAAAAAGACATTTTATTAATCATAATCAAACACATGAAATCAGAACACACATTTTAGTTAGGTACAGATACGCATTCACTTGATGGTCGCCTCGTTAACTTGTCCCGAACAGCATGATATTGAAGATATATTATTAGTCGCTGGGTCACAACTACTTGGGCCTTGTTTATGCTGCTCCCGCGTCCGTTTGTATATGACACAAAGGTCGTTTCGGCGCGATAGGAAACTTGTTAACCAGTCGTACGAAGCCATCCCTGACTTTGTCCATGTCTTTGGAACATCTTTTCGAAGCTGGCTAGCTAGCAGGAAGGCCTCTCTTCGTACATCATCCGACGATGGCTTTCCATACCTCTTCAATTGTACTACAAGGCGATCTTCTTCGCTTGCCGCTAATAACTGCTTTGTTCTTGTATAGCCAATAACAACAGTCTTATTTCGTATTTTTATCACTTTTCCAGAGCTGGACGCTTCGTGTTCGCTTTGCACAGTGTGCGTCCTAAGTAGCTTTTTAACATAGCGATTGAGTGACATTTTATTGACGCCAAATCGACGCGCTGCGTCGGCTAGCTTGAGGCCACCAAGAACTGCTTTGACGGCGCCCTCCACCTGCTCCGTGGAGTAATCTCCACGGCACGTTTTGCGGGCATAACGTCGCACCATTTTGTGCGTATGTTGCACTGGGCAATCTCCAATGTATGCTAATGCTGTGCCTCTTTCTACCGAACAGAAGTCGAGGTGTAGTTTCCACGTAAGGTCCGCGATTCTTTTACGTTACGTCTTCCAGAAAATGCCGACTTTGCCCCTAAAACAATGTCTCCATTCGCTCTGACCGCACGTGAGTTGATATTTTCAGATCGTATTGTGTTGGTAGGGCCCTACATGACAAAGTGTCGCTCGGCCCCGCAGGCAGGCGCCAAAGGGGAAAGAGACATTTTTCTTACCCCCCACCAGGTTCTTGAATAACCACCGAGCGCTGCGCTTCGACTTAAACACAAAAGTGTTCTAGTTATTTTGTAGGGCTTAACCATTCAAAATTGAATTGCGCATTATGATGATGTGTGACGGTGTGCAATTTTGCGTTCTCCAGTGTAGGATCGTACGCTTAGGTCCACGGACAGTTCATAGAGTTGACTTCTATATTGCACTAAATAACATTCTGATACTATCGAAATATTTTATCCAGTTGTTCTGTAATTTGGCTCCGTATTTGGGAGAAGTATATTGGCGCCGCCTGTTATATTTGGGCTGATAAATGAATTTAATGTGATCGCTATGTGTGGGAAATTTCCATAAATATTACAAGTTACAAGCACTAAACGCAGAAGTAGGTCCTTGTTGGTGGTGAGTACACTGAGGTAGTTGCTTTATTTATTATATAGTTCCCTATAGCATAACATCTCGCTTATCACAAGCGATTTAAGTAAGATGATAGTAAGTATATTGTCTAACATAGTCGTGGACGTTTGTGTCCGTGACGAATCGCTTCATGCCAGTTATTACAATAATATTACATAAGATGGCACATGATAGGGTGCTGATAATCGTGGCAAGCAAAATGGGAGGTGCAAATAAAGATACGAAACGAGAAAGTTTTTTTCTTTTCAATTTGTTTGTAGCTGTTGCAACTTCCGCTGAATCGCGGTTGCATTTCAGAACGAGCGTTTTACCCTCGCCAGCCCATACGTTCTCCTTTCAGTTCTCTCGCCTGATCAGCAACGGGCTAACGAAAAGGGTTCACCATCGTGTGGCGCCTCCCAGTGGATAGCCCTGGAACTTTGCCACACTGCGTTCTTCAAACGTGTGGCGCTTGCGGGATTCCCTTTTACGCTACACGTTCGTCTGCAACTGTGTTACCAAATTAGTAAGACTACAGTTAACGAATCAATAGAAGCGCGCATTTGCACTCATTGAATTTATCGAGAGTCTACACTAACAGATAATTTATGACAACTTTTGCCCCTTAAGTACCTTTAGTATAACAATGACAGTTCAATTGTGGTTCAAGTATCCATTCAAAGTCATTTATGATCAAATATCAATGATCCTACTGTTACCACCCTATATACATATGAAAGGCTTTCATAAAAAGCGTATATATACATATAATGGAATCTCTATCATATACTTTATAACCTGATAAGTTTTAAAAAATTCGCAACGTAAGTGGTTCAAAAATTGGCCAAAACACCAGCTAACGCAAGTTTACGGTTTTCAATGCGAATGAATTTATCTCAATACGCGTCACTGAAACTACCGAAGCGAGGTTTGCTAAACTTAGTTTAAAAACGCAATTCAGATCTATTAGCGATCTTACCTTAAAAAAAACCAAAAATCTCGTTTGTTCATCTTTAATATAATGTAAGTTGGTTTAAGCTGAAATGGTCTTAGACGCTTCACATATAGCTCCGTTTGTACGAAAAAATCACTTTATATTAAAGTTTATACTGCCACCGTCCTTTACGATGGCGTCGAAGCACCGCATAGTATCTTAAGATGCCCCTGCCCCCAGGCATACCCTCTCAGGAATATGTTGCCTGAGGATATGGAATGATGATTTGGTGTTAAGTTATTATTAAATATCTTAATCATCTTTATGTGCTCGACCTAATGATCGAAATTAGGTTTTGTGAGCTTAAGGCGCAATTGGCACTCCGTAGTCACTCGTGTTCCTATGGTACAATCAAAACGGCAAGGAGAGACAATGATAACCCAGAGAGAAGAGTGCTAATATCAGCCATTCGGTTCCGTTCTATTGCCAGTAAAAATGGCTGCAGCGGAACAAATAAAGGGGAAAGAGTAGCGCAATCGAGGGATCACTGCTACTCGATCCGTAATTGTAACACGGCGGCACAATCGACGTAGTGCGGTGGTCGACAACGCTGACTCCGCTGCTATCAGCAGAAATAGCTTCTACATACCAGCGACAGCACTAGCAAGCAGAATACAAGTCAAGAAGTTTGGCCTGGCCGCCGTTACCACCAGGACCACCTCGACCAACATCAGCATCATCGTTACTGCTGCTGCCGCCGTCGTTGCCAACAGCACCCGCCCCACCTACCTTTCCGTACTATTCTTTTTCTTCTGCTGCTTTATAACTACTCTCCAGTTGCATTGCAGAAGCAGCCGCCGTTACCGAAGCAGCAGTAGCAACGGTAAGGCAGAACATGGACGGACCTCCAGCAGGCGTATGGCAAAGGAAAGGACAAATAGACAGATCACGCTGGGAGTCTGCGTTGGAGAGAGTCAGAGGGCGCAGGAGAGAGCCGAACAATCAAGCAAGACGAAAAGACTACGAGGGAAAGCAAGGGCAAGAGAGAGTTCTGGCCTTCCTGTCTGACTATGCAGGCCCTACGTTATAAGAATGGCAACGGTAGTGGCGGGTCTCGGGCCAAATGGTAGCAGACATGACAGTAAGCGAGCGGACGTAGACTGCGCTCGCAAACACAGACGCATACACATACTCCTCTGCCGTTTGAACCACGACAAACCAGCGAGCGGACGCTCAAATGCCCTAAGATCGAGTGCCTACAAGCCACGGGGTCCGTTAACCCGCAACTGCATACACAGACACAGTCGGCTGATACATACACAGACGTAGCCAAGTAAGTACACACCGAAAGCTGGCGGGTGAGCTGCAGCAGAAGCGGACGACAGGAAATAGGCGGTGGGCAATGGGTAAGGGTGAAGGAAGGGACGTCGCGCGCGCTCTTTTCGCGAATGCTCTTTTGAGGCGGGCGGCGAAGGGTGCGGTGGTGCAGAAAGAACCAATGGAAGAACGAAGGACGACGACTTAGTAGTGATCATAGCTGCGGGGGTAACAGAAGAGAAGAAGGCAAAAAGCAGAGGGCGAAAGGAAATGATGGACAGACGACGAGTTAGTGACGATGACGGCAGGCGCTAGCGGTAGTAGCAGGCCTCCTTCTTCTGCCTGGAGCCTGTCTTACGCTGCCGGCATAGAGAAAAGGAAAGAGGGGTGCTGACTGGCCGGTGGTGGTCGCAAAGTGGAAAGCGGTGGAGAAAGAGAGTTCCTGCTCTTCAACAGCTGCTGCCTCTGCTCTCGCAAGGAGAGGAACAGTCCCAGCTTGGAAAAGTTAGAAAGCAGATAGCGGATAAGTGGCGTAGGAACTCTCTCTCACAAGCGCTGCTCAACCTTTTTCTTTTCGGTCATTTCTCTTTGGGATTCTCACTCGCGTTCTCATTCGTCCTTTTCCTTGTTGTTGTTGTTGTTGTTCAAACTCTCTCCTTCTCTTTCTCGGGTAAATGTAAGCTGCCGCAAGGCGAGAGCTGAGATCCAACACTCTGACCACTGACTGGTTTGTGCTGTGTTATAGACTGTACACCGCATGGGAGCCGTTGTAAGCGCGCTGGAATTGTTGGAGTCGTCGGTTGGAACCTTGCTTTTCCGCCATACGCCGTCCAGACTACATACAAGATGAGCAGTCCGGCAAAGAGATATGTAGTACGTAAGTGAGCGGGAAACGACTGCACGGAAGGGATACGAAGACAGGGAAAGCGGATGAAAGAAATAGCGGGTCGTGACCGTAGGGGTAGCAGAATATGAGAGATAGTAACGAACGAAGCAACGGGCGTACGGACGCATGTAACGTGCGAATGTACGTCAACCTACCCTTCCTGGCAGCCAGACATCCAAGCAGCCGGTCAGTAGCATTGGATGGAAAGAGTAAAAGCCATCTGACGAGATGAGTGGCAGTGAGTAGTTCAATAAGCCATGGAACGGCATGCCGTCATCGCCCCCACGACTGCTCCTCTGTACGTCGAAAAAGAAGAAAAACTACGCGAGTGTCATCGTCATCGTCGCCGCCGCTGCTGCTGCCCATTGTCGTGGACAGTAGCAGAACATAGAAAGGCTGAGTGTTGATGATGGTGATGGTGATGCTGCTGACGCCATTACGGCACTGAGGCTGCTGGCGTTCCTGCTTTTCCTATTTAGAAGGAATAGCGCCAGGAGGCAACGTATATGCAGGCTACCACTGCCGGCTAGTATGAAATGAATGGAGGATCGAATACACTTGCGGGGGAAAGTTAAAAGATTCTGCCAGTGCTGCCGCTGCTGGGTAGGATTGTGAGAAAAGAGTGCAGGACAAGAGCGGCCCATCGGAGAATGTAACAGTGGCCAACTGAAAGAAATGAACTGAGGCCACGTTTTCGGGAAACAAGGGACCTTGCAACTGGGAGGACTGGGATCGGTCGGTCGGTCGGTCGGTCGGTCGATCGACTGGGGTAGAGCTCGAGCCTTTCTACTCCTCCCTTCGCCTCCTTCTCTGTATCCTGACGTCCCGAGAGCTGGGCCTCCTTCGTGAACATCCTCCATTGTACATGTACTCTTTTCCATATGTATACACATACATACACACAAACTCATGCATACACAGACGGACCAACCGACAGACAGACAGACATGCACATACCGGAGCGCACACTTTTTTTCATTGCTGTTCGCACCATGCAGTATAGGAAAGATCTAAGGGGACTGTCCACTAGCGAGAGTGCTTACGTCGGCGTAAGTGTACCTAAGGCAGCAGAACGGAAGGAAAACCAACAGGAAAAAACAGCAGTTCCACAGGAGAAGAGAAGAGCAGAGGGGAACAACGGCGGTCTCGACGATGGGTGGAAACACGACCATCAGCTAGAAATTTAGAATCGTCATCAAACTGCATTATCCTAGTGCTACTGCGTTTGTCAAGATGCCTGACCGTACGACATGGTACATCAGTGCGAGCTCGTTGAATGAATCGTTCTTTGATGTCGGGTCGAAACCCAAACTAAGGCAAACGAAGCGAACGGCTGCTGCCAATTTGCGTTACTGTTGGTATGATATCGTCGTCTCCGCACGGAACAGATTTCGCACGAACGACAATGTCAGCTGGTCCTCTTTTTCAACCCTGAGCACATGACCTGAGGAGACCTGGTCTATCCAGGTCATCCCTTCAACACCCAAGCAGCGTATTAGCGTATATGAGAAATCGTCGAACTCATCACCTTACTCATGACGGATGGTGGCGCATAATAGTACACCGTTATAATAATACGGTTTGTATCATCACACCTGCTGGCGTCGCTGTCATTCAACTACAGCACAAAAATTTTACCCAGAAGTGGCCTCCCAGGTCAGTGGACGCTGAAATTGAATCCTTCTATACTTCGGTAAATGTATTGCCAATAGTGGGCCTAGAGTGCGAATACATGTGGTGTACAGCCTCTCTTGTTTTCTGCTTTTTTGTCTTCTGCTGACCGTCAGTGGTCTTGTCATGACTCCGGTAGCGATGGTCAATGATGGCAATGTGCTGATTGTGATGGTACTGATGCTAATGGTGCAAGTTACGCCGAAGCACTTTCGCCGCTTCGTCCTTGCGTGCCCGCGTGTTTGTGGCCATGTTCGGCCCTTGTCCGCCTATAAGTTTGAAGAAGACGCTGCTGCCACGTTGTGGCCGGAACAGCCGCTGTGGCCGCCACCGTCGCTCTCAACAAACACGGGCACTAGTGGCATCGCCACAGCGACGATCACGGCCGGTCCTGCTGCTGCTACTGTGTTCGCTGCCGCGTCAGCAGCTCCCAACATCAGTGCCGGTTCCTCTGCTATTTGTACAGCAGCACCGCTGGGAGGTTCAGGGGAAGCTGAAGAAGCAAAGCGAGAAGGAGAATGGGAGAAGGAGAGAGTGGAGGATAAGAAAGACGAGCGCGGTAAGAAAAGGATGCCGAGGAAGCGACATGACAGCGTCGGCAGAAAGATTCAGTAAGAAAAGCAGGGCGGCAGGCAAGCGGGGCAGATTAGGAAATAAAAAAAAAAGGCAACAAGGGGATGAAGATCGGTTGGTTAGTTCTTCCTAGTAGTCGTGGTAGTAGTAGTGATAGTGTAGTGGCTAACAGCGGGTAGCAATCGTGCAAGCTGCCTCCCGGGTGGATGAAAGAACGAACGAGCAGTCAGGCTGTCGTCGTCGTCGGCAAAAAGCCCTTGCCGACACCCTCTCCCGGCGTTCTCTTAGTGACAAGGACCCGCGCATTTCCCTCCTCATTTTCCCCCGATTTCTCCTCATGTTCCCTTTCGGCCTGTCCGTGTCACTACGACTTACCACCGCTGCTGCCTACCCCTCCCTTCCCCCATACTTTCCGTTTTACCACGTCTCCTGCGCCCTCCTCGTCGTCGTCGCTACCTCCTCCTCTCTCTGCCCATCCTTTCCATTCCCTCTTTTCGATCTCCTGCTCCTTTTTCTCCTCGCCTTTGGCGGCGGTGGCGGCGGCGAGGAGGCAGCGGCGGCGAGGAGGCAACGGCGGCGGTGGCAGTTGCTGTGTGTCTCCCTGTCTCGTCTGCGTGTCTTTCCTCGTTTTCTCTCTCTCTCTCTCTCCGTTCGGTTCGCCCCCGTGGTGCGCTGCTGCTGGTGGCGGTGATGGTGGCTCGGTGGCTGCTGCTGCTCCTGCTCGATGCCTGCTCGCTGCCTGCGGCCTGCTGCCCGCTGAGGCTCCGTGCGGTCGTTCTGGTAGCAGCCCTGCCACCCATGCCACCGAGTAGGCTTAACTCGCCCTGTCGCCGACTTGCCGAAATTCGACGGTGACCAGGGTGTGCGTCGATCGGTTGACCGTCTAACATCACCAACCGACCCGCCGGCGTCGCCGCCCCCCGCCGCCGCCGCCCCGGGCTGGGTGGTCCGGCAGC
Source organism: Varroa destructor (assembly GCF_002443255.2). Classification (NCBI taxonomy): domain Eukaryota; kingdom Metazoa; phylum Arthropoda; class Arachnida; order Mesostigmata; family Varroidae; genus Varroa; species Varroa destructor. The sequence continues at coordinate 6,231,948 of NW_019211456.1, forward strand.
GCGCGACCGCGGCCTTAGCCAGCGGGCGCAGGCTGCTCGAAAAAATCCGAGTGTACAGCATTACAGCAGTGTACAGCAGGAGCAGGACGAACAGCAGCAGCAGCAGCATCAGCATAACCAGTGGCAGTGTAGGGTACCGAGGGCGTGGAGTGCAACATGGCAGTTCGTTACTGTTTCCCCTCAAAGTATTACTACATTACTACGACGGCCTGGAATAGGACGGCCGCTACTCGCGAGTCTCCATCCTCCGCGACCTCCGACCTGCCGTGTGAGTAGAAATCGTCGTACAGTGTGTCCGCCTCGATCTGTGTCTAAAATAACAAAACCCGTCGGGCCCATCGACTCGACAGTGGTAGCTCCATAAAAAGTAGCACAGTGTCTGGGTGCAAGCCCGCTACCAGGGGGCAGCCAGGGACTAACGTACCTTGGTCGGCCATTGCCTCTTGTAGCCGTGAGCACTGTAACGCTCTTTTCGCGGCCATCTAGCGCGCTGTCCCATGATAGCGCGGAGCGCATTACGGGCATTGCCTGGTTAACAGCGACGATCGCCTACGAGTATTGGCAATCTAAGCGAGACTAGGCAGGGTCTTTGCTGAGGTCACCTTCTCAGTGTGTTTTCGATCTGTGCTCCCCAACTCACGATAGTTATCTTGATTCGCGTTAATGATTTCCCAATCGCCTTGTTACCTGCCTATGACGAGGTGGCCTGCGCCATTGAAGTCTGAGTCTGTCCTATATATATAATCTGATCTGGTCTGCCGACATCGCCATCGCCACTATCACCGGCGTAGTGATTGCTCGCCGCCGAGCCAATAACCGCGCGAACCGTGTGTAGCGCGAAACAAGGACGCTACTGACCGCGCCCGGGCACGATACCGTCGCCGTCCCGGGCGCTCTGCACTCATTTTATGTGCGGTTGTGTGACGAAAAGGAACCATCGTAAATAGTTGTACGCTGTTGTTATTCACTGTGATTGGATATATTTGTACGTAAACCTCGTGTTGACGCCCGTCGCTCTTGTTATATTGTTGATAACCAACGAGACAAACGTTTCAAGTCTTCAGCCTTCTCCACTTCGTTCTTCTTCATCTCCAGTCGTTTAGCCAATAGTTCTCTCCGTGCCAATAGAGTGTGCGCCTGCCTGCCAGCCAATACCGCGTGAGATTCTATGGTGGCGTTGACTACCGAAAAGTCGGGTAAGAATTAGCGACTAGAGACACAGTAGACGAGACCAGCAAGGAGGTTTTAAAAGCACCCTCGCTCTTTGACTGTAGCGTTCATCATCATTATCATCATCATAATCACCCTCAACAACAGCAGCAATAGCAGCAGCAGCAGCAGCAACAACAGCAGCAGCAGCAGCAGCGGCGGCGGCGGCAGCAGCAGCAGCAGCAGCACAGTACTTATGCTGCTGCTGCTGCAACGGCGAGACGCTGCTGCTACTGCTGTTGCTGCTGCTGCTGCTGCTGCTGCTGCTGCTACTGCTGCTGCTGCTGCTGCTGCTGCTGGTGACGGTGGTACTAGAAGCTGGTCATAGCCGTGATAGCATTAATACACTTGGTGTACAGTCAGTATGGCTCGAGCGGCCAGTCCTGCCGTTTGTCTGAAGTCCCTTTATCCTGAAAGATGTCGTCGTGTGGCGCCAGCCGCCGGCTATCACGACGACTAGCAAGGTCATCTAGCTCTGTCTATTCGCGCACATCCAGAGATAGAGTCAGTCCGCAGCGACTGATAGCGCATTTTTCGATTGCTCGGTTTGCTGCCTGGCAGGTGACAGAACCAGTCTCTCTGGCGAGAGCTATTCAATAATAATAATTCTACGGACCGCATGAACATCGCCGGGCACTGTGCGGTTGCCTAAGGTCCCGTGGCTTCCAGCTAGTAGGTAGCGGTTAGCCGGCCAAACATTCACCCATCTTTGTCGGTTCGAAGCAAAACTGATGCCATCGCACCGCTGGTGGCGAATCCGGGTGCGGCATGGAGGAACCGCTAAGGCGACGACGTAGCTACCCCGTTTCCATTATCGCAAGCCATTGTGGCTCCAGATATTATAGTGTTGTCTTCTCAATCGTGCGCCCAATTATACATAGTTTCCAAAATGATGATCGCTTTGTAATCGTGCTCAGTGACACCGGTGCCACCTCGTGGTTGATTTTTTTCCTTTCCTTTCTTTCTCAACTCAGATACAATGCTTATCGCTTATTGAAAGCTGACGATGAGATTACTCAGACTGGCGACGACCGGTGATTATTGTTTTTGCCATCTTTTAGCCCAGCGTGACTAACGTTTTAGCAATGATTGGCTACGCATATCGAATTCCTCGTCAAGCCGTAAACATGAACATGATAAATGCAAGTTCTTGGCCGCCAAGCAAGCATATAAAAAATCTTATTTAATCACGTATAACTAGCGACAAGTCTGACACATCACAACCAGTGTGACGAGTGGCCTTAATAACGTTGTTTACCAAGTGTCATTGCTTCGGAGCTCCGTGCCGTCAAGTGGCTAGCTATTTGCTTTCTAGCTGATATCTTTACCTGTCGAACTTTCATGGAAATGCGTGAGTGTGTAGCACCCACCAATTATATAGACACATTTTATTACTGTTTTTACTTCTTACTCTCTCTTAGAAAGAACGATCATGTTCTTTCTTAACCATTCACCCTCGTTTATTTTCCTCCGCGGTTTCTCTAGCCGTTCTGGCCTCTATTTAGCCGTTGCGCATCCCTTTGTCAGCATATGTATGTGGAAATCTACAGTGTCCGTCTGTATGTGTCGCAGAGACAGAGAGGTAGACAAACCGACAGACTGACAGACAGACAGACAAACAGGAAGTGAAGTACCGCCGTTAGCGCCGCCCATCGCTGCTGTCAGGATCAAATCTCTGCTAATCAAGTCTGGTCACCGCCCCTGCCGTGTCTTTTTGATCCTGTCCCCTAACTAAAATATCGAATGTTGATGAGCCTATATTTCTCTCATTCTCTCTTTCTGTGGGGGGGGGGGGGGGCATTCTGCTTTTTATTTCTCTGGCAGAAAGACCAGTGTGCGCATGCTTTCACATTTTGTACACCTATTCCCCGCCCCGCCCCATCTCCTTCTCTTTCTATCTTATTGACTCTTTCACTCGTAATATAAAAGCGTGACACGGCAGATCGCGTCTGCTTGCTGCGTCTGCCTGTCCGTTTCCGTTTATTCATCTGTGTGTGTGTGTGTGAGTGTGTGTGCTTCTAATGTTAGTAAGAAGGGAAATGTTCCTTCTTATCTTTGAGTCACTGACCGTCTATCAGGTTTCTTTATTCCTTCGTTTCCCTTCATTATCTTTTTTGCAACTTCCTTCTCTTTTGCTTTTTTATCTGACAGGATGAGCGTGCCTGACGAAGCGTCCTGGTGGCAGTCAACTCGTACGTCGTCGCCTGGGGTTGTTGTAGCCACTCCGATCCGCGCCTACTACCCAAACATCAACCGACCGGAATATCATCAGCTACTGTTACTATTGCTAGATCAACCAAACAATCAACCCGAGGACCTGATCCACGCGCTTTTGCCGTCGTCCTGCGCCTTCTGTCCGCCTGCCGTCGACGAACAACAACAAAACGGAGAACACAAAGGGATAGGCAAACAACAACAACAACAACAATATCAGTGTGCGCAGTGTCAACGGAAACAGTCACTGTTATTATTGAACCTAGCGCTGAAGCCATTCATACGATCGCAACAAACACAGAAAAGAAACGACCTTTTCTCTTACCGTAACAGGCCTACAAACCACAAGCTACTGCAACAATCAGTGCTTGACCTTCGTGCGTCTCTGACCTCTGTGTTCACCTTTAATAGTCCACCAAAAGATTGCTGGACTAGACACGTGCGTACAATTTCTTACCTGAAGTTGCTGCCCGTTGTCACTGCAATTTCAAATACAGCCGCAGTTGCCGAGATCGACAAGACCACCACTACTTCTATTGCTACTAGTACTACTTGTTTGAATAATAATTCAACTACTACAACTAATATTAGGACTTCAACTACGAGTATTTCTACTTTTACTTCAAGTTCTGCTACGACAACGACAACAACAGCTGACCAACTCGGGATCTGTCGCCGCCGTTATCACAACAATCGCACAACAAATCTCGAATTGTTGGCTCCCGAATTCACAATTAGAACGTCCATTCCGGAGGGTGAGCTCATTGACCCTATCAGCTGTGGTGGTCAATCACAGTGGATCATAGACACAGTAAGGTCGTGGTCACCATCACCGCGCGCAGAACTGCTGGACGCCAGCAGGCCATCATCGGGCAATAATTTGGAGGGCAAACAAGTTCGAGGAAACGTAGTCGTCGTCGTTGATCTTTTTCCTCTGCAGCTATCCGAGGAAGCGGAACCCCAAGACGAAGTAGTTGTCGAAGCAGCAGCAGCGAAAGGAGAACAGAATAGCGATAAGGTATCTGAATCTTATTGTCTAGTTCGAGAACTATTGCTGCAAACGTCAGAGCCACTGTCTGACAAAGAAATCGACCCGTACGTCAAATTCGGCGGTCGGAGGCCAGACGGGCCTTGCAGCAGGACCAAAAGCATTAGTTGGATTACTAACCGTTTCAGCCGATATAGTAACATCGCAGTGTCTCGGTGGCTATAAGCTGCAAGCCGTACGCTGGCGCCACGCGCTGCCAAACCGTGAGCTGGCGGCGTGACTTCCCTGTCCCGCCTTGCCTCCACGCACTGGCCCCACCCAGCTCGGCCACGAAAAACGTTGGCCTCCTGTGAGCATGGGAAATAAACTTGGTTGTTCGTGCGCCCCGCTGACGAAGAACAAACCGCCGGGCGGACGGCCGCCGGAAAATGAACCATGGATGAACCTGCGACGAAGGGACGGCCATCTGCTTCGGTTATGGGCAGAGGTCTTCCACGTCAGCGGAACAGGTCAGTACATGTGTAGAATATTTACGTCGAATAATTAAGAGGGGGGTTGGGGTACATGCTATCCGAAACGCCTATTTCTTTCGAGCTGGTGCATTTTGTATACTTAATTCATATATAGACACCTGCGCATTAGCAAAAAATCGACAACGGCAATAATGTTATATCATTATTATCCGAAAATCAGACCAATTAAAAAAGGTATCCTGTATAGAACATTACGTTCTGATTACTCGACCGATTCTGCCTAATCGTTTTTTTCACTTTCACTTATTCCTACGCACACCTGAACTAGTTTCGTTTAATTGGACTTACTTATAATGGCACAGTGCTGTATTTTCTAAATTGGATCTAGGTCATCTTTAACAGGGAAGTAAGTTGGGCATGAAGAAAACCCATATTCTCGTTTGTACCTATTCAAAGGATGTCCTTCCAATAAAATCGTTCCTTATGTTCTCTAATTTAAGCAATCGAAAATAGATTATGCCCAAAACCAGCGATGAAAGTAGATGTTGGCGTTGATGGGGACTAACGCGTCCAAGTCACTGTGAGACATTCGATTAGTATATGCCCATGCGATGCAGCAACCCGGTGGTCCACGGGATCAATACGAGGCATATTTGTACTTGCTTTAAACAAAGGTCAGAGCCAGCTGCGTACGAAGTCGATAACGGTTAACTCAGCCTCAGACATTTACGAAATAGAAGCAGTGCCAACTATGGCGGTGGACGACACAAATCCTTTCCGTTCGTTAACTTGAAGAGGCAGGACGCTCGATCTGAAAGTTGGTTTCGTGTTTACAGTGAACGCGAAAGCTATATCAAGAGAGGTTTGTTTCAATTCAAAGTGTTGATTATACATAGCAGCAGAACGAATGGCTATCGGCCCAGGTTAGCGGCCACAACGCACTAGAGAGCTCATGATTTAGCTTTAGAAACAAGACCCGTGACGATGGGACGTCCGCGAGCGATTGAGCGATTCACACGTTAATGATATGAACGATTTTCAATTCATGCACCAAACGCATGGAGATCCGTTAGTTACTTGATCGAGATATTGAAACAATGTTCATTTCTCATAGTCAAGCCAGCGAAAAAAACCTCGAACATCTACTGAATGCCAAATCGAATAATAAATATATGTATAGTATAATTTCACCTTAGTTTTGTTTTCATTTTGACATCGTTTTCACATTGTTCGTTTGTTGCTGCACCTTTTATTGTTCTTTTGACTACGGTGAGCAGGTGGGGCGATAAAATGGCAGCGCGTATCCGAAGACTTGGTACCAGTGAACGTAACCTGCCTCCAAGACAACCCGGATATTGTCTTCCACATCACGGCGTACGGCTCGCAGGTAGACAAGATACTCGATGTCAGACTGGTACAGCCGGGAACACGTTTAGGTCAGGCTTCTGAGTGCTTCATTTACTGGAAGGACACACACACAGGAGATACGTGGGGTCTCAACTTTACCTCCCCGAATGATGCCAAGCAGTTTCGAGAATGCTGCGTAAGTAAACCTGACAAACAATAGCGATATAGATAGTAGAGATAAAGCAAAACTATTCGATATATTGCCTCGTTACCTTGAGCGCCTGTTTTTACCTCAGTCGCGAATAACGCGCACATTAGCCTAATGTTCTAAAACTATTTGTTGCCGCCCGCACCTCAACTCACCCTTTCATCGATGGTTCACGTTGACTATTGTTACGTGTTTTGCTCACCCCAAAAACTAGCTATATAGTGAATCTATTCAGACAGGCTCGAAATGTCCATAGATATTTGTGTAACAGTAAGAAATGGCGTAATCTTGGACGGTCGAATTTATGAGAGTTTCTTGATTCGAATCATAAATAATAAAGCTAAAATGAATAGTAGTCAAAAATAAGGCTGACATGTTCTCTCTATTTAATAACACATTGCCCCTTATCGGCACATGTCCCATCTGCCTCACTGGTTGATTATAATTTGCCCATGGCACTGAGTGAAAACTCTCCAGCACGATGCACGTCTCCGCTCCTCCTGCACGCTGTGTAGCATCTTTACGAATCGTAGATATGGTTCATTTGAGTGTGGCGCGTGCGATCTTCTCGTTGGTAATTTAACCACCGTCCCTTTTTCCATTTGTCAAACTAACCTGCGTGAATATCTATTGAAAATAGCACCGTTGAGCCTTAAGCTTATGACATGCTTTGTTTGTGGGCAGGGACAATTTTGGTGGCAATGTTCAAACGTAATCAAGGAACTCTTGAATTTAACTTTTTCTAGAAAAATAAACACAAGATTTGATAATACGTATACCTATCAGATGCGTTAATTATGAAGTGGTCCGACCCAGTATTGCCTGCTTGTTAGAAAAATTCAAACTCTATGGTACAATATTGAAATTCATAATTATGGAGAAAGCTTTGAGCGCTAACAGCAGCTGGCCATGCAGGGGGCCAGCAATGCGACCGCTCGAATTCAAACAGTCTTTTTCCGTCACCCTGACGCCATTTATCTGCCATGTTGTCGCTAATATCTATCATGTACGAGGCTTCTGTTCTATCGATTCGTCTCAGTATCCCACTTTGCATGGCATGACGTGCGGGCTTCGTTGTTCGTAACGCTGTGTCTCACGCCACAAAACAGCAACAAAGCTTATCAGGCAAACCTTCCACGTGCATTTCAGTCGTCGACATTCAAATTCTCAAGAAAGGCTTCTTCCTCGTACTCGCTCAAACTAGACGCTAACAATAAGGCAAGTACTATTTCGCTCATCAACAACAGTTGACTTCCCTGCTCCACTTCCTAGCCCTTCGTACACTAAGCTCGACACCGAAAATACGTTCATCTCATGAATGAAGCATCACGCCTCGAAACGGGTCATTATAAACCAGCTGAGAATGGACTGCAGTTACAGCAAAGACGTTCATACTTGAGATGGTTGCCTACGCAAATTCGCAAGAACGACATTGGGGAACCAGTAAGAAAGCCATAAGTTTGTACAAAAAAAAAAAAAAAAAAAAAAAGAAAAAGAAAAAGAAAAAAAAAAAGGAACAGAACAGCGGGTGGTTTATCTGTTGATAGCCAACAAGGAATCGCACAGCAGCACTGAACGTCATGAGTTGTGTAGTATATCAAAGCGCAATTTTATGATAGTAAGCGAACGACTGCAACCTTGAGCTCGCCTACCAATAAATCGCATTAGTTACACGAGTGGTATGATTAATGCAACTAATGATAATAGACTGCCAATATGTGAATCGTCTAGGTACTCTGCGTCCTATGGCGCAAGGTCGATGGACTGTTGCTGAGGCCTATAGACCGGCTTCACAATGACTTCAAAGATTGATTCGCATATTCATCTTTTACCGTTTGCTTAACCATTGGTTTGCACTTGTTTTTCCGCCAATTCCTCTGTCGCCAATTCGTCTCACGTCTGGCTTCCATCGCTTACGACATGCTCACTACTACTACTACTACTACTACAACTAACCACTACTCGTCCTGCAGAAAGTAAAGGGGAAGCGAAAACCACGGTCAACGCCGAGCTCACCGTCGCGGAATCGAGCAGCCGCCTCCACATCGGGCGGCGAGCTGCAATGTACGTGCATGACGGCCGAGAACCTGCATCGTGCACGAAATGGACGCGTCCGCTACACAGGCGCCGCTACGCTGCCTCGGCCAACGCTGCCACCAGCCAGTTCCTCCGCTAGTTCCGCCCGGCCGTCGGCTGTCGCCGCGGCGCGAGGCGACAAAGGTAAGCGCTCCGTGGAGCGCCAGCAAAAATCCGATCAACAAAATCGAAGTCAGTCGACGCCGCGAGCGCGCCAACCGCAGAGCGTTGGTCAATGCGGGTCTACGCAGCAGACGCCGCAGGCACAAGTGCGTTCCCGACAACAAATCGCCCGCGCACAATACGCCAGTCAACGAAAAGAACAAGCGAAAAGTGTTGACTACTCATCGCAGTATGCGATCAACCAAGTACATCATATCGGTGGCCATGGAGTGCCACCGTCGTCATCTGGGGTACGGTCCCGCAGCCCCCGGCAGGGTGCAGTCGGTTCCAGCGTGTCGATACACGGCCGTTCGAAGAGCTCGGACAACGTTTTCGAGCAAAGCGAACGTGCTGACGAACGTGTTGGTGAACGTGGGGAGAGGTGCGCCACCGCGTGCGGCAATGTATCCGAGCTGAGCGGTCTGGCCGGACTCAGCCTTGACTCAAACACGCTCAAGCGCATGCTCAACCCGTTGCCATCCGGCTCGGGCTCCGCGCATAGCTCACCCGTTGATGCAGTAGCTGGTTGCAGCCTCGGTTCACAACGCGGCGGCCATCCTGTGCCCCTACGGCCGCAAACGTCGCTATCGTCAATGCGTGGTGACGCTCAGCTTCAGCAGATACAACAACTCCAGCAACAGCAGCAGCAACAACAGTCACGAAAACGGGCACAGTCTATGGGCAGGCCGAGTGGACCCCAGCGACAACCATCACGCGATCGAGATCATCGGCCTGATATTGGTACGTGTTTCACGCTGCATTGATAACGGTTTTCGGATCTTTGCGGCTCCGTTTTATCCAAAAAAATTGATATCTAGATTATAATTAACACTAGAAGTTCTCGCCTTCTAATCAATTTAATGAAAATGCAAACTTTATATAGTGTCCGTGTGTTACGATTGAGTGTACATACGCATCTAAGTAATCGTACTTTTACTGCTGAACGTCTGCCCTCCTTCGGTTCTAGGTGCTTTTTACCACTACATTATTTTATCCACGCAATACCTTTCCGTATCTAAGCTATATCTCCTAAACATCACTTTTTCTGCTTGCACTTTTTCTGTTCTGTATTTCCCTTGGCAGCTCGAGGTCGAAGCATCGACCGCTTTCTCATTCTCGAATTGGACAATAACAGCCCGGAACACTCATCTGAACAGTACCTTTACGATAACTTATGCTACGCGACGACCCCCAGTTCGTCAAACGAAAACAGTGATATGCCGAGCAGTTCCGACGAGGTGGCTCCCTCCCGCGAGAGGGACCAGGACAGAGAGTCGCCTACCAGTAGACTTCTTCAGGAGTATGAAGCCCATCTGCGCAGCGCCTTAGCCAGAGGACTCGACGCTGAGAGTTATAGTCTTCACACATTCGAGGCTTTGCTAACTCAAAGTATGGAGAATGTCGGTGAGTACGCGGCCATTTAAACTTACGTTGTCTCCCAACCGAATAGAGTTAGCCTAATCTTGCCCTATCAGCTTGTAAGATATTGATACACGGTACACTTAGGTGTATACATGCATACGTCCTCACACGTACACATTCACTCCGCCCATGCAGTATGTGTATAACGCTGCAATTGGATGTAGAAGCAATAGTATCCTTAGTCAGCTATAAGAAGTTCAGCCGTCGCAACATGTCATTATAAAAAATCTAAAGCCATTGTATTTAACTTTCCCCTTATTGCACAAATTCAATTTATACAGGACTAAACTTCTTTATTCATAACTAGTTAGTTTCTCGTATCCGAGTATTCATTAGTTTTATGTAGTACACAGGTATTGCACACCTCAGCTCTGATTCCGTTGATTGCCCCCAATTTAGTATTCGCGTATTTTCACCAAAAGGTGTGTATTTTCCAGTTCCTTTCTTGGCATACTAACACTGTTAAGTTGTAAGCATACTTCTAATCAATCCATTGTATTGCAATGATTTCTGAGCACCGTAAAGAACCCTTCTGCTTGCGCACAACTTGCAGGAGCATGAGACGAGCGGTATGATTTATGTGTTCGTTGATGAAGTTCTACAAAGAGAACGGTTCGTGTGCCGTCTTACTTAGACTGATCTGATGCCACAGAGTACGTTTTTTAGGCCTACAGAGACATTCAAATAATAGCCCCACGCGTTCACAGAGTACGTGTGCCCTGATTTTTCGGGCACCAATTTCGTACATTCATTCAGTGATATATGTATCTATCTGCAATGGGACATTGGTTAGGACATGACGCAAGTTCTTCATCGAGACAGAGTGACGAAAACAGTATAATGATGTCACAAGATGTTAGTGTTTAAGTCAATTTGAGATCACGACCCGTCCGCACCTTCTGGACACCTATACAAGATCGTTCCTAATTATATTGAGCTGCTGACATTTTGTAAAATTTATAAGGAGGGGAGGCTAGTCACCATAAACTCCTTTTGGAATTCTGTAGCGACTGGTTTTTCGTTGTTTCCTATTTTATCAATTCTTCTCTTTCTTTTTTTGCATAGAGTATCCATCGTTGTCGGAATCCATAAAACAGGAGTGGAGGGGGTCAGTGGGAGTAGAGAATAAAAGCCGTAGAAAGTAAGTGGGGTGCGGGGGTGGAAAGGGGCAGAAAAGCGAGTCAGCCACTAAGGCCAGGAGCTCGCAAGCGGTGGCGACAGCGACGGCGACGGCGGCGGGGGCGACAGCAGCACCCTGTGGAAAAGCCACCGCTTCGTCGACTCCGTCCTATTTTGTTGTATGTTTCCTTGGACGCCGTAATTTATCTCGCGCGAACGCGGGCGTTGCAAGAGTGAATTTTAAAAACAATGACAAAAGGTGAGTAATCCTGATAACACCATGATAGGACGAAACTGCGAACGATTTACAGACTGCGGTGGTTTCATCCAAAGTACCAGAATGGTATCATTTCGACTTCCGACAGCCACTAGTTTTGTCTAAATTTGATGATTCTGATGGAACCTAGGCTCGATCTGTTTATTTAGCATATATGTTTGTGAGGGCAAAAAACACTGCTGTGCTAAATGCATTTATAATAATTTGTTTGATAAATGAAGTGACTGCTGTAGTCTGCTTTTCTATATAAAATCCTAAGTGTAGACCTCTCCTCAATCTCCAGATACTTGCAGACTTGTACGGCCTTCGTTGAAGCCCTGTATTATAGACCTTTCTTTGTAAACAGCTGTACTAAAAAGTTTAGACTCTTTATCTCCGAATTCTTATGCTATCGCACAGATAGATATGGCCGGCAGACTTTTCAACTCGACGCCTGACCATTAAAGATCTATTAACGAGCCAAATACCCATGTAATGATATGTTCTAGAGTAAAAAGACAAAAAGCAAATCGGAATTGAAAGTTTCGTAGCACCCTCTGTCAGGATCGTATTTGTCTAGTTATTTTATTACGCTCCTCCTGTGGACAATCTTTTTCTGTTGTTGTTAGTTGGCTGATCCGGTTGTCGATTGAGGACCTGACGATTAATCGTCCGAAATGCTGTTACCGCATGCTTCAACGACCGCAGCCTGTTGTTGTTTCAGTGGTGCCCTAGTCAAAGCAGTAGTTATTACTGTCTATAAGGAAATACATCCAAATGAGGCATCCCGATCGGTGGTAAGACTTGCCTAAAAAGTGACCTGTCCTCTCTGATATTCTATTACATGGGTAGAATAGGTACAAAAATGCCGACTGCCAATTTGTCTTTAATCGCAATTTGCACCGTTCCATTTTGTTCCCATCTGAATCTGCTTATCATTAATTAATGTCGATATTTATAAGATAGCGGCCAACAATGCTACGATTTTACCAGCACACCCCTGACACGGAATTGTGTTCGTGTGCAAACAAGATATACCATTCTGGATGCCTCTTACGTTGTTCAAATAATCGAGAGAATTTCCCAAATGATTAGAACATTTTATGCAGTTGTATATAGTCACCGACTAGAGTAACTGAACAGTTTACAAAGGGTTGACTGGTTAGCAGCGAGACTGAGGCCTCCCCTCCGCGCGCGCCTCCGGAGACCGCGGTGCCTTGCATTGTCCTGAAGGTGCTGGGCAGCGTGGTCCTCCTTGTCTGCACTTTCACCCAACTGTAATATGTACTGTACGATATAATACACGTAAAGTCGATGTGATCTGAGGTAACACACAATCACTTCTGTTCGTGTCTGCTAGCGACGATGAGCTGCTAGTTCGACAACGACGATATGAGATCGGGCCAAGACAGCTTAGCTATAGCATCTAGTCGTCTAGCTTAGTATCTCTGTCATCAATGTCCTAGCAAGCTAATGTGTCAGTCAACTTGTAAGATCAGTCAGCACAATGTTGACCGAAACTTTGCTGTTCTATTGCAGCGTTTCTGCCTCATGGCTTCATCGACCCGGGCTGCACGCAACACCAGCATCTGCATCATCATCATCATGTCGACATGACGCCCTCTGTTAAGGGTGGCATACGGAGATCGTCATCACTGAGGAGCAACTATTTCTAGATAGCTAAATAAGTATATACACATAGACGAGAAAAGGGTGCTCCGTCCGCAAGTAATGCTTCCTTCACTTCAGCCAAGAACAGACACATTCATGGCACGCAGAACTGGAACAGACGATAACCTAAAGGGCTCCTCGCAATTGTCTTATGCGATGTTTAACGAAAACGATCAGCGTCCAACAGCAGTAAATTGGGCCGATGGGCGGAATGCTTCAATAGAGCGACTATAGCCGATCATTCGTGTGGTCGTTCATATGATCGACATATACGGGCATCGGTTGTGTTTGCGTGCCAGGGCAAAGTTGATACTACGGTGCAATTGCACTGAACATACTCTGATGACTCACAAGACTGGCGTCTGTAGAGAATCACATAGAGGACTTGCATTAACATGGTGCTAGAAGCGAATTCGTGTATTATTGACATCATATATCGTTTCGTATCGCCGGAAGAGCGGACAAAGGCCTAATGAGCGGAAGAGTTGTCTATCCCAAGTGAAGAACGAGTCCTATCGGCTTAAAACGTCTCCTATTTTGATTTATATTCTTCGCTTGAGTTTATTTCAACGATTAGTCTAGAGTTATCCGTTTTGCATTTGACGAACACGCACATGTTGATGGATACAAGTATCTGGGTAGCCGAGACGGTTTATAGCTAAGATAAGAGCTTAAATAAAAAAAAATAGTGTTGTCAGCAGTTCGACGACGGATGTTCATTAACGTCAACACCCCATGAATGACCTCCATTCGTCGTTCAGTCGTGACCATAGCAAACATATTCGCATATCAAGCGTGAGATTAGAAGTGAGCCGTTTTAAGGGCATGAAAAGGAACCGAAAGTAATCAAGCAGGCATTATTGTTCCTACGAAGTTTTCGACAAAAAGGTATATTCGCACATGCTTTAATTGTGAATAGAGGTGGGTCCTCCTAACGATATATGTCTAGTAGAAAGGCACGTTTACGCTGCAGGCCGTTGTTGTGCATTCTTCGAGTTGCCCTATTTCGACCTCCTGACCTCGGCGTTGGGATTGCCAAATAACGAGAAGACGTGGTCACAAGGTCTGGAAATAATGCTCAACTTTTCCATCCGATGTTGTACAGTTCTAGATTAGATAAGGATCGAAGTATGCGCATGGTCTGTTGAGTTGTTCGACTAATGTAAGAGGGACGTAAAACATATAGGTTGAAATATACGAGTGGTTATCATGACCTTGGATAATGCCAATAGTGAAGAAAACAACTAAGTAAGGAAGGAAGGAAGGATTATCGATTACAGTGAGACAGAGATGATTGCATGAGTTCAGGTCTCTCCCGATGGCCTAAGCCTTTAGTATGACGTGCAATTGTGTTAGCCGAAAAACGGAGAGAACTATTGAATATGATGCAAGTGGATCGAAATCTGCTAAGCCTTACCGCTCAACGGTTGCGGATCGCTGCACCTGGGGCTGCGCTCTTGCGCGCACATATAGGTGTGTGTGATGTAACGATGCCAGGGCTAGAAGTGTTGATTATGGACGGCTTGCGTGCCTGTGGACGTGTCGTCGCCTCAAGCACATCTGTGCATGTGTTAATATAGCGGAAATATATGTTTATAATCGAAGTAACTGATGAAATCGGGAAATTAAGGAACAGGCTGCAGCAATACGGAAAAACGAAATTTGAAGGTATCGAATAGTACTAATACTACTGTAACTACCTGAGCCCGGGTGGGCCGGGTTAAAAAGTAAGTCAAGGTGCGACGGGTCGATTGCACTGATACGTATGCCAGCGACGAGCATATTGATATGGCAGCATTACGAGTTTCCTGACTACGACTACCATTTCTAGTACTGCTATTTGAACGGCTTCTATTATTATTACGAAGATTTAGATTGGTAACTGGACCGGACTAAGGACCGAACACCTGAACTAAACCAGCAGCACAAAGAGGAGAAAGAGAGAAGAGGGTACTAACAGCGAAAAGTTAAAAACGCAAAAACTTGCAAACACTAGTTTCTTCAAACTTCTCGTTTACTCTTTTGCCCCTTTCTGCTTCCAGCATTCCATCATTCGATTCTTTCTTTTCTTAGACGGCCTGGTGCATCCTAATTGAATCATCATTTACAGACGTAACGAACTACGTGCAGCAAGGTCGAAACAGCAAAAAAAAGAAAAAAAGGAGAAAAAGTTTGACAGGCGAAGTGAGTAAAAAAGAAAGAAGGATGGTGTATGCGCACTCTCATCGCAGGAGTAACAACTCGCAGAACACGACACAAAAGTAGTGCGTTGCTCTATATATAAAGGCAAAAACCGCATAATGCGTCACTCGACACGCACTGAAGATCGCTGTTCGCGAAACATATCCTTCACTCAATAGGTCCGGCCCAGTGAAGACCACTGACTATGAAGGTATAGAAATAACCACGGTCCCTCTATGCATGACGGTCGAGATGTAAGCCTTCCAAGGCACGTGGTTCATTGCTACAACGATACCAAAGGATATATGGTTGATTGCGAATTGATGGTAAAAGACGGAAATGTCTAGGCGTTAACAGCTATGCCATCAGACGATCTCATCTGTGAGATGACGCGAAATTGTTATGCTCGAATAGGAGAGAATGCTGTGAGGTCAGGCTTGAATAGAGCTACATCACTTTCTTAATTTCTAATCAGCTGTTCTTCATGAATCGTCCTGTGTCAATTTCGCGTCGGCCGAGGCCCTAAAACCCATTCCCCTCACTCCTGAACAACCTGGTTTCCAAAAGCTGATACAACATAACGTAAGGAATGATAACGTCGTAGTTCGTACGAGTACAGAGGCTCTCCAGATCACAACAATTTAAAACTACTAATTTAACTAATCAAATGCTTCTTGCTGCGGTACATTCGCGCATTTTTCTTATACTACCTTTTTTATCGTTTACAGTAATGTGACCAAGAACCACACGGGAAAACAGAAACAGGAAATACACACACACACACACAAACCTATATATATATATATATATACATACTGTACAGCGTATTGAAAAACCGTACATGCAATCCCTCTTTTGTGTTTTGGAACTCGTATAGTGTTCCCCTTGTCTCATTCTAGCAATGCATTTATTATACGCTATATTCATCTGTAAGTTCGCTTTTTGGCAAAAAAAATATCTTGACGTAGCACTACAGCTGTTGTAATGACTCCACAATGATTTCCTCAGTAACCGCTCATATATAGGTAGCGCTTAAGAAATAACGAATAGGAACTATCGCTGAAAAATAAATACCAACATGGACAGACACACGATATACAAAGATGCATACATAAAAAGAATACATAAAAAGCAACATTCCATGGATTTTAGATTTGGGTTGGTCCAAAACACAATGTTTAAGACAGACCTACAACTGTAGGCCCAGTTCGGGCGAAAAAAATATCAACAACAAAGGAACAAAACAATAAAAAGATATTAACAAAATAATCCAAGAACAATAATGTATATTTAGAAGAGGACTGGTGAGAGCAACGAAGTGAAGACAATTGATTTTGTCACCCTTGCATCTGTTAGCTAGGGAAATACTGAAATACTTGTAATTATTATTGGAAAGTAATTATTGTTATAACGATAAAAAAATTATTATAATAACAATAATATCGATAATTATAAATATAAGTAACAAACAAATAATAAATAATATTTATACAAATGAACTTTGTGGACAATCGTTTTTACTCATAGCAATGAGATGTTTGCTTACATTTATCTTTTAGCAATATCTTATTCTCACCTTTTTAAAGTATTCTCAACTTGAAGCAAACGACGTGAATTTCCTCCCTGCCGTTCGCGCTGTTGCTGTTCGTGCACCTTCGAACTAACTTGAAGTTGTATGGAGATAATTGTCGTATTCGGTTGTATCGGCTAGTACCTTTCTGATGGGTCACGTGTACGGCGTGAGTCTCTATATTTTGAGTAAAGCTTCCTATGGCGTCTCTAGTCAGGCTGCTTCTCTATTAAAATCGCTGATGGTGCGTCTTTCTCAAAGTAATCATCCCAAGGACGAACTTTACAATGGACGAATTCTACTGGCTACCTGACCATAAATGATGGCAGATTGTTTGATTCTGCAGCATGCGCGACAAGGCCTAGCTTAACAGCGTTGGTTTGCTTGGCTCTGATAAGTTGTATGCCAACCGGAGATACATTTTAGCGCTACCAGAAAGAGTTCAGGACACGAATACTAATTACGTCACGGATTCCCCCGTTGGAGGTCAGCAGAACTTTGAAATGCTTTCCTCTTGTTCCCTATTCCATTCCGCTAGAATCGCTGACACTAGCAGAACTACTATTCTTTCACTTCCAGTAAGGCTTTGCCCCTTTTCTGCAAACCTTCTGTACATTAATTGGGTACAATTGACGTTTTGACACAAACATTGCCAATCCATATCCTTCTGACCCAGTAGCTGCGAAATCTAGGAGTCAAACTCACAAACGTAGACACATACAGACACGCACAGAGGATGTACGTAACTACGTACAGCCCACACAAGACTTCTAAAGCTACAGATCTAATATGCTCCTGTGGCAATTTGATTCATTGTCTACAGACTGTGATGTATATCAAGTTAATCAATAATCACTTAAAGCGACGTAAATTAGTTGCGTAATTGTCAGAAAGTCTATAAACTGTAAATATATTAGACGACTCGGGGGCATCGGAAGTTAGCGATAAGAAGTTTTATTAGTATTTGTTTAATAATTAATTTCTTTTTGTTTGTGTGTTCAAGTGAGTATCCGCCTATATACAGTTGCTATAACGTCCAATTTTTGGAGCTTTAGATTAAAAACCTGTATTTGATAAATATTAAAATGTGAATCGGGCAAATGTAGTGAACTTAACTTACCGAAAGTATTTCAACTGCACTAAAGTTACCTTTTAAATTTCTTGTCTATAAGTCTCAGAATGAAATGTAGCATAGATAGACCAACTAGAGCATATCTATACTCGACATAAGAAACTGTTGACAATATTTGCCTGAAATTGTTTTTTCTTTTACCACTTTGAGCAATTAACCGATAGACTTTTTGAATGGGCTCTCTGCAGTGTCGTTGATGCGGGAAGTGCATACAGAGCTCGAGCAGATCCGACAGGAAGAGCTGGCTCTCGCTAAAAAGCCCGCTCAGCCAGCGGGTGACGTGACGCCCACGAATTCGTGCAACAATAACAACAACAACAACAATAATAATAACAACAACAACAACAACAACAACAACAACAACAACATTCCCAATCGATCATCGTTTGATTCTCGTAAGTCACGACGCTCAAGATAGATATCATTTGATAAATGTGTTGCGGGTAGCGCACCTACGGTGGGAATATCGGTACCTCAATGCAGTAAAATGGAGCCATATTTTTAAACGTTCAAGCCCTTTATCCTCATATATTATACAGTATTTGAACTTATCTAAATAAGAGCTAAGCACAACAGCTGTAGGCGAAATGAGAAGTTTCTTTAAAATAAAAAACCTAAATACGAAGACAATTATAGAGTATATATATTGCCCTTGAGGGTATTATGTATCCTTACGTTCGGGAAATCAATAGCAAATTTCGATGGATAACCAAACAGTAGGAAACCAGCGGCGCAGCCTGAAATAAAAATGAAACAGTTCGGAAGCGTAGCATCTACTCTATAAACATGTAAAAAGATTGTACATTAATGATTCATTCCTGCTTTTTTATAAGTGATAAATTGATAATCGTGCAATGGCGGTGCGCCTCAATATACGACGCAAAAATAGATAAGGAGCTATTTTTACTATAGAAAGGACTAACATCTTGAATTAGAGTGACCAGTCCCTACACCCATGCGTTGGTTAGGTCATTTATTTCGAAAGGGAAACTTCACGGACCGACGACTATAACTTCTCGAAGTGTTTTCGGGCTGCTGCAGGGCTACCCATAGCACATGAGGAATAATTCATTCTATAACATTTGGTTTGAAATTGAAAAAAATTACATAGTATGGTTGTGTTAGTTTAATTTTGTATCAGAGAAATATGTATCAGAGAAAACTCTGTATAAAACAGCCGCTGCCATTTATAGCATTATTCAGAAAGGCAAGCACATCTAGCTCAGCATACTTCATTAATTATACTAATTAATTGATTTTAATTGATACAGTTTCTGTGAAATTGCTCTTCGATCGATTACGCAGATGACACAAGTAGAAAGCCGCTGTGCGGGGTACACGAAATCCAATAGGTTTTTCTTTCATTTGTTATTGTCACAACCACGGCAAACGGGTAATTTAATGGCGTTATGTTTTACTATGGTATGGTATTTGTTGAGTTTTTTTTTGGCACTATTGTGTACTTACTTCTGCGACTTTGCTTCTCTATTGTATTTGAACCATGTCGCCGGGAAAAAACCAGGCACTCTTCCGTCGGCGAGCAGGATGTCCTCTTCCGGTCTTCACGAACGAGGCAGTCTGTCGGGACGGCATTTGTCCGTTCCTAACATAGACCAGGCCCATACCTTATTGAAGCAAAGCTCGATTGAAAGCGCAGACTCGAGAATCTACCTCACATCCTCTGAAGTAAGTAACATAACGGTGTTGATATACATACAAACTGCTTTCGCTACCGACATCTACTCCGACTTCTGGCATAAATAGTGCGCTGTGATTTTCCTTTTTATTTCCTGGTTACATCCATTTTCCAGCAGTAATTGAAACACATGCGAGAGCTGTCGCAAACTACGGGTACGGTGGTCGGGTTCGTCTCTCAAAAACCACCAAATGAATGAAATGCATGAAGGGTTGCGGTAAAAGCTGTCTATACGAGAGAAATTCGCTCAGTGTGAAGGCCCAACATTCTAGCAAGACGTACAAGTATTAGCAAACGTTAGTTTGAATTTTTTCGTGCCGAATCCTTGTGATTACATGAAATATGAAATTATCGGTGTGCATCGATACCTTACAGCTCCGCTGCTGTCGGGATGTACCGCACAGTTTCGAAATAATTATCGGCTGTTCTGTTTTATTGGCAACTACATTTCTATGGCGTTTCACACAAGTGATCGTTTGCTCGGAACGCCGAATTTTTCGTAATTGTTCCTGTGGCGGAATTGGCAGCTCCTACAGATGTGGACAGATATATTAGGAGAAGGACAGATAGACAGGTGTATTATACATAACAGAACAGTCAAACACGTGGGGCTCGTCATACTACTTAAACTGGTTATACGGTATCTAGAAACGACCAACGATTGTGATGATCAGTGTTTTGTTGTATATTGCGGACACCGCGGAAACGAAGTTATTGTTAAAAACATGACATTGATCTGCCGCTAATAGCAAGAGTCGCTTTATCATACGAGGACGCAATTTTACATACTACGTCGTACGCGCATAGCCATGTTCTTCGCAATTCGTACTATGAACACCTACTGATGTTCTAGTATCGGCAAATACCTCTTCCATGATCAAGTGACTTGGCTATACCTCAGCTGAGAGAAAAAAAAAACAGGCACTTTGGAATTAGATCACTTAAAGGATACCAATCAACTTTCAAGTTTCAAGGTAAATTCAACGTAATGTTCCACGTTAATAATGACCAACCGAGCAAAAATCACGACTTCAGTAAGTTAGAAACGAAGTATAAAGTTGAATACACTATCGATCAGAGGGCTACGATCAATGAGTGGTAGCCGTTATGGGTCCCCAAAGTATATTAGCTCAGCATATTATATTTCAGTGAAGTAAACTTGTAGTTTGAAGACAGATAGACTTTTCCGCAAGTTCTCAAGCCATTAAGTAAGATCTTTCTGACCTGAAAGCCATCTGAAACGCTTACTGTTTCGGCTAAAATGCCAGCAAGAAACATGATAATCAGCAAGCGATTTCTATAAAGACGCAAAAACCGAAAAGGCCCGCCATGGTCGTAATCCATGAGAAGACTGTACAGGCAACCGAGTCGAACTATCAAACGAGGAAGCCGGCCGTATTGTAAAACTTGGGCAACTCGCAAGAAAGCCTTGAATACATCGCTTGCCTACCAAAACAGGTCTCCGAATCCACCGAGACCATTCCGAGTTGGTTTCAGTTACAAAGTGTGAACGTTTTTATGAAATGCTTAAATATATGCCTTTACGAAAAGTCCATTGTGAGGATCGTTTTTTAGTGGCTACTGTCTGTACAAAAAAGAGTTGAAGCTTATATTATAAAACAAGACGTGCATTGACCGTTAAAGCTTGTGACTGTGAGATGTGCACTGGAGAACTTTCTTTATAATTAAGATTATTGTTTTAGCAAATAGCTGGCCATATGGCAGTTCTGTAAAGCACTCGACCACGATGTGATGCCTGACAGATCATTTGCAACAATGAATAAGCAAAAATTAGATCGATTTCGAAAGGAGATCCTACCTTGGAGTTTATCTATCGACGGCTATATTACATGTGGCAAAAAATATCGACAGACACGTTGCGACCGGACCAGGAAGTCGATACTCCCACTATTGCAGCCAAAATATGATCTGTACTTAATGGGCCACACATTGCGCAAGAAATGAGAAAAAAAAGTTAATCATTCGCGGCATACAGCGCTGACCGGCGCGGTGACTGCTCACGTCGGTAGGCCGACAGAAAGGGACAGGCCCCTCTAAAACCTTAATTGGTCCATAAAGCCTTCAGTGTCTTTACAGTCACGGCTGGTTCATTTATATCTTCAGCGAAGGCGAAGGAAACGAGGAATGAGGGAAACGGCCATTGAGGCCTAAAGTAGGTGATAACTCAGCAAAATACCGGAAGCAAAAGGGACCTAGTGTCACCTATCCGCATTGCTGACCGAGTGGGACATCAAATGATTGTCCTTAAGACTTCTATCACTGCGCCCAATGCAGTGCTATTGCGCATTGACGATATTATGGCTTTTGCGGTGCCTACGATAATTATTTCACTGTAGTAGCTTCCGCAAGGCCAATCTACTTTCGTTACAAGCGTTACTTTCCTCGGACTAACACAAATATATACTTAATTCTGTACCAATAAGGAACTAACCGTGGAAAAACTTACGTCCGCGCCTGTAAGTTGTTTGCTTTTAATAAAAACCTTTTACTCTCGCTAAGAGCTCGTGCTCAATGGAATCTCTGGGTGTCGTTACGTACTAAACGGTCGCTTGCGCTTGGTTGATCACGTTTACGTTTGCAAAACAGGATTACTTTGTTTTTTTTTTTCTAGCCTCTGGCTTAAAAAGTGCTTGAATTGAAAGCGGCACTTAAGAACAGGTCTAATATGATCTCGTAGTTGTTTAAGCATAAACGAAAATATGCGCCCTCTGACCCAGAACTTATTCCTCAACCTTAGGTGGATTAATAGCCTGTATTAATTTTACGACAATACGATAACAGCTTCAAGTGGACAGGTAGCCTTTATCAATATTCCAAAGATCGGCCTAGGCCTTTGATTAAAGGACTTCTTCTGGAGAGATGCATTTCGGTAGGTAGTTGCGATGTTTGGGATTGATTTGAATTAATACCTGACTGTACAAAGATATCTGTGTTCATCTATTAGACAAATTAATGCCATACATCAGCTCCAAGCCATGCATACGTTCCTAAAAAGTGCTATTAATAAATGTTATGGTTTATTTATCCGATGCACTCGGCACTTTGAACGTGTAATAAAACGTATTGCTTGCAGATTTCAATTATGCTGCAAATAAAAGCTAGGGACGCCAACTTGAAACAGCATCGATCACGCAGCATAGTACCTGAAGGGGCAACTAAAAGTCATAAAAAGCATGGTAAATATGGCAAAACGATGATCATCGCCTATGTGATAGAAGCCACGTTATTGTTTAGGTAATTAACTCGTTATCATTAGTTCTTAATATTCATTGCAGAAGTGTGAAGTACACTTAATCATATTATCGATCTTATAGTGAGTCTAGGACTGTAAAAACTGGCCCTCAGTATACAGCGTGTTTACTGCTTGATCTATTTCAAGATTAGATTGGGTGCCAAGATCCTCTTGATCATTTTCGCTACGTACAAATTACAAGACCAGTATGTCTGTGTATCCAGCCCAAAGAGCCGTAAACTCTTTGCACACGGCGGCTAAAGAATTGGGTTGAGAAAAAATATCACGTATCATTTCTCATTTGTATGGCAAAGGAATGTATGTAGGCTAAGTAATTTTTGTCGTCCTTGAGTTAAGTTCGATGTTCCCCCTACACAATCAAACCACTCTATGTAGTAGGCAAACGAGCACGGGAAGACTCTCGAAGCAGAAAAAAATCAAATTCACAAACGAAAAAAACAAAGGTTTTTTTTCGGAAGAGGGTAGGCTGAGCACTTCGTGGTGGAGGTTACGAGATCTTACCAATTAACCAGCCAAGTGCAACAGAGAGCTAAACCCGCGCGACGACAATTGCTGCTACCGCTGAATAGTCACGTAGAACCTAAGTTCTTGTCGCAAATAGCCTGTGACGGCGTCACTGACATAGCGAACGACGACAGTAAAAGCTGAAGCCAAAAGAGCATCATTGCAGTTCGATAAGTTCACCGACGTCGTTACTGATCGACTACCGTCTGGTTTTCTTTGCTTATCTGATCTTTTCCATCTATTACTACTGTTGCTGCTATTATTTTTTTAGACCTTTCCGTTTTCTCTTTCGCTTTTTGCGAAGGACGTGTTGTAAAGGTTTGCCCCTTTTTCATCTGCCCCTTATCCCGGATTGTTCGCTTCTTCTATAAGTCCACCGTTAGCTCCTTCCGATCGACGAGCGGCGGCGGAAGGCTTTGGGTCAGAAAGGCACGCTATTGTTAGTAGTTGTCTGCCTTGAGTAGATTCTTCGATTCTTGAGGAGAATTTTAAGGACGCTGCTTTCAACGCTGTGCTAACTTAACGACGAATAGCGTAATACAAGGGAATTCTTTTATCAGCTTCTTGTGGCAAGCCACTGCATTTGTATGTAATTTTACAAATATACTGCAAGGGTGCGCTGTAGTGCAATGATTATGGTAGCTGTATACGTTAGGATAATTATTTATTGGCTAAATTTTAAATACAAAGCTGCCCGCTAGATTTCGAATTGTACTTAAATAGGAACGCCCTTCGCCTCATGCCTAGCTGTCGCTATGGTATGGCCATTGCCCGGCGAGTCTTTGTGCATTACGGGTGGTCCAGTACTCAGTTTCGCGAGGTAACAGCGTTCAAGGAGATTCGGTTGCGAAGGCGGCCACACAAAC
This sequence comes from Varroa destructor, assembly GCF_002443255.2. Lineage (NCBI taxonomy): Eukaryota > Metazoa > Arthropoda > Arachnida > Mesostigmata > Varroidae > Varroa > Varroa destructor. The sequence continues at coordinate 6,256,316 of NW_019211456.1, forward strand.
TGTCGTTTGCTATCGTTTCTTTCTGCCGTTCTTTCATGCCGATGGTGGCGACAGCAGCGGCAACGGCAGACGCGCTAAAAGCAATGCTTGTGCCCGTCATCGTTGTTGTCCACTGTGACTTCGTCTTGCCGCTTTTGTCGTTATCGGCATCACCGTCATCTCGTCCGTCTCTGTATTTTTTCTTGCCTCGCTGCCTGATCTTCTTTCATTCGTTCTTTCCGTCCTTCTCGTCCTTTCTGTCCGGCTTTCGGACTTTGTGAGGCAGCTCACGTCGACGTGGTCTTTAAATTAAATCATTCAAGCTGGTGATTCTTGCTCTGTTGCTAGCTTACTCGTTCGTTTTTCCGTCTGTTTGTTCGCTGTTTGCTCGTGAGCTTGCTTGTTTTCTTTTCGACGGCTGTCACTACTGCTACTGTCACCATTATTATCGTTGTTGTCCAGGCTGGCTGGCCGCCGCCTGTTCGTCTTTCCATTTGTTCGTCCATTAGTTGGCCTTCCCTGGCCTGGGCCAGCTAACAGCCAAAGGCCCCGTCGGAGCTTTCCAGACGCGGCAGGCATGCTCTACCCTTTTCCTTACTTGTACACTTCCACTCGACAAACACACAGCAATCGGTGTGGTTCTTCGCTTTCAGCCGCCGTTATGATTGGTGAGAGCCTCGCGAGAGGGCACCACTAGCACGCAGCATCGATTTGTGACGTTACTTGTATTTCAGTGGTGGAGTTGTGAGAGTGTTTCGAGACTAAGTCGGTCTTCATTTGGGCTAGAGGAAAGGAGCTGCGTTTCTTTTGCGGGGTAAAGGTAGCGCGGAAGGGGAATAAGCCTAGCCAGCCGACGAGCCATCGAGAAGGAAAGGGGCTCTACCGTCGTCTGTGGGTGGTTGGGGTGGCGAGAGTCTACCGATCTCCCTCTCCCGTTTTCTCTCCTCCCTCCTAGTTACGGCAGGGCGTAGTGCACATCTGGCCGCCCTTCAACCAAGATGAAAGGATCAGCAGGATGAGGATTCGAAATGCTCCTACCAGCTGTGTTCTGTGCGCTCGTTGTAGCTACTGATAGATACAACGCAGACGGTATCATCGGAAACAGTCCTAGCAGGAGCGACAGGGCATCAACGATATTACAACAACAACAAAGACGATAACAGGGGCAACGAGAGCAATGACAGCTGCTGTTACACCTGCAATGAGACGCTTACCACGTTGTTTGTAATCGATGCAGTGGACGTCATCGTGAAAGCGGTGGCTGAGGCTGTGGCCGTTGTCGCTGTGGAATGTCGTTGCAAAAAGGATTCGGGCGCAGCTGACTGTTGCCATTGAACATTGTATTTTGCTCCGTCGTTTGCAATATGACGAACGGAAACACTATAGCGAATAGCAGCACAGTGGCAGACGGTGGCTACTGCTACTGTTAGAAGAATCGTGGATTGTCGCGTGCATCGTCTGTGAGAACTCCTCGTTGCCAACGTCGTCGGCCTCAAGTAACGTCGTTGATTGTTATTACTCGTTTCTGTTGTTGTTCGTCGTGTATTCGTAGTTCTAGCAGTTGTAGGCTGCAGCAGGTAAGCTTGTCAGGACCAATGCGCCAGCAGCAACAACAAACACAGCTGTCGTGAGCGAAACAAGGCGTAATGGGTGTTTGTTGTTGCCGAGTGGAGAAGTGTCTCAAGCAAATACGATCACTGCCTTTCCCGGGTCGATTTCGGTTTGTTTGTCTGTCTGTTCGCCCGTTCGTTTGCTAGTTGCTTTCAGTGGCAAGTCTTCTTCTATTCATTCTCCACGTGGCAGTGCGTCGTTCCAGGGGCCAAAAGCCATGAAGTTGAGTGTACGTATGTTTCATCGTTCTGTGTGAGATTGTTAGTGAGTGCGTAAACCTGGTTAGTGGGTACGTGTTCTGCCATTCGAGCTGCTGGTGCCTTCTGAACAGCGACGACGACAACGACAGCGACGGCGAGGATCCAGAGGATATTTCCAAGAGTGGAGAGATTTGTTTACACCGTCTGGCGCGTCTTAGCCGCCACGGCGACGGCAGCAGAAACAGCTAAAGCTGCCACCCGCCCCACAACTGTAGTTGCCACTCCTGTCGCTGTACGTCGAACAACTTTGTGGATCTAGGTGACAGGCCCGCCTACGGAGGCGCTTGTCGACTTTGCTATCGGCGCCAAAATGGTAATGGCGCTCGATGGGTTGACGCGGCTTTGTCCCGCATTTCTCTTCGACTGGCGACTGTACGCCGAACGAGGCCAGCCCTCATTCCATCATCGGCATGCTGGAAAGAAGCGAGTAGACGAATGCGAACTTGCGTTTCTTAAGAAGGTAAGTAACAATAGTGATAAACAGTAACAGGAAACAACATGATGCTACACGAACACGTCATGTAAGCGAGCTATATCTGATAGCGGAGTTTCAAAAGCCAAAATGGGTTACGCTAGATGGTACGGGCCGCTACACCACTGCCATACCGACAAACACTTCACTCAGCACCCCCTAGGAACGGCATTACCATGGGTCGATGTCAATCCGGGTATCCGAATCTCGCGAATATTCCAACAAACCGTGGTAGAACAGCTCGCAGATAGAGAGAGAGAAAGGACCCGCTTGCTCGTTCCATGCTGCGACACGATAACATAATAACACAGAAGTGTCCGCGGTGATGTGGCGAACGGCCATTTTTCCCTGCGTGTGTGTTCGTGCACCACAAGGTGCTTTCATACATTGCATGGGACTCGCTTTAACGTGTTGTCATGTACACTTGCCATCAGACTGCGTCATTTGTTTGTCGTCGCTGGCTTGCTGGTGCATTTAATACATGAGATAAGTTTGCCAGGCGAGTGTTTTGGCTCCATTGTTCCCGCATCGTGTAGAGGAACCGACTTCGGATAAGAGAATAGAAGGGAGCGACTGAGGTAGCAAGCAAGCGGAAGGAAATTGAGAGCGATTAAACAGTCTCGCATATTCGAGCGGCATCTAGAATAGCCACGAGAGGGAGCTAGTGGTGAAAACATTCACGCGCTATCCCTTAACAGCCTCTGTTGGTTCCGAAGATCTGCCAACGCCTCAACTACTACAGGAACAAGTAGTTAAGAGAAAAACACGGTAGGGGTCGCAATTTGACATAGCCTCCACTGCGTTGCCAGCCCAGACTGGGCTTTGGCTGAGCTTTTTCTTTGCAGGATTCGCTTCGATCGCCCCCCCCCCCCCTTCGTTAGACTGTTTAGCCAAGTAGCCATATTAGCCATAGTTAGAAACGATAAGGACTTGAATGGATAAAGTTGGCCACGTTAACCGTACGAGGCTCAATCGGCCTTAGAAAGGTAGTCTCTAATAAGCATACAAAAACGCAGCTAATTTCATTTCGACTAGTCTTTACGATAAGCATATATTGAGGCTACCGTTGACTGGCTTGCTTTGCGCAGTTAAAAAACTGATGACCTGAATTTCTGAGACATACTTTATTTGTGGACCTTCGTAGAAGATAAGCAGTTTTATGCAAATATATATCTGTGAGTGTGGTTTTTCGCTTTGTCTAGTGGCAGCTGCTTGCTATACGTTTGCCCACTGTGAAGACTTCCTTATCATTCTCATAGAAGATACGCGAGCATCTTCACTGATAATTTATCAGAGGCCTAACAGGAATAGTTTTAGGAAGGCCGTATCGCATCAACAGAGCTGAAACGACGCGAAAGCTGTCGCAAGAAAGGATCGGAAAAAGATTAAAAAAAAACTCTTTCCGCCAGACAGACAGCGAGCAGGTCAAGTAGTTTATAACAGCTTGTTGCGGTAACAGCTGGAAGGCACATTATGGAAAATCTGCCGACCGATAGCCATCAACAACTACCTTTCACAACACTTAGTCAAGGACGGTCTACTGGACCCATCGATTGATAGCAGTGAAGATATGTTCGACTTAGGTGCGCGACAAGATGGCGCTGAACCATCGACCTTCCGCTGCTCCTTATTCGGCTGCTGCTGGGTTTCCATCTTTCATCCTGAAAAAAAGATGGGAAGGACGATGTTCTTAGCCTGCCAGGGCATCCCTGTTGCAATTAGCTCTTTCGACGTCTGAAATCTGCCCGAGAGAGTGCCGCCCGTTCTGCCCTTCTTCCTTCTTAGGCAAAATCGAATTTGCTCTACCGTATGCATCAGTATTACCACAAAACGGCACTCCGCTTCTCTGAAGATCCCTCTATGAAGTTTAGTTTTCTATTAGTGCTGCCGTTTTCGTTAGTCCGAGTTTTCCTGTTGCAGCAGCGATACGTAAAGCCCAAGGAACACGTTCTGTTTTTTTAGCTTGTTTGTGTTTTTCCGTTACTATCGAGCGCACCTGCGATTATTAAGAGCGAGGCCATAAAGACGAAAACTTTACGAGCTGCTTTTTGGCTCGTTTGGATCTTTTGTTCAGACATCTGGATATATTGCCTCTTATCTTCCCAGCGCATCGCCGCCTGGCCTCCCTCGCCCCATTTGAGAACTAGTACAAACTGCGTTACCCTAGCATCCGTTGTCCGAGAGATATATTCTTCGCACATTGCCTACGTTTCCTTGAAGAAGATAGGCTAAAGCACAGGCATCAAAAGAACGAGCCAGTCTATTGGAAAAGGATACCACATTTTGATCTTTTTTTACGCCACTCTTGTATAGCCCTCGTAACCGATATTACTATCGATTTCCTTGCAAGGCTGGATCTAGGATCAAACGCCTTCGATTAAGCGACCCGTTAAGTCAGCTTACCTAAATTGTATTCATAACGCCTAAGCTATAGCAACAGCACTATATGGTTATAATGTACTTATGAACCATAACCACTACCCATCATACATATATGCAGCTGTTCTATGCTTACTGTTTGTGTACGCGCGTGTATTGAGTCACGTATGTGACATTTCTGGTACTTATATATGATGTAAAAAAAATATTGATGCAAACCATTCGCTAGTTTTTTTCTAGAATTTCATTTGTGGGTGGCTGACTGCAATATGGTAGTCTGGGCTCTGACCCCCAAGTGGTGAACTATACAACTAGTCAAGTGGGCAGTGCATAAAGGCCCTGTAATTGCCCGTAGAGGCCACTTAACAGGCAGGCGACCTCGTATCTCCCCTAACTGACCATTTATCGTAAGAAGGTTAAGCAGGCAGCAGCGCGACCCAGAACACCGTTCCCGGTGCGGCGTGTTCAGAATAACTCTTTAAAATTCCCTCTTGGAATCTCCATTCACCCACTCTGCCAGGCAACAAATTTACTAGCCTACCTTGTCTTTAATGAAGGAACAAGCAGGAGAAGGCGACACAAAATCGCTCTGACCTAGTTGATGATTGAACATCATTGACAAGTAAGGCGCGCAGCAGTCTGTTTGCATAGTGGTTTGCTCTGATCGGCAAATATGCCGAGAGAGCTTTCCTCAACAACCTGTAAGACTCAAACCATTGCAGCTACGAACGAACGTGGCAATGGTCGGATCTTGTAGACATTCCTGGAAGTTCATATGACCTTACAATCCTGGTCTTTGATAATTGGTCTTTAGCTTGTAAGCCTCTGTATTTCGAGTCTTACGTTCGGTATTGCTATCAGGCATTCTATCAGACAGACGGCTAACTCCCAGCACGTAACGAGATGTGTCTGTGGTCGAGCTTGAACCTAGACCACAGCGTTTCCCTAAGATTATCAGGCAAATACGTTATTCACGAATCTATCACGGGGACTATAAGCCTGCTGGTACGACGCTATATTAGATAGGTTATCTCGCTAATGGTAATGTATAACGTAGATAGAGCAAATGGTGGCAGCAGACTTACAAACTAATAGCACTAAAATCTTTCTGTGGTTGTGACGTTCTCATGTGGCCTTAGCTGTTTGCGTCACCTTCAATGCTGATATCACTGCTGCACAGCTCGCACTATAGAACAAAACATCGGCATACATATAATATCGCAGCAGAACTTAACGGCTCTTAGGTAATTTCTGGGCTAGGCCAACTGAATATTATAAATGGGTAGTTTTCACCAATAACCTAGTCCCGTTTCTTATGCACATAAGGTGCCCAGCCTGTTGCTTGAGTTCAAAATCCCGGATGTTAACCAGAATACCAATATGGCAAGGATCTTGAGCTCTAGCTATACAATTCCTAGCTTGAGTTGACGCCCTTATTTAATGGTGCACACAGAAGCGGATATTGAAACCTTAGGCTTAACGAGGGAGACACATTCCTTAGCTAGTATTTGCACTTGCTCTAAATAAATAGAAACAGACATTGTGTATAGCCGTGATAGCTTGTAATGTACGTAGCAGGCTGTAAGGCACATAATCGATACGGCTAAAATTAGAATATCATTTTCCTCCTTTGAAGTGAGATGTTGGCTGTCATCCCTTAGCACGCTCTTCCTTAACGGAAGGTGCACGTCGCCCGTCAGATCCGGGTGGGCTTTTATAGCTAAGTACTTGCTTTCTTTATATCAGTTTTGTGATTTTCATCGAGTTTGCTATTTCCTACTATCATTATTCATTCCTCCTATCAGTATTCGGCTCCCCAGTCTGTTTAGCAACATGGCGTCCTCTAAAAGTGTCGCATACGCTGATAGAATATCATCCCAATGTAATTTCCAACTTAATTGCTCGATCGTCTAGGGAAATCAGTGTACAGATACTAATGACTGTATATTCTAATAATTACCAATAAGTGCTAAGCTAACACTCATCATTTAAACTACGATTGAGAACAAACATTGCTTATCTATTTCGATCTTGTTCTAAATACATGTGAGTACATTGTGAATATGCTTACATGTGTCAGTGTGCATGTATATATGTATATAAATAAAACGTAAACGCAAGCGAAGTCATTCTTTTCGATTTGACGTACCAAGCCGATTCTAGTTATTATCATTATTATTATTAAAATCCTACGTCATTTCGTTGGACGGATGCGCTAACGACGAATGCTTGTTCTCATATTAGGCAACCCCGGGGCAACGGTAACCTTCGATAGTCATCTTTACAATTGGCCCTTAGGGGACAAAGGTCATACAGAAAATCAAACGCACATTAACACATAGAAACAAACGAACCGGACCAACGCTCGACGCAAGCTAAACTCTCACTACTCGAGAACAATAATCTTCCCCCCTTCCTATGTACTGCTTTACAAATGTGTCAACGTACTGAGGCAGAAGCAAATAAGAAAAAACTGACAAACAGAAGACGACGGAAATAAGAAAAAAGGGAACGTTTTTGAATAGAAGAAGGTTTTGGTCAATGGGTGACAGTGGAAAAACCAGATACGTTAAAGAGACCAACCGAGAATTCAATTCAATCAATTCCCGTGCTGTTCCCTGGCTGTTACAGTCACCTTCCACGATCAGATTTATGGCAGACATAGTGCCAGTTACGACTAGTCGCATGGAAGAGACTGGCGGCCAGTGTCGGCTATTGGATCGGCGTTAGTACAGACAAATTCATTACCAACAGTTTTCTACGATGGCAACGCAGAACGTAAGAATGAAACAGGTAATCGTGGCGGGTCCCCATGTCAATTTATCTGACTTATAACCCAGAGAAACAGACCATTATATAGCCAGCTCGAAGATTTCTACGACACAACTACTTGCTGGAGAACCTATCCAGAAGTTGGCAAATGCGCATGTCGGTTGTTGCTGTTTCTACACTCAGTTGCTGAATGTCTTACTCAGGTCAGCCTAGTAAAGTTGCCTCCGACCGTGCAAACGCAGCCAATGCGGTGTTCCGCGCTGCTGCTATAAGAAGATTGCCCTGCCCGATTACCTTTGGAGGCGCTATTGGTTACTGCGGACTACCAATTGAACTGTGGTTAAAACGACATATAACTTGATACACGGACGACGACGGCGATGTTGACAAAGGCACCAGCCCCTTCGTCGACAGGCCGTTGGCAGCAGCAAGAGCAGCAGCAGCTTTTGCCAGTATAGAGCTAGCAGCTGTTGTCGCTTACGATCTCGGTCGACCGAGGTCACCACCCCTTCTCCCCGATTTTTGGAGCAATTTCTTGACAAGGAGGACGAAATCCTTTACAAAGGCGGAGCGCGCAAACCCTGTGTACCCGCTGGGATATGACATTTTATTTAGTTGGGGATCAGCTGGGGAAACAAAGGGGAAAGAGCGGGGCAAGAACCAGGAGATTTGTGGCGCTTTCGAGGGTAAGCAGATCTTGCCAGACTAGTCTTCATGCCACTGTCCGGAACCCCTCCGCTGCCAACAGCATCATTACGTACCAGTACCACGCCGAGATAGAAAGCCCCGGTAGAGGGAGCAGCAGCAGCCTGTCAAGCACAAGTGAAGAAAAAACATGCTTTATCATTCTAACTTCTTACTTCTTTTTTGCTTGCGCGCCCTGTTGACAGTTTTGGTTGCCGCCAGATAGCGGTCCAAGAGCTAAGGTAGGAACAGGAAACGCAGACGCGGAAACGTCATAGGATGTATCAGACTGTTGCTGGCGACGACATGTGTAATCAACAATTGTACATGGAGGCCGTTTCTCCAAGTATATGCCGTGATGAGTATTGCACCTTATTATCGTATTTAGAGGCTTCGCTACTGTTCTGAAACTATAATAATGATCATCTATAATATATAAATAATAAGAATAAATAAGATAAAATCACTAATTTCTCGCTGTTTTATGAAGCCACCATATCCTATCACAGCTTATTCTGTGTAGTGCTTTCCATATTGGTACGGGCTAACTGCCTTCATCAAAAACGTCTCCAAATAGGTTCCCCAAAGTGAGAATCAACACGGAGATAACCATCGGCAAACTGCAGTGACATGAATCGGGGCTGATGTTCTTCACACGCTGGCTGAAGCAGAAGCCCCATTGAATGGGCCGCGTACAACTCATCGGTTTGCCTCTTGCCAACGCGCACTACGACTTTTCTCCTAGAAAGCTCTTGACAGAGCTCTTAGCCATCTGTACTCTTCTAAGCGGCCTGTTTTATGCAGCAAGGCCTACATCTCTAAATGTTGAGATGGTTATGACCGCGTATACAAGCTCAGGTTCGGAAGCTAATGATAACAGCTACGATGCTGGGGAAGGCAGTGTGGTAGAGCAATAGAGACTTTAATGAGCTCGGCGTTGTCCACTTTATCGTATACCTAGAAAATTCCCCTCCTCTCGTTCTCAAATAGCCAACAATAGGAGCAAAACGAGCAGAGGAAGGCATTCATTTAATCTGGGTGTCAATGCAACGCTCGCCTAGAGAATGGGACAGGGTTTGATAGAATACGTCTATCGGTGCAGGAGTTTGTTACTTGCAAAGTTGCTGCTGTTTTCTGGGCAGCAAAGGTCAAATAAAAGGAAAGAAGGAGTAAAAAAAATAGTCAAGTGAGACACTTGTAAGCTGTGTTAGTGTGTATATAATTGTTTGTGCGTGTGTATGAGTGCTTAGATGGGTAAGTGCCTCCTCTTTGCCACCCTCAGCCTCCACTTTCCTTAAGCCGAGTTTTCTCACGAACGGCCACGACTGAGGTAAATTACAGATGGCCAGAGGCGAAAGAAAAGAGTGACCGGATTCTCGAACTTTAAAGATTGCCTCAAACTTAGACGTTACCACCGGTCTTTCATCCAAACTGACACCACTTTCGACACAAAATATACCAGGTGTAAGCCATATCCTTTCACCAGGAATCACTTTTACAATAATATATGTAGCTGGTATATATGTATGAGTCGAATTTTCTATTGAAGATAATACTAGCGTAGTAAGCTTAAACTTGACAACAATGACAAACATAAATAATATATCGGAGCCAAATTAAACAGTAATTATCGTCTATGTTTCAAGCCTAGAACAGGCCACGTGTAAAACGTAACGAGGTAATTTAATAATAGAGTGAGATACCCTTATACTTATCGACACTCTATGCCTACCTAACAATAGGCGGTGTAGGCGTACAGTTACAAATAGACGCATACAATGCTCACGGCGTACTTCATAGCATCTTTGCAGAGGGAACAATATAGCGTCTTTGCTTAAATCCAGCGAATAGTACAAACAAATTCTAATGACCTTTCATGAAATCGTTCTCGCTTTGAACGTCCCGAATAGCTAAGAAAACGTTTGTGCGGTTTAGACCACTTCGTTATACGGGCTCATGAAGATCGCCGCATAACTCCTTTGCGGAATCCGATATTATGCAGCAAACCTTGATTTTCCCTTCGGAACTCGGTGTTGCACCCTGAAAACATGGACTCTGTTCGTATCTGGTCGTATGTCATGCTGTTGAAAACAAGGGCACAACTTTAGGGCAAAAAATGGCCACTAGACGAACAATGAAATCACAGCGAATATGTTTAACTTATGGCCATTTTGTTATTGCCGACAGTTAGTCTATCTGATATATATGGGCAATACCTGTTCTGAATTTATATGAAAGAGGAAAATTGGTTTAACCAGTTAATTGTGCGCTTTATATTTTTTATATGTTTATTTTAAACCTTGACACGGGTCACACCAAAATTGTAAGGTAATTGGCTCATGGATAAAAGTGTCGCCGAATCATCAGCAACTTCGAGCGCCGTCGAATAAACCCGAATCTTACTTAGAAGAGATACTCTCATTGGTATAGTAACTGGTAGTAAGACTGAGCTTTTGCGCATTCGAGGCAAACAGAGTTCATCATATTTCTTGAGTAGGAAAGAGATCGGCGAAGCAGTCTGCGTAAAGCTCCCATAGGTTTCTTTGTTCGTCTCCTACAGGTGAATTCGTCTAGTAAGGCAACTCCTGGAGGCATTATGGCTTCAAGGAGCGTGCGTAGACAACCTCGAGCGGCGGGAGATGCATTTGCAGACTGAAGGTTCACCTTGATCTCTTGATTATGCGGCTCACTTGGTAGGATGCGTTTACCCCGAGCTGTAAGTCCTAGTTGACTTCATACGTGTGAGAACCTCCACAGGGCCCGTCACGGGTTTGCTGACTTGCACTGCAGAGAGGTGAGCGGGATCACTGGGTTCCCATCCAGCATCCGCCATCTGCCACACCTTTGCAGTAAAGTTCAGCTGAACGGCTCTCTTTGTGGTAACGGCTGATATCTCGTTTCTGTTTGAGAACCTGGTGTACCACGGTGGCAGGTATGGCTTTCTTTGCTGCAGTCGCTGCTATACGCTCCATTCGCATCTCCTTTTGGTAAACGGTAAATAATACCGCTGCCTAAACAGCGGTCGAAGGTTTTCGACTCGGAGGTCTTTCGAAAGATTCGCTTCGAGTAGGAAAACAGAAAGAGCAATGTTTGTCTGCGTAGCTGTATATGTGAGTGCGTGGTTGTATCTGGAGGTGCACGTGCATTTATGCCGTCGTCCTGTAGGACCGTTACAGTATGATTCTTTTCTCTTCTACCTACTACCCCTATTTGCGTTACAGTCTACCGAAGCGTCAATTTACTAGTGTAGCCACGGTAGCGTTTGGCGACTCAACGCGGTCAGCGAGCGTGTCTCACTTTACTCGTCCTGGCAGAAATACAGTGGACGCCGTCAGCTATGCAACCAATCACCTAACCGTTCAATCAGTCGGCCAAGTAGCTACGTCATTGCATCGCTTTGCTTAGCACAGAGAATGTACGTCCGTACATCCGGATCGACAAGTAATGGAAAAAGGAAATTGGACGAAAAGGAAGAAACACGACTAACAAGATGTTCACTACACGACCACAGCAAGTGGCACTGTTGTTGCTCCTGACCAGCCGCTTTATCTTGTGAGGGACCCGGCCGGAAGGCCTCTTAGTGCAGCAAATCAATCTGAGCGATGTGGTAGAGTTTGTGATCTTTGTCTGTGTTACCCACCTGCCATGCGCCATGGGATAAAGGCCTCCTTTATCTCTCTGGTTTCGCATGCATTCCCTTGAGTTTCCTTTGTCTTTTGTTCCACTTATTCTGCCTATTTCCCGCTTTAGTTTCCATAAACGGCTGTTGACTTTGCTTTGATTGCTATGGAGGCTGCAGGGAAAACCGGAAGCGGAGAGTCATGCTGCGTAGTAGACAGGTGGCGGGATAGTGACCCAGGGAGCGTTATTATGCGTTAGGGGGGTAAACGGTACACACACAGGGTGAGCGATCTTTTCCGAACATTCATTCTGGGTAGCTATTACCGTTACCACTACTATTACAAGCTGCCTAGCTAAGCTACGATTTCTGCAATTAGCTTTTGCTATAAACATTATTGTTCCGTTATAGTAGCGCTAAGTGTGACTGGTTGCACAGGGGCACATATTTGTCTTAGCCTGCACCTTACCTTTTCATCTTTTTCGTACCTTGGCTGCGTTTCTCAAAAACGCGTTCTATTCGAGCGGTGTACACATATGAGAGTACATAGCTAAAACAGCCATGTCTGGCTGATCAAATCTTAAAATTGAAGACTGAACAGGAGACGCATAACAGGCAACCTTCTCATTCATGCTAAGTGGCTTCCTGCACCTGGTAAACCGTTTTCGTTTAGCTGGCTGACTCAATTAGCAGCCTTCAGTAAGCGCGCGCCCTGTGCCGCCATTGTTCGATCTCTCGCGACATGCCATAGTCCCCATGAGCCACGGTCCAAAGGCAGATCATACGATCCTTGCGCGATGCTCTGTGTCTACTCCTACCTGCCTTTTGCGAGCGATACGCAGCCATCGTATCCTACCTTAATCTAAACTGAATACACTTGGATGTTGGCAGTAACCATCGATTTTGCAATAGCACCGAAAGCCACGACTGGAGAAGCTAGCAGCGATACGCTGCTGGCAACACTACCATCCTTATCAAACGATGCCATACTTTTTTGTGTCTATTTTGCGCTATTCTATCAGCGTTCCGTCGTTGTAGCTGGCGATGTTATGTTCACTTTTTTTTATGTTTTGCTATTACCGCTTATACCGAGGCCGTATTTTTCAACTCAGGTCCCATCAACTAGCACTGCAGTCTTCGTGCACAGGAAGTACCGACTTTGTCCTTCAGGTTTTTAACTGCAGTGAACAACGATGGATTCTCTTTTACTTAATCCGTCACACAATCATAGGCCTCACAGAATGCCTTCATGAAGAGATCTCCAAAGCCATGCAATCTTCTTATCGGTAGATACTAACCGATACCTAAGCGTGCTGTCGAGCATTTGGTGATGCATAGTAAATCCAAGGAGCTTAGTAAACATTGTGATTGTGATAAAAGCAATGGAATTTTCAATGTAAGGTGTTGTAACGAACCAGTCAGTAGGGTTCGTTGGTCCCATTTTTTGTAGCTTTATCGCAAGGTCTGTTTTTTCGGGCACGTTGCTGTGGATTTCAAGTTAAGGCCTTCTTAACGAATTGTTTTGCCGACTATCCAACGGAATCGTATTTAAGTGTTCCTTAGCTCGACAAACCGCAGAAGCGAGACTTAGATAGATGATTAGGATATTCACGAAGCTCATGTGATTGAAACTTTTTGGGAGTTCTAAACAAACATATGCTTACAAAGATTTATTCCAGCGTCACCTGTGTCTCCTTTCGGATCCTTATGAGTTTATTAGTCCGATTTTATGTCGTTTTTTCTCGAAAACTACATAAACTTTAGTTAGCTAAGCAATGAACGGAGCCATTTTGTAAGAAGCATTTATCGGTGTGGTATTGTTTGCCTTGTACGGACGGCTAAAAACGTACATTGAACGATCACAAGCTTGCGTGATTGCAATCAACCACAGATACGGGGAAAAGTTTATTGAGTAGCCCTAAACTGCGTGACCATTAGAGACCGGAGGTGGATCGCCGGTTTTTGATACAGCAAGATCAACATTGCAATGGTGATCACAATGAGAGCAAACAGAGCGTGGCCACACGTTTGCATGCTTTGGAACTTTTACCTGGTTAGTATCGTTTTTTCTTTCATTAGAGTTCAATCAATTCTTCGGGCATGGTGAAGTACAACTTCCATCGAGACGACCCAATCGTCTCTCCAAGTATAGGCCGTTCGTTGAGCTAGTCAAATAGAAAAGCTTGTACTGGCGTCTTGAGTCAACTCTGGTCATGCTATAATAGGCACAGCGTTGACGATCTTTGCATACCTGCTGACTTGCTTGGACATACATTCATTGCATTGTGCCTCAAGCAATCGTTCTCACTGCGCTATTACTGTTTAGCTTATGCCCCACTTGAAAAAACGTCAACAGTGGCGTGATATTTTGTCGCACTGTAACGTAGGACTAGCTGTCCTCTATGTTTTGCGGCCTTCTGCATAATGGGGCCTCTGCTTGTCGGATATCGCGGTGTATGTATAATAGAATAGCACACCGTGCATGATAGCAATCGCTATGGTTTATTGTGATTATTAAAATCATGTTGACGACGGCGGATGTAAACGGAAATCAGGCCTCATAGTCACGACATCAATTTCTTCTGTTTCCTTATCCCTGCATAGAACGAAACGGGGCATCCCTTGCTCGTCTTTGCTGTTGTTCTAATTGTCAGACTAGCCTAAATCTATGGAACATACGCTTGGTCCCACAAACCAATTTTATTATTACAAACACTGATTCGGCGATCGATGGGTCGGTAGCGCTTGAGCGATATGGTCAATCCTAACACAATACGTTGTAGTATCGTTATTTTGGCTTGTAAACTTAATATAAAGACGCCTCAAGCTAACAAAGTAGTAGAGAGACTCACCATTATCTCTTGACACCGACAACCAAAATATCTCTAAATTCATTCTAAAATATATCTGTTCTGTTACTACGGGGGCAACCAGACAAGCGAAGCTTTAGAGCTGAGCCTGGGCAGATATAGCCATAGACCGTTCGAACAGTGAATGTATGCTCGTTATATTATGGACCGTTAGTGAAAAACACGCGTTTCCAAGTCTGTTTTCATGTTAATTCGACGAGCGGCAGAAACCAATCATCCGATATTTGGCCCAGTTTGAATCTAGAAACATGGGTCTATTGAATTAAATACGTCGTGTTCATGGCGACTAAGGAAGACCCTTGTGGAAAAAAGTGTAAATCAATCTGGGGTAAGCATGGCTACCATCGTTCGAAACCTAGACGTTTGAGTTTGGCCGGCTTCCACCTAATAATTCTGACAACTGTGTAACTATTCAGCGCGCTTGAGCGACGGCGAACGTAACTGCAATACTAGTGAGCTGTTCGTGATGGCCGTGTGCGATGCTTATGCCCTCAAAGAAATCAAAGCTATCTCTACTATAAACAGTTATGTCCCGTAACGCGTGCTTAGGGCGTTGAATTTTCGCGTACTATGATAATTTTGTTTTCTACTATTACATGTTACATGGTTATCACATTTGTATGTGTATAAATAAGGATCACAGTGTGAAGATGATAGAACGTGACATTTGTGATGAGACGTATGTAGACTTTGAGAGATACATGATAAACATTATATCGAAATGTTACATAGGTTTGAAGCATTAGAGAGCTCGTAATAACGATAGCGACGCAAGCAAGCAGCGACTCTCCGCTGACGACCGCCCGTAAAGAAGCCAATCAAGCAACTAAGCGTAACAACTAATGTCGCGATGAACGATAGCTCTATCCATTCTATATTGGTGGGCCGTGATTAGCAGCAGCTAAAGTCGCCGTGAAAGGCGGCCGAAGTTCGAAGGGCAAAGTTGCTTCGACCTATTCTCGTCCTAGCCGAGTAAATAGTGTGGGCTGTATTTTCACTATTTGGCACCCGCCCGCTTGCCAAGAAGCTGCCGTAGGGCTTCTCTGGCTGAAGTGGCAGCGGGATGTGGGCATGCGGTGGCTCCGCTACGAACCGCATCTACTATCAGAAGGTCATCGGGAGAAGGGTTTGATAGTTTTTCTCTCGTCTTCCTTTCGCCGCTGTCTCTTTCATTTGGTCTCCTCAGGAGTAGCCTGCGCTTTTTTGTTTATCAGTCCCCGAGGCAACGGACGTTCGACACGAGTCGTCATCGTTGTCGCCTCACCATCGGCTGTTAATGATGACTTAAATCGTCGCTGATAGACGAATAACTAACCAGACAGGCGCATCCGCCTGGTTCGGTATCAGATGTGATTATATCGGAAAGGTCACCTTAATTGCATCCGCCGATGAGACTCATTTCACACCCATAAGCCCACCAAATTATCCATCAGTTACCCCCCACGCTTGTCCTAAACAGTCACCACCAAGTCGAGTCCAGGCAATCGGAAGTCTACTTAGGATAAACTGGTAGCCAATGAAACAGTAAGTCAGTGATTATAGTCATTACATAGAAATTCATTCATTTGCAAACGGTTGTCATACACACAAAGCCACCATGATCTATTGCTATCGTCCTGAGCTGCCGCTCGGACGAGTGTTTGAAGTCCAGTTAGAAACGAGTGGCATGCTTCAAATTTTCAGATATTAAATACTCGTGCTTGGACGCCATCCATTCGCTTCGTAGTGCGTGGGTTATATTACCTATTTCAAACAAATCGCGGTTATTACAAAAGTAGCGATCGATTATCACGGCTTCTCTCAGTCAAGTAACGGTACACAAGGCGGGTCGACATGCACGAAACCAATGGAGATCCGTTTGTCTAAAACTCGGCAAAGTATCCCGGTATCAAAATAGCGTCAAGATTTGCTTCACCGTATACGTAGTGAAATAGTATCGGCCCATTCTAAAAAGGGTCCTCGCTTTGCGTGGATTTGGATTTGGGGCGCAGATAGACAAGTTGGCAGGCGACGGACAGAGCTAGACAACTAATTGGAAACAAATTTGATCATCGCGAGAAGCGCACTAGTGATCAAAGAGACCCAAACAAGGAAATGAGCGTCGGACCAAATGCAGGCCTAAGATAGGGAGCAACGACGGAATGGCTATTGGAACCCTGATCGACTGGTGGCAGAGCGGGTAGGCTGTTAAGAACATGAAGCGTGGAGCGCTCGCGTCAGGAGCTGTGCGACAGTCTAGTGGTGATCCGTCAGTGTCATTTGTCTCCTTCTGCTCTGACAATGGCCTTTATTTACATACGATCAGGACGACAGGGTAATGACACAGAGCTATGGGGTGTAGGAAAACTTTTTCTCTGTCTCTCTAACCGGAGTCGATGCGAGCATGACTTACTCCAGAAGAACGTCGGAATCGTGTATTTCGTTAAACCCTAGATAGCCTCGCCCCTTTCTTCCTTCATCGTTTCCTGATTTCCAACTAATGTAATCATGTTGGATATCGCATGACCCACCTAGAGTATTGGCTGCGTACAATTCTTTCAAGGGGTGCCTCTGGTAGGGTACCTAAAGGCTGGTCCAACAAAGAAGCCTCCCCTTCCTTAGTCCTCCAGTGTTTTGCCACTATGCCTTTGAACCATATTAGACGGTCAACTGTATCTTCCGACGGACAAATAATCCATGCAAGATGTCAACGCCTATTTTCCAGCGAAATCTTCTTTCCACCTAGTGTGTCTTTGAATGTTATTGTTCACTTTCCCGCTATTGATATAAGACGACTTATGAACTGAGAGTCAGTCTGGGACGAATGATAAAAACAAACCTTTAAGTTTTTAGCAGTACATCCCTATTTGCTGCATGGCTCTCCTTATTTGACTGTTTGCGTATGGTTTGCGTACTAGGCGGTAAGACTACCTGAGTGTCGACCTGTTTTTTTTTCTTGATTTAGGTCAAAGCTTTCGAAAGCAAATTCAAAATGCTCACATTGCCTTTGAATGCTAGCTTTGTCCACTGGCACAGTAGCAAAGACCGTTTGTGACGTTTTTATTAGGCACACAGGTATTGTGATCAGAATCAAGCGGAGTGCAAAGATAATTTTCTTTGTTTGTAGACGTTTTAGAATAAGAGTAAACCTATTTGCAAAGGCGAACTGTAGTCGATGCGCATGCGCCAACGGGTAATAATGCTTGAAATAACTTTTCGATTTTTAGCTCCTTGAACAATGGTATAGTAACCTATTTGTCAGGTCGTAAATAGGATGCTCAGGTAACTTAATTTATTGGCACGAACATGTCTCTGCATTGCAGAAATAAGATCTTAGTAATCGCAGCCAAGGCAGACTGTCTACTCTGTGCTCCTACTACAGATATCAGACAGAGAAATACGTTCCTAAGCTGGTTTCATAAATACGTCCTTGTAAGTGTAAAGGTTACGATTCAACCCACACGCTTTTAGCCCATCTCGCCGGCTAACATACGGGCGTATGTCTTTACGCGGCCTGAATTTTGCCTGTGGTCTAATTTTTATAGTGTTTCTATTTTTACCACCTTTTTTGAACTACGTCGCCAATCGTTTTTCCCGCTTTTTCTATTTTGTGTTCGTTCCTGCTGTCCATGGTTTTGTGATGTTCTTAGCAATTACCGATTTTCTGCTATAAACTGCGCGGCGAATTAAGTATTAGTGTCTGCGAAAAGACGATAGTGTGTCTTTGCCCGCGTGTGTTTGTCTACGTATATTTGATTCTTTTCTGAAGGCCTGTCTACGCAAAATGTTCCAAGAATGGGTAAGTAACTATCAGGGTGCAAAAATGGGTTTTCACTAAGCGAGAGCGAAGCAGAAGGTGTAATAGCTTGGACGACAGAAGAGTAGGGCAGCGGATGTGCTTGTAGAAGGACCATTTACGTTGTCTGATGAATATCAGAGACCCTTTCTTCATAGCAACTCATTTGGTCCAATCCAATCTCAACCGAAGATCGCACAGCGTGCTTGCTGCCGCGGAACATGATGTACTGGCGAAAGAGGTTGCCTCATGAAACTCTCGAGCTTCCCGCGGTCTCGTTTGTTGCAGGAACTGCTGTAAATGCCACCACTGTCGTTTACAGGCGCGGCGCAGTCGTTGCATCATCTCTATTACTGCGAACAGACTCAAGGCCTACAAGGGACACCGACCGCCGGCAATGGGATAACCGGGTCAGACAGAGCCGGTATAGGGCCGACAGGCACGCCGACCTGGCAGTAATCAGCGTTCTGACTTGAGATCTGCTGGGAAGCTCCAGATGTACAAAGTGAACTGCAACTAATAACTGTAGCTGTACTACTAATTCTCTAGAGGTCCAGCCAAAAGTGCTACCCAAACCATCTATACATGTACATACGTGCGCACACATCACCCTTTGAAAAATCATTATTACTGTATCTACAAGACATTCGGCCTTAGCCTGCAATACTAAACAAGTATACGGGCGCAGCTGACCAGTGTAGGAAGAGAAACCAACGCCGGAAACGGGATTACCGATTTCATCCACGCAAGTTGTGTTTGGCGCACAGAAAGTTCAAGTTGGTAATAGGACAGATGATTCCAATCTGATCAGTGCACTGACTGTGGGTGTCTCATCGGAATGCCAGGGCGAGACCGGGCGACCAGCGATACAGCAGAAGTAGATAAGACGCAAAACAGAGAAGTAACCCGTCGCAGCAGGAGGATGGGTATTATAGGAGATGTTGGTATAAAGAGAGCAGGCGGATGGCGATCATACGTTGTCCTGCTTCTATTCTTACTCTTCCTTCAGCAAAGTGTGTGCTAGCTATATTTCCACTTCGTCGTAAATAGACCAATCGGACCAACAGGCTAAATAAATGGACAATCCCTGTTAGAACCCACCTGTCGGGCTAGTTTTCTTACTCAGTCTATGGTAGAAACCAGTAGTGTAGCTTTAAGTTAACCATTAGTTTGCTTACAGTATAAAACATACAGCCTACATACTGACACGTGAAATAATTTCAATTATTGAAAAGTTTAACTATCTTAAAATGTACATACCAGTTTACTACATATAGTTGATAGCAAAAAAAAAATAAATAAATAAAAGTTTATTCCGTTATTTTCAATATGCGAGGCTAGATTTCCTCCACAAGCAGGCGGTGTTTGCCGAAAGGACAAGCGTTGGTCTTTTGTTGGTTCTTTAAAAGCTAAAGATCAGCCATTTGGCATAGGCTGCTATCGTCTTTGTATCTATCTTTGAGCCCTTACTTCCGCGCAAGATTCCTTCCATTACCTCGTACATTTTCCGTTAGTTCAATATGTGTCACAGACGAGCGGGATACATGTAGGAAGCATTGGGCTTTCGGTTCTCATCCCCAGCGTAGAATCAGCACGTCGAGACGGGTATGTAACATGGCGATGCCGATGACCAGAGTGTCAGACTGGACGCCTAGATTAAAACAGAGCTCGAGGATAAATCTCCACTGACGGATTTCTGCATCCTATTTCAGTTGTCCTAATGTCAGAGTTGTTTTATATGAAAGGAAAAAGCGCGAGTAACAGCACCATTTCCATGCATTAGGCAATGTCTGTGACCTTCTAGTTACCGGCAGCCCAGCAGAGCTGGCAATATATTAGAAGGCAAAATTTGATTCAAGGTTTCCGATGCGACTGTTCCAACGGAGAAGAAAGAATCTTTTTTCCGGCTTGCACAACTGGAATCATTACCCCTTCAACACTGTGCAAAGGAGGACGAACTGAAAATTACATTAAAGATCGTGCGTGCGTGCGTGCGTGCGTGCGTGCGTGCGTCCGAATGAATGCCGGTCGTTCAGGGCCCTGTTTCCAACCGCCACGAACTTGAGCAGAAGTTTTCGCAGTGGTTTCGGTTTGTGAGGGCAGCGGTAACGTTGAATTTGGCGATAAACGATAACAATGGCGATCTGTTGCCAAGCGGCCCCTCTTTCGTGAATTGAGATAAAAAGCAACGAAGAAAGAATTCTGATAGCATTTGCCTGCTTATGTGCACCTTCTTTTGCGCCCACTCTCTTAGTCTATGGGAATGCCGCGACTGTATTTAAGATTAACATTAGAGTTAGACAGCCACGAACGAAAGTGAGTTAGGTTCCGCAAGGTCAAATAATACTTAGTTATGTAACCTGTTCGTAATAATAAAGAAGAAACGATAGTGGTGGATAGAAAGGAAATGTAAAACGAAGTAAATGCCTGCCTGGTGCTTCTAAGTAAATACACGACGAGATCTTTTTTCCGCTTCTCGTCGCCCCAACTAGCTAGCTCGCACACGATTATCTTTTACCAGTCTGTTTCCGTGTCTTTAACTAACCTCGTGGAGATACCTGATGCTTCGAGCAATAGTATTTGTTCGATACGTAATCATTCCATGAAGAAAAGAGGAGTTACACAGGTCCAGGCTGGAGAGAGGTACGCAGGTTGTCTCCTGTTATTGGTACGGATCTTCAACAGACCTCAGTAGCTTTTGATGAGTGAACGATGTAGGGCTCTCGAAAGTTCTTTCCATTTCTACTACTCTTCCAAAACGGGGTGATTGGGCTGGCTGACAGAGTCCACCCGAAGTAAAAATTAGGTGCACGCCAAGGCAGAGGCGGAGACCGGGTCCAAAACCCATCCACTTCTACAGTTAGCCACAGGCCTCTATACGCCTGGGATTCGATATGCTATTGCTGGTGCTTTCGGCGAGTTGACATCAGATCGGCGGCGAAGGTGCAGCTAAGTTGCCAGTGCTGTTGCGCGCATTGTACCGTGCTGCTGCTGCCATTAGCGTCGCTATCGCCGGCAGTCCCGTGACAACGTCATGTTCTAATTTTCAACGCAAGCTCAAACAAGCCGGATGTTGCTAATTCTATGAGACGGCTAATGGCTCGCAGGTATAGCTAGCATAGTTAATATACTAAATGGTATTGAACTAAAGAGCATTATGACCGATCTGATTGTTTAATCGGCACTCACTGCTATGTTGGTCAGAAGGGAGATGGGGGCTGCTCACCCTGATGCCCTTCAGTCTCACATCTGCCCTCAGTTATAACGATGACACTGCGTTTTCGTTCTACCATTCTCACTCACTCGCGTCATTTCGTCTGCTCAACAAAACGTGACTCACGCGTACGCTCCATGTTTCGCACGATATTATCGTTATTATAAAGCCAGTTATATACGTACAGGCAGGTTCAGGTTTCGCTGAGTTGCTCACCGCCGCTAGTTACAGCCGCGGTACTTAAGTGAAAGCTACGCATAGTGGGATAAAAATGGCCTGCGGATAGTCGGACAGATCGGATTTGAATCGAATTTTCTACAGCAGCATCGTAACAACTCCTCAGGGCTCCAGTTTTGATGATGTCTTTGTTCACATCAAACCCTGAACACTCCGCCTCAAGTGCCGCCTTCTTCCCAGCTGCGATCGAGCTCGCCGGCTGCAGTCAACCCGCAGATTCCCTGCCTTGTCGGGCGGTAGCTTCCGACCGTAATCGGTCCATCTTAGTTTTTGGAATTGACCGACTGCTTACCTGACTAAAAGAAGCATCCATGACATTTTTCACTGCAGTCTCATCGGCTTCGTTCATGCATGACATCTGACCTCCATGTCCCTGTTTCCCAATGGACCGAAACAGGTCGTGTTTTGCGCCCACCCGTCGACTGGGACGGTGTCTATGGCTTCCATTTGTTTACTGCCGTCGGCGCTTTGACCGCCGCCAGCTCTAACTCGGCCCCAGTCCTACGTCAGCGCTGGTGCTTTAGCTCAGAGGGGGATTTTAACAAGCCGAATGGGACGAGTCCGAATAATTTCATAGGTCGAGTTCTAGGCGCTTCTGCTGGTCTGGGTTTCGTCGCCGAAGCCAAACCAACATACGTCGTACTCGTTTGATACGAAACTCCATTTGCCCGTGTTCGTCAGGCCGATCACTATCAGGCTCGCAGGCCCGAACAAAACCGATCGGGCTCCAGATGTGAATACGGAGTTGCTAGCAACGTTTTCTATTTGAAGCTCTCGAGAGATTTAAGTCTTATAATAAATGACCCGTAGGTTTCTTGGAATAGGTCAACTGTACCAGTGGGTGACGTTATTTCTGTTCCCACTCAGCCCTTACATTTATAACATCTTCGAGGACCATCCGCACCCACTACTACCGCCACTAGCATTATCCAAATAGCAACTAAGGTTTCAGCGGTCTAGTATATATCGTGGTAATCCCCGTATGTCCAAGCTGAATCTGTTAACTGTCTTCGTCGTGGCAACGTGAGAACGTCGATAGGTCTCCGTTTTCTCTTTAGATACATCTATCCAGCACAGGAAAATCTGTAATTTTCTCATGATAAGCCGCTTAAAACGGGAAAGTTTTACGGAAAAAAGCGCGGACTCAGAAAATCACTGGCCGTTTCTCTTTTATGCCAATACATGTTACGTCCAGACATACACCGTCCCATTCTATTACCAATAGGCTCACTTCAGCCATCTTACAAATACTGTCACCTAAAGGAAAATTAAATGGCACATCTAGATTTACTGTTCAATTTATCTGTTTTCGTTCTTTTTTCAAACTGGTATTAAAAACTTGTTGTTTCCGGGAAAACGGAGCAGTCAATACAATTACAGTTATACAGGGTACGGTATCTAAAACTTGTTTATGCTTTATCTCTAAAACTGTATCTAGATAGAAACAAGGATTTCAACAAATCTTTTTCCATTTGCTAGAAGTGTCATTTCTGACGATCATGTTTATCCGGTTGAACCACCATTTACCACGATTGCAGCTTGGACTTGGGACCTGCAACGCCTATTATTAGCCTTCTTCTCTAATTTGCCAATAACACTTACTAGTACTCATGTGTTAAGCAATACTGGTAGGAATAAACTGGGTACGCAAATACGCTAAATACAAGAAAAACTCCAGCGGAATTGAATGTTAGTGTGATAAGAATCCGAAAAGATGCAAGAAGGTGCAAAAAAGAGCTCAAAAAGATCACCCGATCGACAATCTTCTTCAATAGAGTCGTAGCAAAAACGCCGTATGGTATATCACAGATAGTTACCTGAGTCATTTTAATGGATTTTTGATTACTTCAGACGTAAAAATCATTGAGGATTTTCCAGAAATCTTCCTCAGATGTTAGAAAATCCGTCAATTTCGGACGAGAAAATGATTTTTGGATCTGGGTCAGACTTTATAGAGCGCGAGAAGATCAAGTATTAGTGTACTTTTGCATCAGGGCAAGTGTTAAAAAGGATAGGCTTTCTTCTAATACCAACAACGATAGATTAACGCCTTCCCGTTACGACGGACAGCCCACCAAAGTGTACTCATTGATATCTATTATTGTTATGTTTGTGCAATTAAAGATGTCAGACGATGAACGGCTGTCGTTGACGACGGCGATTAGCGACGAGGATGAGCACGAGTCACAGCGCGCAAGTCCATATCGATCTAAGGCCGCGTCCTTTAACTGCACAGGTGCTGTCCGCAAAGCGGGCTTCCTTAGTGTTAAGAAGTGGTTACTGCGTAGAAGACACCAGGTGAGCCTCCTATGTAGCTGGCTAACGAGCTGCTTCCCCCTATCGGTATCCAGGAACGCATCTATTAGACACCGACGACACATTTTTTGCCACATATTAGGTATGTGTTCTTAAATCTGATTCAATAGTCTACCTCAGTGGACCA
Organism: Varroa destructor; assembly: GCF_002443255.2. Lineage (NCBI taxonomy): Eukaryota > Metazoa > Arthropoda > Arachnida > Mesostigmata > Varroidae > Varroa > Varroa destructor. The sequence goes on from NW_019211456.1 coordinate 6,280,631, forward strand.
GCTTAGTTTACAATGAGTACATCTAAAGCTGCACGAAGTCAAGTCTGACCCTAAGCTTAGTACATTGACCCAGAATTGTAACAAGTTTTGTAATTGCCCCATGTTATAGGTCGAACTCGCCCGCAAGCGAGGATGGCGCGGATATTGGGTGTGCCTTAAAGGCACGACGCTCTTATTTTACCCCTGTGATAACCGAGAGGGTCGAGCGATCGATCAAACGCCCAAACACCTCATCATCGTTGATGGAGCTATCATGCAGCCCATCCCTGAGCACCCAAAACGAGATTTTATCTTCTGCTTGTCGACCGCTTTCGGAGATGCGTATCTATTCCAGGTGGGTACTGCGCATTTTTTCCAACGAACCCATTACTTCTATTACATGTTGGGTGACAATCATAACACACAGCTAGAACTATCCACATAAAACATAGAAATTAATCTTTGCATTACACATTGGAAATATGTTGTGTTTGAAGCCATTAAACAGCGATAGACCAGGCTAAATTCATGTCCACCGAAAGAACTGACCCTTTCGTATTTTCGCGAGAACATTAGAACTGAGTTTGATAATAATGAGTTCTCCGCAGTGACGTTATGCGACAAAAAACTATATTCACTCATTTTGTTTTAATAATATTGATAGCGCACGATAGCCATGCCCTCTTGAGGTACTAACGTGCACTCTGCGAGCGTATTAGTTCACAGGGTATTCACATGTAAACAATACAGACACTGATTTGCATGTTATCGTCGCCCTCGTGCAGGCGCCGTGTCAAGTGGAGCTAGAGAACTGGATACACAGCATCCACAGCGCATGCGCTGCGGCGTTCGCCCGACACCGCGGCCGGACGGGGACTCTGCACCTTCTTCAAGAAGAGATATATCGGCTAGGGAAGGAGATCGAGTCGGTAAGTGTTGCTTAATTACAATCTGTATAGGAAAAATGATTTGCTTTATTTCTAATTAGTGCATTAATACATAATTGTGTGAACATTTCTTTCTAGTCCCTCGATGAAGATGCTGCTTGTTTTTGTCGACTTCTATCGCCGTTCAACCAGAGGATCTAAGTTCGGCCGCCGCACCGACTTGAGCGTATAGCAAACGGGCCGTGGTCGTTGGTGTTGTCCTTGTTCGTGTGTCCTAGATGAGTTTGTTTACTGTAGCCGTTAACGACCATGCCTTTTTAGCGACAATCGCCGTCGCTACTTGAGAAACGCAGTTGAACCTCGTGCAAGCACAGGTGCGTTTCGTCTGCTTAAAGCAACCACTCGTTCCCTCCGCTTGCCAGCAAAATGAACACGGTAACAATAGCAGTAACGACGCGCGTTAACAGGGTAACATGGATCGGTAACTGAACAACCAGCCGCAACACAAGTACGAGCCACTGAAGAGCCAGAACGCAGAGCACCACTGTACGACGGACTAGAATTAATATGGGCATGAGCTGTTCATGTCGTTCTTGATAAAGGTGCGAGCGCGAGAAGGATAGGTAGATAACAAGATAAGGAATACGATAAAGTTAGTCGCCGGCCGGCCGGCCGGCTGACGCACTCGATGAAAAAATAAAAATATTAGCGAGGCGAAATTAAGCCGCGGGTGGAACTCTCTTCTGAATTGGTTAGTCCGGTGAAAGCCGGACTGACGGCGAACCGCTCTAAAACGACGTTAACATTAAATGATGGTACCACAATCGGATACTATACTTCTAATCAGTAGAGAGCACTGGGCAGAATACAGTAAGCCATTGTCGCTAACGTGCTAGATGGCCACAAATATCGCCCGACGATTTCGAAGGGAATCTTTTCGCAGTTGATTGACCCTATAATGATTCGATACGTTCCCTAATGTATCAGGTGGACGTTCAATGGCCATATTTCAATGGCATTCCTATTTACCTCTAGTGAGGACCAGTTTGCATTTAAATTCTTCCCCGATTATGTTACAAGTGGGTCACCGATTGGGCATAGTTGTTGTTTAGTCATTATCAGAAACTTTTAGCGTTCCGAAGAATAAAGCCCCCCAATTGGGTGTTCAGTGTCCTTCAAACGACTTTAGCGTCGCGGTTAACACTCAAAGAAAGCATCGTAAATGGGTGCTTTTGCTGGCGGCTATTGCTCCCGCCGCTGCAGCGACCACTGTTGCCGCAGTTCTCGGTGGTCCAGTCGTTCGACATCTGACTAGCACTACTTGCACGCCCTCAAGCTCTATCTCAGCTAACCCCTCTTTCCACCCTTCGTTTTCTACCCTGCCTACCCAGCATGGTGACCGTGACCGCGGTGGTGTCTCGGCCGTCCGAATCTATCTGGCACGCTGCCAGCGGCTCTCACCCGTTTTGAGCGCACTAGCGTGCAGTATCCACGCCGCGAGTCCGACCTATCTGACGCGTCATTTCACTCCAGGCCGTTTCCCTAGAAAACGGCGATGATCAGACGCAAGACTGCTTTAGGCTACAGGCCTAAAGCAAAGTAACTGGGAGAATGGGAAAAGGAAAATAGGGTGAACGGAAGTTTGCGGCGATGATAGCAACAACTGCAGAAACAGTAGTTGCAACAGCAGCAGCTGTAAAAGCATAACTGGCACAAGCAGTCATAGAGACGGAGTCACGCCATTATAGTAAGAAGATGATAGTATTGAATCCACCTTCCCCTCCCTATCCATCTGCCGGCTTTCTGCATGTTCTCCCCCCCCCCCCCCCCCCCCAACTCTCTCTGACTCGGGGTTCTTCGACTCCTTTATAGACCCGTAGGCTGTATATGGGGTAGTAGTGACACTATCCACCGGTAACCTTGCCTGCTGCAATGGGCCCGTCTGTCTGTCCGGCGGTAGGCCGCCACGCCTTTGCTGTTTAAACGACGGTTTGTTCTTTTTCCCCGAGAAAAGACCATGATTGGCTACGTACATCTGTTGCGTGAGTGCATCGCGGCCGGATCTCATACTCACTGTTCGTCGCTAGAGGCTATATTTTCGCTAAGTGGCTGACGAGCAAAGGGGAAAAACGAGGAAAGAGGATGGCGAAAGGATCAAGGTCGAGCATCTATTAGGTCATGGCACTGTTTCGTCTGTTGCTGGGTGGCACTGAATGGCTGGCTAGTGAACGACTTAGTACGAAGGCCTATGTTTTTCGGCCCGTGACAAAAACCGATGGCCATCAAAGCAGGAAACTGTCAGTAGCTAGATTGTTCGAAGTAAGTAAGCACGCCACGCCAGAGATGAATATATCCTGTTTCTTCGTTTTCGTTTGAGGAGGAAGGAATCCATTCCTAGAGGATCTATTTACGCAACAATGTGAGCAAACGAGTGATAAACACGACCATAGAGATTCGCTTGAAGTTGATCAGAGTGTGAGTGCATCGTCGATACCTATTGGTTAGGTTTTTCTAAATAGAGAAATAGTCGATATTGGTAATCATTGATTTGAATCATTGCATTATGCTTTCGTCAAATGTCTTTGTTAATATTTCTTCTGCCTCTAAACTGACCATTTCTACCTCTTCATGACCATTTCATGACTACCTATTTAATGCTTTTGTCGGACTGAATTTCGTTACGAACTCGACCCGCAGGGTCAGATGTCCTTGTTAGGAGTGCTATCAAAGATCCGTCGCCCATTCGAAGTTTCGTCGCTTGAAATATCTCTTTTTTAGCTGTCCACTGCGGTGTCTACTGCTGTTAGCCCCAACATAAGAATAATAGGAGACGATGGTCTCTGCCAGAGTGATTTTTGTATCTAAACCCCGTCAGAGCACCATGGGTGACTGGGCACGCACTGCGGGCGCGACTCCCTTATGATATGTTCTCGAGTCGAAAGAACAAAAAAAGAAGATATCTTTGCGAGCGCTGGAGGAAAAGAAGTCTTCGCAAAAAGGGAACATGAGACAGTATCGTCAACACAATGAGCTGCTTATCCTACTCGTCATCTAGTATCCGGGTCTATCTTGTAGTTCCTGGTGCTTTGTTAAAAGCAGATCTCTGACATGGGTCCATTCCACAGCCCGATCGTGTTGATGCTGGCTGCTTGCTTACGTCCTACTCGTCCACGTACGATCTTCATCTTTTCCATTTCTTCGGCTCTTCGTGGCGTCTTTCTATTCGACCGTAAAGCAATAATAGAGGTATAAAAGCGCGTAACTGCCTAGCGAACAGAATCAGCTGGCCAAATTGCTACTCCGGTAGCCTTCCACGGTTGTTGCTACCAGTAGTACTAGTAGTTCTAGTTCTACGTGTAGCAGAAATAGAGAGGGAACATGGAAATAAAGCCTGCACGAAAATGGACTTGTATTATTAAATCTGGCTATGCCAAGCTTATATGAGGGTTATAGATGAGCTCTTTGGTGTTTTATGCATCCTTAAGGATGGCTGTAACGAACAGGATCAGCTAGTATATGTTGGTCGCTGCTTGCCCTGGTTGTACTAACCTTTCGATCTACCTACCTACTTTGACTTGGCAAGACCTATGACAGCAACTGTAAAACATCTGCCTATAAAAAGAAAAAATAGACAAATTGCTACGAGAAATTTTAACCGGTTGAGATAGTGTTGACCAGTTCCTGCTTCATAGCAACTGCGTGAGGTCCCGCCCCGCCCCTTAATAACACGGCCGTACAGACTAGCTAATAGAGTTTCTGCAACGATTCAACGTCCCAGCTTCGGTCGCAGCCTTCTCTTACCCTAACCCTAGCCTAGTAGAAAAGACAATGTGTTCACTGACTGGGAGAGGGAGAGCGGAGGGCGTAGGGGAATACTTAATTTCGGGACGACATATCTGTTTAAGAGAAGCAAGCTCCAATCTCCATATGGTAATGTGTATGCCATTGAAGCCGCTCGTGTTGGAAACGCCGGACAGATCCCAGTGCATCACCGTCGAGGTTACTAAGCAATAATATCGGCACGGAGCGACTGTGTGACAGAGGCTTAAACCGGTAAATGGACAATTTCGTCGACAAACTGACGGCATCCGGTAACGGTTCCCCTCTATTAGAGTTAATTTGCCCTTCACTACCTATTCTTTACTCCCTTTCTATTGGGTTCCTGCGGCCATCAAGTCAGCTCAACCCAGTTACGCGGCACTCACCAGCAATGCATCTACACAGGTTATAGGTCGGAATTTTTCTGTTTGTTTTGCAAGTAGGGCTGGCAAGAAATGAGTTTTCCGGGAAAGATCTAACACAAAATCACGATTCCCAAATAGCGTTACCAGATTCTGCCTAATCGCTAAACAAATTAAGTCGTCCTTTAGCCGTAGGTCGTAGTACAACGATTACTATTAACCAGCCTGCTGGTGCTGCTAAGGCTAAACAAAGTACTAAAAGTGAAGTGACTAGAAGCACTGGTAGTGGAGAAACGTTAGGTAACGTTGGCAAACCCATATTTTCCTCGAACGTCTCTTAATATTTAGCTTTCTTGCGAAGCCACGGAGAATAGAGAGAAAAAACATACACACGTACGACCGGTAAAGATGTCTGCTCCTAGTTGGGCTGTCAGACATCGTTTAACCCTGCTAGGCATTTGCCTTCCGCTTTCGCACTGTTGGTTGGTATCTAACCATACAAAGAAAAGGTTGGTATCGGAGATAAATGGCGGTTATCCGACAACAAGAGGCCCAGCGGCGACGTAATAATCTGTGTACGGCTGAGTGCTACCAGTGATACTTCCAGATGAGCTGTTCTCTGCTCCCTGCTAGCCGCCAGCTTAGGCTTAAACCCCCGGCTCCAACCCAGTGGGGTTCTTTCCTGTCGTCGATAGCAGCGAGTTACCAGACAAGCAAGGCAGGACAACTAATCTGCAGCATTTCTCTCTCGAATAGCGAGAGGTATGCAGTCCAGTGATTCCCTACGTTTTCCGTCGTCGTACGGTATCGAGGAAGCGGGCTCGGGCTAGTATTCAATTTGCAGCCAGAACAGAACCCACAATCCAAGTTTTATATCGCTTCATAACAACCAACCTCGATTATAAAGTAAACTGTCTAATTAAATTGACTATTTGCCGAGCTTGTGCTATGTCCAAAAACGAATCGGTCAAACCAACATTAATAATAGCTATGGATTTATCCATATGTATCATGCACTGGTTCTTACGGTCTATTTTATTTGGTAATAGACATAGCCATATACGTGTCACGTAGTTTTGATAGCAGCATGCTGAAATGAAATTGTACTCTGGAATGGTATTCTATAAAATATCTAATGCAGTACAGATAATGTTAGTTATTACACTGTGATAAACTGCTCCCAAGGAACAAGTACTCGGGAATCATTATAGGAGGTTACCTACCGTAGAGTCTCTAGTAGGATAGCCGTCTCGTCATTGACACGAACCGAAATCTAGTCACTCCTTTATGCTGGTAATGATCTCCCCTTCATGCTGTAGCTAGTTTGACTAACGCTGCAACCAGAAATAGTGTCGGGCGTCTGCCGTTTCAGGATTTACAATTAACTAATTAATTAGTTAATTTATACACCGTAAACATAGCGGACGACTCTTGGCCACAAAAAAGCAGATGCGGAAGAAGGATCAACGCCAAAGTTTCAATCCATATGGTAAGGAGGCAAAATGAAGTTGGCGCTGTTTGACTTAAACAACCGACAATTTTCCGGGTTTCACCCCTCATCGTGGAAGTTTTACGAGATGCAACTCCCGCAAAAGAAAGTCTTCTGTGTGGTCTGTTCGTTTTACGATAGGATTGATAGCAGCGTGGACTTGAAAATAAAGTTATGAAACTTACAGAATCGATAGATCAAACTCCACCTAGGCTCCCTGTCGGTTCTGCTACTCATTCGAAAGTTCAACTACTCAATGTATAAGATTCTAAACTTTCTTTTTTCTAAACATAATAGAATTTGACGAATCTCTATATTAGTATACAAGATAAACGCTATTCACAAACCTGCAGAGTACTTTTTTTATTAGGGCACTAAATAATATAAAAGCTTTGCAGAAAAGCAAAAACGAGCAACTGTAGGGTAAATTTTCATAGGGACTTTTTATCAGTTCATTCCTCATTCTTTCCGTATATTTGCACCACCAAGACTATTCCATTACTGCTTGCCATTTTGCGTTAAGACACTGAAACGGACATAGAGACGACGCTCGTAGATGAGGAATGCGAACAGAGTGCTTCAAGCGAATCAGGTAGCTGTTGGCTGAAGCTCCGTCGGGTAGCTACTGCAAGGGGGCAGTAACGGGTAGCGGCCGGACTCTAGTGAAGTAGGACGAGCGTGGAGTAGTGATACCGAGTTGGAATGACGGTGGCGCTTGCTTACTCGTCCGGACCTACCAGCCACAGAGCGTTTTTGCTCTTTGCCGGAAAGAACCATTTGAGAAAAGCGCACAAGATAGACGTGGAATAACGGGCCGTAGTTGTACTAGTGCCTGCAGCAGCAGAAGGATAAAAAGCGAAAAGAAAATGAAAGGAAGCAAAAAAGAAGATTACCATGTGTCGATGATCTTTTACCGATTTGCGCCTCAAAAAGGAGGCCGAACTTATCATTCCTCTCTCGTAGAAATCGTTGTGAGTAACGCTTTCTAAAGCTTCAGTTGAGGGCACCTGGGAGATCCGGAGGTCCTTACGCAGTCACACTTCGCTATGTTCTCACCTCCTCGTTACTCCTCTATTCTGCTTTCCCTGACTTTAGCATATACGACTGAACACGAAAGACAGCGGAGGCCAGAGACTTGGGGTTCGACCCGGTTGGGTCCCCTAAAAGGCAACGAGTCTTCTGAAACAATCAAACTCCGATAACCCGACACACGCATGGGAGAGCGAAACAAAAAGGAAAATGTCTTTGCTTTGTCGCTCATGTTAAAAATGTACGTTGAACGATGAGCACAGGCAAATTGACGATCAACCTTCTCAACTACAATCTAGCGAAACGATACGTCGGCTGAGGTTTTTGCCAAAAGACTATGCCAACCCACCTTCTCAGACATTCCCTTTCTTGCTACTTTGCTTAGTCGTTTTCCACTACTGCGTCGAAAATTATTTGTAGAGAAAAAAGCGCTTATCTAAATGACGCTACCCGGGGGCTGATGCTGTCCGCAGGCTCTGTGAAACGCTCTCATAGGGGAGGAATTTAACCACTTGGGGTGGCACCAAGGTATGCAACTTTGACTATTGGATTTGATTAAACGCCTGGACCAAGACAAGAGAACATTGTCATATGAACGTTGTACTATATATATTATATTCAAAAGGGACTTGGCCTTTATTTTGTTATGTTGGGTGCTGTTTCTGCTGTGACAGGAACTTATGCCTAAAGAAATTCAACCAGCCTGTTTTTTTACGCGACGTACAATACAGTAACTAATTTCTTCGTGTTTCTTTCCTAGTACTATTCTCCCATGGTGTTAACATAAGCTAGATTTCTCTATGCGCTCATTCAGCGTCAGCGTTCACCTTACTTATTAGCTAATGTCGTCAGTGAGCCACCACCCTTCAGTGCATAACTATCCGGCGGGCAGTCGGCTAGCAAGCTTTTCCTTTTATATGTGAAAGCTTAGTGCACAGTGGAAATAACACAGTACTATAATAATTTTTCTTCATCCATATTTTCCCTGCTGCTTTTTTTTTTTTTCGAATTGCACTCATTATTTTTGAGAATTGGTGAGGATCGACTGACAAGCCAAGCAGCCAAGGGCGGACACGCTCGCTGCTGCAGTCATAATCGGATTAATGCCCCGACTGCTTCAACTGGTGGTGCTCGCCTCTTATCATCTTCTCTAAAAAGAAGCTTTCAAGTAAGAACTGCGACGAGGAATAAGGGAAAAAGCCAGTCCCGTGCTCCTCTGATTCTCTTTTATGATTGAGTGCAGCCACTAAGCTGTTTGGGACTAGACGGAACCGGTGGAAGCTGATGGTCGACCAACGGTGCTTTCGTGTCCAAGGCCTTCATTTTTTCGTCCCCTGCCGTTCATTACTTGCTAGGTTGAAATGAAACTGGTACGCGAAATATTTGAGCTTCAGCTTAGTTATTTTCCTAAAACCTGCTTGCTTGCCTCCTCTACGATGTTCGATGCTGGAAGGCGAAGACTAGACTTAAACCCCACAGCTTTCACCTCGCGAAGTGCGCGAACCTTACTGCTCGATCGCCTGCAACATACACTAAGGCTCCCTTCTATCTATAGTTTGAGTCTAGTCAGGGCGATCGCGTGCAGCTATCGTTCATGCATACGCCTTGCAGTACATTGCTGTACTTCAATAGTGCTTGTTACTGTGGCCTGCTTATTCTCGATATTGTAACTGGTATAATCGTGGCCGATGACAGGTAAGATAGCTGTCTCTACTATTGTCAGGCTTGCCGCAGCGGCCGACTGGCCGACCAGCCGAGTATGCGTTATGTAAGTGTAAGTTTTTGCGACCCCGTCGACACTGCGTTTTTTGTCGCCGCTGTTACCTGCATTTTCATTATGAGTCGTGGGAGGTACACCTGAAAAAGTTGCGGCACTGCCAGCAGTATGAGGGGAACGAGGATTAATGCGTCCTCGGAAGTTCTCTTGCTTGACGTTCCTATAGAAGCGAGCCAAGGTTTCCTTGACTGGGCATAAATTTTGGTATTTCGCTACAAGATTGTCAGCCCTTGTTACTCGAATACCAAGTCAAGATACGAAAAGATCGGCTAACGTTCATAAAAACTAGCTAGCTAGCCTTCTGCTGCTACTACTACCAGCCGGATCGTTTCCGTCCTCGTTTTGCTAGCCCTGCGCAACGCTGGTTGCCTGAAACTTACAGCCTCGAAGAAGGATCTGAGTGAGCAGGTTATTGAAATTTGAATATCTTCCTCCCTAGACCATGACATTATTGTCATCGCTGTTATCGTAGCCGTTGTCATCGCCCGAAATTGCTGCATTTTAATGCGTTAATTTAAGCTAGACAGCTGAATCTACCTACACACAGAAAAATATAGTAACTTGAACATTAGATAGTAAAGAAGGGAGCTTCGTCTCAACTTCTCATTGTCGGCTGCATTGACTGCACAACTGTTGCCATGCCTACACACACAAACACGCATATCGTTAATGGGAAGGATTACAAAGTTACTATCACTCGATAGTCTCGTTCGCCTGTTTGCTGACCCTGTGTAGAAAGTCATCTGCCGAAACGACACGATGACATTTGACAATGAGGTAGGAGCAAAGTGAACGCGTTTGACGAACGACGCTCGGTAGTCCAGCGAAGCAGTAAGGTAGAAAACGATGACGTTTGTGCGTCGTCACACGTTTTAAAATTGATAATCGGTGAATCTCTTCCCCAGCGTCCCTTGTATTTCCATACGCTCAGCTTTTCATCTAGTTTATACGAGGAGACGGATCACACTCTAAGCTTCTCCCGCATTTACTTCTGGACCCATTTAATTTGACCATAGTTGTTAAGCCATCGACGCGCTCTCCAATCGAGCGTCTGTTAACAGGTCGTGCAGCCCTACTCGTACGGTCCAGTTGGTCTTTGCTCCCCTTTAAGTCTCTAAGTACAACCAAAGCCAACACGCGATTTGTTGAGCGTAGACATCAAACTGATCCAGATTCGAGCTTTGAATAAGCTTTATTCAGACACGAAAGTTTTAAGGCCGAATCATTTTGAAGGTAAGCTAAAAATTCCATGATAGCTTTATGTAACATAAACAACACTTTATAACGAAGCACCAAATTAGCCAGTAAGCAGTGCAGCAGCTAATGAATGAGACGAAGGTATAACGTCGATGTAGTGGCGCGTTCGAGTATCACGCCGTTCGAACTGTGAAACTTTTGCCTCCTTTTCGTATCGTCGGCATGATACGGTGACCTTTTACACATATTAGGATAAAAAAAAGAACACCAACGTATTTGCTCCTTGTTTGTTAGAGAGATAGCACGTATCCTTTGTACGAAAATGAAAATTCGCAGTTATCATCTTGGATCAAAACAACGACAGTATTCTCGAAAGCACTGAATGTACACACAGTACATAGTTCATATACTATTAAAGGAAGATATGCAATTTTGTTAAAACACATGTAAAAGGATAAAGAAATTTGCAGGATGGAATCGTTCTCAACACCTAAAAAACTTGGCAATAAATTTGCACTTCTTTAAAGACTTTTTGTGCAGGCCATAACAAAACACCAGCGAAAACATAGTCCTCCGTCGGCATAAGTGCATAGATACATATATGGCATTTGATTGTTGTGCCCTAGCGCTGCTAGCCACTCAGATTATCCGATCGTTAGCGCGGTAGCGCCAGTAATCTGACGGTCGTCGAAGTTGGAGTTTTTGCAGAAATAAGTTTTTGGCGCGTACAATCTTTCATTATTGCCAGCAGGATGTTCTGCAAGCATTTCATGAAGACTGCTAGTCTTTATGTGTACTTGCCATCTAGTCACGTACGATAAATATACGCGAACAGAAAGCACCGGCGGATTCAGTCACGTAAGTTACATCGTTTACTAGATTCGGAGATTCTTCTACTCCGTCCTGCTACCCGTGTCAGCGAACGGGGAAAACACAAAAGGAACAAAATCAAACAAGGAACAACCGACTCGTAACATCATATATATAGAAACTTGTAACATTAAACATATATGTATGTAGATCGATGAGAGGACTCTTTTGCTTGTTCATCTTTTGAATAAAGGTTCAAGGAAAAGGATCTACACAGCCAACGGGCGATGTTACTCATTTTACTGGGTCTGCTGGCACTTCCCGCTTGCGCATATATTGGTCGTGCGTGACGGCGAGTACCCATCGAGTATACCAGTCTGAGTTGGATGCATTAAAAACAGCAAATAAATATAGGTTTTGTTAGACATACGAACGTGAATACGTTCGTATTGTTAACGATCTCTCTCGTAGCAGAATCGCTTAGCGTTTGTGTATTTTCATTTTGCTTTTTCTGTCAAATAATTGCTTTGTCGTCTCTGTTGTTACAGGATGCCAAATTGAAGCACATGGCCGAACTGCAACTTACCGTCGTAGCTGACGCTGCTAGCCGGCAGACGTTGACTGAGCAAATCGGCCAGTGGGAGGCCAATCTTGAACGGCTGCATTGTGAGCAGTTCCGACTTCGGTGCTACATGGCTTCCCTTCAGGTGCAGGAGCTGCCTAACCCAAAAAACCTTCTGACGCACGTCTCCAAGGCGACAAAGTCAACACTCAATCAATTGGGCGTGTTCACTGTGTCTTCGTTTCACGCGTACATCTGCGCGCGTAGTCCGTCGATTCTGTCCAACCTACTGGCGGGAAGAAGTGCCTCTAAAAGACGCTCGGCTTCCTCAAGACAGAATACGCTATCTCGATCAGTCAGCTCTCGTTACCTCAACACTCAGTCGTCAACACATTCCAGCGACATCCCTTCACTCGGGGAACGGACAGGTATGTGAATATTGAAAGATATTGTTTTATTTGTAGCCTATCGAAGTATTACATGGATGTAACTCAAAAGTGGAAACTAACTGATCTGGAAGTTGAACCCGCTTTTCATTTCAGGTGCCGTCTCGTTATATGCAGAGCGACCATTGGCGCTATTCGTTCTATTTATACATTTTTGCTCCTTGGTTAAAAGAACACTATTTTATATCAGCTACGTGATTTATCGGCGGCTCAACCTGTTTTTGTACACTGCAGTTGAGCTGAAACTGAATGCTAACGTTACTTCGTACGATCTTACGCAATACTTAAAACAAGCCAGTCCTTCCTGTTCTTACAAATACAAACGTTTTACTGTGTACGTCGTTTCATTACGTTCGTTAGCACGCAATTTCTTTCGGCGTTTTTCCCGCTGGAAGACGGAGCGGACGTTGTGTCCTAGTTTGAAAGTGGCACAGGGGAAAAGATAACCCCTGCCCTTTCGTCTTTTATTCCTAGGACATTTTTAGATGGGAAAAACAGCTCGAACTTGGCCGCGTTTCACTGTTCTATTTGCTTGTTGTTTAACTCCGGAATGTTCGGTATGAGTACCGAACATTCCGGAGTTTCTTCGCGAGATCTTCGCGTCCACTGTTAACTGAATCGATGTCCGATTCTGAGGTTAATTTTATTCAGAATATACTGGTATACACCAGTCCAATGGGTATTAGTGTTGGCTTACCGATATAGCTATAATAATAAAAATTTCGACAAGACCGGCATTTTTAAGAACCTGACACACTATTATAGCACAGACATACTATACTATAGGATTCATTTAGTACGATACAAGATATTTTCTAATTAACAGTCGCGGAAGGACAAGCTAATTGGTGTCTGTAGGTTTCGGACATGGCAGTAGGCGCCAGGTTTAAACCAGAATTTTTAGTCTAGTGGAGTTTTTTCCTATCAGGTACAGATTAGTATGCTGAATATAGCCCAAACAGATGATCCTTTTTCTCTATGCCTTCTATATCCACTACGGTACTGATGACAGTTGAGATCGCGATGCCCGAATGCCAGAGTGCGTTACTGGCGATCCGCGACGGGATCACCGTCGAGGAACTGCTAGTGTCCGCGTGCACAAAAGGCCAACTTTCAGCCAACGACTACTTTTTGCGTTTCCAAGCATCTCTTGACAGTCCAGAATATTACGTCGCTCCTCGTACGAAACTCCTGGATAACCTGGTGAGTGGCTACAGAGTAAGCTCGTATAATGGTAACAGTGTCCGGCAGACGTTGGCGACTGGACAAATCCGTAGGACCCGTCCGTAGGTCTAATTTTTTGTTGTGCGTAGGTCATATAGTGATCAGGACACTTGAAAGAGCCTGAATTTCCAGAGATTCAACACGAACCAAGAAGCTACGAAATGTTGCGAAACAGCACACGCTAGTAACAGACTTTGCCCTTTGACGATAGTGGCTAAAAGACTCGCAAATCCGAAGCTGCCTTTTTCGACATTGCTACCCTTCCGTTCTAACTCCCTTGAAGAGATTTTCTCAGTTGCTTTGTTTCGTACTATCGTAACCTTCCGTCTTTGGAGAAACCGCGAGACGAGCTACTTAGAGTAATGGCCGTTGATCAGTGAGTCATTGCTTATTAAATCACTGGTTTCGGCTGTCGTTTCTTTTTCTCCTTTTCCCTACTGCCCCCGTCTTTACCACTACCGTCCAGTTGTTCGAGGCGCTTGAGGTGTGCCCGAAAGTGCTCTACCAGGTAGAGCTTTCGCGGACAACGACGGACCAGCTGTTTGGTTTCTCGGTTGAAGCCGAGTTGTCGGAAAATAGCGACCATCAAGACGAGTTGTGTGTATACGTGTCACGAGTTGAGGAGGGCAGCCTGGCACACAGCCAGGGCCTAATCAAGGCCGACGAGATTATGGTGATCAACGGGGCAATCGTGGCCGACCTCGACATGATGTTCATCGAGTCGGTGCTACAAGAAGAACTCTCACTCTGCATGATGGTCCGATCGTCACGGATGGAGGCCCCGGATATCGCCACTGGATCATGCAGCATCCGATCTGCCGACAACTACATCGAATCATTGGTACGTAAATATTATAATATTTTGCTATACAAACGAGGCGACAAGCACCTGTTCACATCGTACGGACCAAAGTGTGACAGAGATAAAGTGAGAGGCTGAGCGAGACTGAAATAAAGCTATATAACGTAGCTAGTAGTAGCACCTACTGAATAACGGGGACAGAGCACACAATAATGGTAAATACACATTTCGTTGCTTTACGCTAACATCCTTTCTGTGCGTATATGGGTATGTGACCCACTATTTGCTCGTCAATCGGGTTTTCTGCTGATGACAACCCCTCTCGTTCCTTGATTGCGGTGATAGTAGGCTATCAGCTCGAAGCAGGCAGGTTGCCGACAAAAAGTGTGAAGCGGAACGAGTTGGCAGTTCGCTCATTTTAAATGCGTTCTGGTTTGGCACCGTTTCTAATGGTTATTCGTCTCTCTCCGTCAATCAGTCTGGCCGGAGGTCTGTTCGAAGGGCTATTGCTGTTTATTTTCAGTTAGCTGAGTTGGATAGTCCGCGCAACTAACTGAACTCTGCGCACGCACGCATATATATCGTCAACGTGTGAACCATTGCCACTATTATCGCTAACATCACCGAAACGCTTTCGTTGCTTAAGCTCTCGCCCCCCACACTCGCTTGCCAGTGGTAGTGATCAATATAGTGCTGTAGCAGATAGCTGACATAGCACGGAGCGCTTCTAGCTAACATGGGAAAAGCTAGCTGGCTAGACAGGAGAAAATAGTTGATTAGTTTACGTTGGGCCAGCAACAGAGTGCGGCACGCATCAAGCCGCCTCTGCGATATTTCACTGTATCGACATACGTGGCAGTGTTATACACATACAGCCCTATCTAGGTACCCCTAGCTTACGTGAGCCGACGTGTGGCCTGTTGCAGCGATGTACAGTATCGACGAAGATCACAATCCTAATCCTTTCAACCAGAGTGATAATGTCGGTGATGATCCACAACTAGCTGCTGCTGCTGCGACAATTTCGTTACAGGTATGTCCACCTCCCCCGTGCGATGACGTACTATCAGAAGAGATGATTGGAAAGTTGATCGTACCGTCGCCAATCTGGGGTTCACAAGAGACTCGGTCTCCCGATACGTCGGGTAGGCCAACACCGTCGCCAGTTCAAGTGTGCGAACCACCCGGAGCAGCAGGGCTGTCTAATGAACAAATGGAATCGCTGCTTAAGGTCATTGAGGATTCATGCAAAAAAACTGCCGAACAAGTGACGGAATATTGCCGGGGCGGTGATCGTCGGAGGTCGAGTTTGGGCGGTTCCCAAATCAACCTCCAATCGGTGCAGGCGGCACCAGGATCGGCCTTGGGCCAAACGGGCTCATTAGGGCAATATCCGACGTCCGCCTCGTTCGCAGGTCCCACACCGCAGACCACAATCACGAAGCAGATGTCCGACGCGGAAAAGCTCCGCAAGGTCATCCTCGAACTGGTGGACACCGAGAGGACCTATGTAAAGGTGGGTACGTTTTTTTTGAGCACTTTTTTCTAACCCTATTTGTTGCACAATATACGTACACTTTTCCAAACTATTTCTGTCCTTGTTACTATCCGCATTTTCCCTCGCGGCATTTCTCTATCCCTACACAAACCTGGCGACCGACCTCTCTCAGTAACTTCTGCGGGTGGGTTCTGCATGCATGTAGTCGAGCAAGCATACCAGCCAGTTGTGCGTTGGCTATCCACTTTGCTAAATAGACCTTGTTTCTACATGTACAACCTATATATATCTTGACGATAAATGAATCCCCCATGTATCTGGTGACTACACACTGTATCCCCAACAAACAGCCAACGCGTATGTTCCTAGGTCAGCTGCAGCCTTAGTCAAGTGACCTACGCGACCTGATTGTTATTGGGGTGTTATTTTCTGTTCCTTCTCCCTTTTTGGTATTCGTCATTTCGTTGCTGATCGTAATGATGGTGCCGCGGCTGGCGCCGCATTTGCAGCAAATGGGAGAGCTCATTGATTGGTACGTCGCTGTAGGCAACAAAAGCAAACCGCCCAACAGCGAAGTTACTAAGGTAAGGGAAGTTCCACTTTTCTTCTTACTATATAGAATAGAAACTTCTGCTGGCTGATTTAGCACTCGCTGTGCATGACCCAGTAACCGAATTTAACTTACGACCGCTTAACATTACCTGATTAGGGATTTCAAGGTGTACATTGAACATATCTGATAGACGCGGCAGATCTAAGTATGCAATTGTTAGAAACAGAATAATTTACTGCATACGGAAAGTACATCGAATGGCTGTCAATACTCGAATGTGTTATTCCGTTAGCAGCACATGACGCTGAATCAAGCGGAGTGCAGACGTGGGCACCCGTGCACGGATCGAGTGAAGTTGTATCAGACCGATTCCAACTAGATACGATTCTGAAAGCTTGCGTGTGTGAGTCTTTATATGGGTTCACGTCAACGAGGATCAGTAGCCGAGTACACAATGTAATTAAGCCGATGAAGCTGAGTGCTAGCACTGATTCATCCGCGATCTCCAACTAGTGGAAGCACAGCAGTATTACGGGGTCACCGGTGGTTTGATACGAACGTCGTCAAGGCGCGTCTCGCGACCAATCCATGTTTAGTTCCATGTTCTCCATGTTTAGAAACCAGCGTAATTAAATAAAAAAAAAACACCTATTTTATCAAGCTATACTAATTCCGATGAAAAACAAGTTCATCGGCAAGTATGATACCGCCGCGAGCCGTGATAGACGTCTGCGATTTCTGGATAATCCAGTGATTCGAATTTAGCTTGCTAGGAACGGTTTCTGCCCATTGTAAAATCGGTATAAGATATAAACACGTACGCGTTCATACTGTGTCTACGATTTGAATGTTGTTTGATAAATCATATTACGCTAACAGGGATGTTTCCTAGGTGGCGTAAAATTCAGCTTCATCGTTTTCATAATGCAGATCATGCTATGCTGCTTCTAGCTGGGTCCAAATGGGCTACTGTTAATTAAAGAGCCTTTTAATTGAAGTGTTTGTGTTAGTATGTAACTTTCTTCTATGTAACAGCACTAGGGCAATTCACGTATAAAGTGAACGGGTACTTTGTGTGACTT
Organism: Varroa destructor; assembly: GCF_002443255.2. Classification (NCBI taxonomy): domain Eukaryota; kingdom Metazoa; phylum Arthropoda; class Arachnida; order Mesostigmata; family Varroidae; genus Varroa; species Varroa destructor. Next base: position 6,298,147 of record NW_019211456.1, read on the forward strand.
CGACAGTTGCAAAGAGGGCCAAATGTTCATCTACATCAGGGAAGGATTCAGGCGCTAAGCAAGCTCTTTTTCGCACGACGTATAAAGAAAACTCGAAAATCGAGCGTGGGCTCGCAGACCCAACGCAACATACGGGGACAGAACACAGTGCATGGATATAGAAATATATGCCGTAAATTGAGTTAGCTTTTGAAAATTTCAGCATCTCAACAGTCTACTGGAAAACTATCTGGAACCGACTAAGCGCGAACAATTTTTCGCTAACAGCGAAATCAATGCCTTATTTGGAAATATACAAGATATAGTACAATTCCAACAACAATTTCTACAAAGTCTTGAGGATGCCATTCAGATGGAGTCCGGCTTCATGCAACTCGAACATCCTAACTATTTCAAGGTAAACATTATGATGTATCATCGCTACCTACAATTTACTAGCTATCTTATATATAATCTATCCAATCTGCGCTAAAACCACCGCTAACCTACTAAATAAAGCTCACTGTTTAAAAAGGTGAACTCAATGTATGTTTTGTTAAAATAGGTTTGGATTGCTGCTCTTTTCTTATTGCCATTCCCACCTTTGTCTATTACAGAATATCCTGTTTGCTTTGGGTAACTCGTTCATGTTCTACACTGACCAGTTTAAGCTGTACAGTTCTTTCTGCGCTAGTCATTCAAAGGCACAGAAGGTTCTACACCCGAGTAAGTACATGTTCCCTGGTAGACCGGCAAAACCAACCGCTTAGTCACACACATTATCGACATTATGACAGTTAATGCCCCATCAATTGTAGTCCAGTTCCTTCTATTCCAGTTCCTACAATCCATTCAACAACCGTGCAAATAATAGATTTAACGCAATCAGCTCATTACGCATAATAGCAGCTATACATTGACGTTATAACTTACGGGATACATGCCTTGCGTATAACAGAATGAACAAGTGACATACAATAGTGAACAGAATCATTTGGTAGATACTGATGGGATCGTAACATCCCGCCATGAAAGAAAGAGAGCTCGACAGGGCAGCTATAGGTCCGCTATGCTTACTCTAATCGGCTTACGATTGATGAACTTTAATTGATCCCTTAGCGGAAAGTGGCACTGTTAGCAGTGCGTCAGCATGTCTTACGTCCGAGATGACGTGCTCCGCGGGGTCCACATCGTCGGTGCAGAACCGCAAAGGGACTCACAGCTTCTCCCTTGAGTCCTACCTCATCAAGCCAATTCAGAGGATCCTCAAGTACCCGTTGCTTCTTCAGCAGTTAAAGCACCTCACAGACCCGGTCACCGAAGAGCATCAACATTTGGCGGAGGCCCTCAAGGGTGCGTATGGCCACGTTTTCAACACGTAGATTTTGCGGGCATCAAGAGACATCTAGACAGACAATTCTATATAGCTAACTAACGGATTAACGAACCGACGTTGGTGAGACGTTCAAGGGAACGCGGCAAACTCCTTTACTCATCGCGAATGTCGTCTTGCCAAAACTTGATTGAGCTTCCTCTTTAGAACCGATAAGACGAGAGTGTTAGCTTGCTCACGCTGGACGACAAGGAACATTTCTAATAAGTTGGCAGTAACGCTTGAGTGTTTCTTGCGAAAGCCACTTGCTCTCGTAGCTAAAAGGCAGGTTATCAGACGGACCTGAAAGGTGTTTGCTAGCTACCGACTGCGTATCTACCTAGCATCGTTGTTTGAATGGGCTTCGTCACACGCAGGTGGGAACTATACGCTACTGGCGGGAAAAAACGGAGTTGTTAATATCGATTTTATAATAGGCTGGTAATCGTTGCTGCCATAATTGTCCTAGATATAATTTTTACTGTTAATAGAAGACGGCTGGAGCGCAGTAAAGGCTCTATCTGTTTACAACTTATGTTGCTTAGCCTTGATGCTGCCAGTAACAATACATATAAATAACATCACTCGAACACGACAACGATTTTGTTCTATCTGTCTAGGCATGGAAAGGGTGGCGGAACACATCAACGAGATGCAGCGCATTCACGAGGAGTACGGGGCAATTTTCGAGCACCTTTACAGACAGCATACGCGCACCACCAAGCAGGCTGTCGACCTAAGTCCGGGCGAGTTGCTCTACTACGGGGGCGTCGAGTGGCTCAACATCGCCGAGTTTCTCGGCAAGATCAAAAAGGGTCTCGAGCTTCACGCCATGTGTTTTGTGTTCCGCACGGCCGTTGTGTTTCTATGTAAAGAACGGATCCGACAAAAGAAGAAGCTAATGGCACGTAGTATAGACAGTTTTGCACAGCCTTATCGATTATCAGGCTGTCGACAGCAGTTCAAACTATAGAAGTTTCATAGATAACAATTAGTACAATTGCTGGACGGCTTATCTGGCCTGCACATGTTCACCTTTACGGACGAAAACGCCAGAACTAAATGTCAGTGTCTAAAGAGATACGTGCATCGCTATCTGTTTATGATATATGTGCACGTCTCGCTCACCATTCATGACTCGTTTCCTTTAATTTACAACTCAATGACGATGAAAAAATGATAGGGAAGCTTCAATTTAGGTTTTACAGCAAAAAATTTGTTGATTATACTCCATTTACCGGCATGGTCTTGCTAACAAGATTGATTTGTTCACAAGCAAGCAAAAAATACCCTTTTAGAGTCCTTTTTAGCGTTGCCACGGAAAATAACGATATCAGCTTATGCAGATTTCATTAAGAGAAGGCTGGAAGGTATGATCTGGCGATGAAATAGCTAATCTGGTAGGCACAAAATGAGTCAAGTGTAGTTCCCGCAGCAATTATCGCCAAGAAAATTTTATTATATATATATATAACACAATTATCTATGACTTTCGATAGTTTTGCTTAAATGATGTACCTTGAAGTTCCGCTTAAACTATCTAACTTGAAAGCATACTAATAGCAGAATTATATTTAATCCTAGGGCGGAGCAATTAAGGGTTCTTCGGGCGCGAATGAGGTGGAAATCATTCGCTACCAAGTGCTGATACCCGTCACCGAAGTACAAGTTAGAGCTAGCAACCAGAAAGACGCTGAGTCACGTTTTCTCTGGGACCTCATTCACCTCAAATCGCAGATTCAGAAGCGCTCGGAAAAACTCTATCAGCTTTCCAATAGGTAAACGTACGATTTGGATTAATGTAGCACAGACAACAATGGCTGTAGATTTGTGTTATATGTCTTGTACTTCGTAGAAGGTAATTTTTTCCGAAGCATGATTTTCAAGACAGCCGAAATGACCGTTGGAAGCAATACTGTCTATACCCAAATCTAGTGTTGATAGACAAAATTTAGCGAAACATTTAAGCACACTTAGTTGGTACTCTTGAAATCAGGTAATCTACGAATGCACATACACATACACGCATGCAGAGCTAGAGGAAGGTTTACAATGGCCGCACTGTTGAATAAATATTTCGACGGGTCTTATGTATGGTTATCTACGATTCATTATTGCATCAGACGGCGGGCTTCCAGCATGAAGTGAGGTGGGCCTTCGTTTAGGCTCGAACCTATACGACTTCTTGTGGTCCTAAGTTTGATCAGCAGACACGCTAGGCTCTACCGTCACGGAGACAGCGTTTAAATATCTTTTTTCCGTTTGCTACGATTTTAGTACAAGTGACTTTCGGAATGCGTTTCTTCGGACGATCCGTCAGATTATCCGCGAAAGCGTGAGGAACATGACGGTACCCGCAGCCTCGGGTGGGGCTAACAACCCCGGCCTTAGCAAGGTCAGCGGGGCGCAGACCATGACGCGAACTTTGAGCGGCAAGCGGCGCAGTAGGCACTCGGGTGAGACGGATGTCCTCGGAGGCAGCGGAGACATTCTCTCCTCGCCGCTACACGGGGCGACCGGCACCATTGCATCCGCCAGTGATTTCAGGACGCGCAGTCGAACCGTGAGTCTAAAACCTCCCTGAAAAGTTGCACAACTGATTTCATTGGATTGCATTCATGCTACATAAATGCCACGTTCGAAGATCTTCTAAGTGAATGAACGATATTGCCTTTCACGCGCAGGCGACATTAGTATTACACGCTATAAAGCCTTGCGCATTCGCTGAAGTCATGTTATCGATTATACGCAGTTCCTCAAACAAAATATAGAAGCACACAACTAACATCCCGCAGCTTGTTGAGCTGTCTAATACTCTGTTACCATATTTAGTTGACCTCCTAAACTAGTTTTACCGCAAACTGTCGAGTAAATCGCCTTTCAGCTTTACTGTATAACCCTTTAACCCTATTATAGACCGACAATGGCTATGATGCACCATGGCACCCTCTATTACATCGTTATCCTATGAAGACTGATTAGTACCTTCATAGAAATCTACGTGTCGATTTATTTATTTTTTAAATTAATTAATCGTAAATTCTTGCACCCATTGCTATGTAAATGCGTCATGTTTGTGTGCTTAGTTCGGGCGTTTGTGGGTTCCTTGATCTCAGCATCACCTAATAAAAATCTTAGGCTAATAAGCTAAAAGTGGCCATTCATGCAGATACGTCAGTACCATTGGTAATGATAGTATATAGGCTAAATAGAATGTATGTAGAACGTAGTCGCATCTTCCCTTAGTAAGCGTTAACAACGTGCATGTGGTGGTGATACGGACGGCGTTTCCGGGTGTTCTCTCTCCTGGGCGGTGGTTGCTTGCGCTCGTTGCGTACGTCGCCCTAGGTGACGGACTCGATGGATGCCGTAGCGGCATCGGACTTACGAGCCGTCGCCGCTGCAGCGGTGGTAGCCCGTACCCAGCGCGGCATGCAGTTGCAGCAGATGCAGCAGCCTTCGATGCAGATGCCGGATGAACCATCCGACAACGATGAGTCGGACAATCTCGAGGAACACCGGCCAGACATTCTCTTCAACCCTATCGAAGCATCAGCTCGGGCTCACTCGTCATTATCGGTACGTTAGAGCGCTTGTATGACGAGTCACGATAATTTGTCCAGCTCAGCCCAGAATCGCAATATCAGCTCGACGCTTAATGCGAATGCCGATCGCGTGTCATACGTTGTGACCCATACGCAGCGTCCGTCGTCATGCTGGTAGTCAATGGATCGCATGTTAAGATGGGCAATGTAAATAATTGATCTTTGGGAATATTCACTTGCTGATTTGACTTCTTTGAAGAAATGTTCATTAAAGTATCTGTATTGTGGAAATGTAAGCTTCGATACATAAAAATACTTATGCCTTTAACTTTTCTCATAAATCACCAACTATTTTGATAAGTTCTACACGCATAGTGAAAGGGCTGATAGCAATACAGAATACTGCTGGTTCTTCGACGCCGCTGCTTATTGCAGGTGTCGAGCGGTCAGTCCGGATCACAGCAGGCTCGCCTCATTCAGTCATCGACTAATAACCAGAATCAAATCTATGATGAGCAACAATCCGAAGAAGCAAGCTCGCCTATTTGGAAACCTAGGCCGGGTTCAGCTCCGCTAACGGGTAAGCAATATCGAATATTTTGTATCGCACTTTACGGATAAAATGTCAGTTTTATATGACCGCACATTTCTCGACAATTCATCAGTGTTAGATTGTTTGTCTATATATGGTTTATCTTTGTCCCGTGTGTGACCATTTTTTCAAAAAAAAAAATGGCGTCTACCTATGACCATAAATAGCTCCAAATTATCCATAGAACAGCCTCGTGCTTCTTTCCTTGGCTAGCAGCAATCGCACCGCTTACTAGAGCGCTTCCTTTTGCTTACGAAGTTGCCCCAAAGCATTTTTGATCGGTTCAACTAACGGGGAGTGTACGAGCATTTTGTTTTCTTCAAGCATAGGGGCACATATGGGCTCGGTCAGAGTATTTCCGTTTATCTTTTTACTATGTATTTGGCTTCAGATTTTTTAAAAGCTGGATTCCACGTGTCCGTACTCCAGTCACGCATGCGTAGGTATCGTGGTTTAGAGAAAATTCTACGTACATAAATACGGCCCGATGAAAACCGGCCCCGCGTTTATAGACAAATTTTTGGCTCGCCAGATCTGCATGTTTGTTTCCGCTGTACACTATCTTGCTGACAATTTACAGACTAATCCTTAAACTGTTACATGTGCTTGAGTATCCAGGGGGTTCTATAGTTATTTTGAACGCGTCGTTTGTTTAGCCCACCAACTAAACACCACAGTGGGACATATACATATTTTCACTCCTTTTTTGAGCGAATTGACACGACGTTTCTGTTGTGGTCTGGTGGATTCAGAAATTTGCCCTTGGCGCTTGCTACCTTACTTCTGTATTTGGGCGTTTGTATGGCCTGGCAGCAAGCCGATTCGCAAGTTTTCTGATTTTTCATTTTTGTCCCGCCTCTGTCCCTTCCCTTCCCAGGTGCCCAGATGGGAAATAAAGAAGTACTACTGTAATAATCCGTGTACACAGGAGGAGAAGGCTCTGGTGGTGGCGACGCACGTATCGACAACGTCATTAGCAGTGGGCGTATGACATCAACGGACGTTGTTGCAGCGGCCGCAACAACGATAGGCAGCGCAGCGGGGCCCCCGTCAGCGGGATCTGCGCTTGGCCCCGGAACGCCGACGTCTTCCGCGGGCCAGCAGCGGCAGTATTTTATGTACAATGACTACCACAATACTCTCGGAACTTCGATGAGCATGGGGGTGTACGAGGGGCAGCAGCTTCCACAGCCGCCTCCAGAAGAAGACGAGGAAATTGAGGAAGAAGGCGACGAGGAGGTTGAACTCGACGAGCCGCCTCCATTGCCGCCACATCATCACTATCAACAGCATCCCGAAGACACATGCTAAACAAAAACGAAACAAACAAACGGGAATAGTGGAAAAGATCTCACCTGCTAGACAAGAAGGTCAGCGGTTGGACGGTGTAAAAACAAACAAATCATCAATACAAGTAAGATAATGATACACGATCAACAAATACACAGCGTCATTCATCCATAGCGCACAACAATCAGCGCGGCAACAACCTACATTCATGCACGAGACGGAACGGGGCCGCCGACAATAGGCATGGTACGTGTGCGGCCTGTTCTCATAAGATTTGCGATGGACGGCTAAATAGGAACAAGAAGTGGCCTAAACAGCAAACGGGTATGCTCTACAAATATGACCCGTGACATCAACGAGACATTTAAGACCTGGTATGAGCACTCGACAACCGTGAGGAACGTCAAAGGGAATGCTCATCTGGCACTAGTCACAATGCACACATACAGAAACAAACGTACTCACACGTTGTCGGCTTACCTGCTGCATCGCTCGAGTCTGAAGGCTTTTCCTATATGCCTCCTCAGGCAACGTCGTATGGTAACAGAACACATCACAGAGGCGGATGAAGCATTATCACATCGATGAAGAATACGGTTAGATGAGAGAGAGAGAGAGAGAGGGAGAGGGGGAGAGAAGGAGATAGTGTGTGTGTGTGTGAGAGATAGGGAGAGAGCGAGAGAGCGATAGCGAGAGAGAGAGAGAGAGAGAGAGAAAGCGTGTTTTCGTGTGCTCAGAATGTTCGACGTGCAGAAGGTCATGACAAACATTCTACCCTTCCTCGCGCGCTCGCTCAAGCATTGGTTAATGATAACTACTGACAGTATTACGTCTACTATGATTATTACCTACTGAAAAAAGCCTACACTTACTACAAACTGATGAGAACTCTAAACGGCACCACTATATTACTACAACTATTAAACGAAAGGAGAGCACGAACATAGGGCACATGTTCAGCAGTACTTCAGGATCGTGTTAGAAGCATTCGCAATGATGATTAACTCTCTAGATACAGTTAATAAACAAAGTGCTAATCAATCTGTACGAACTTTTAGTAATATTTTTCCGCTTCCGTTAAATAGCGAAACAGAAAAAAAGGGGGGTACAAAAGCAACACAACTAGGGAAACAGACGAGCGGAAAACGGCGAAACTTGGTGACCTGCTGACTACGAGTTGTACTATATTCATGAATACGATTAGCTCTGAAGGAAGGCTTATCAATGGCGGCGAATGATCATGAAGAACAATGCGGTGAGCAGGAATGCCGGCGGGGGGTGGCAGGGTAAGTAAAATCGTAACGACATAGGACGAAAATAGGGCGTTGACGAGCCGCAACTGTCGAACAGAAGGAAATGACTTGCAGATGTGCAGGGAGAAGAACGGCAATCGCCAAATAAGGATCACAGAAAGAAACTGCCCTTCGAAGCAGATTTATGAACAAAAACAGCTACGTTATTACTACAACAACATTAGCGGGCGGAAAAATGAACCAAGAGAAAGTCAGGAGGGAACAGGCGCAAATAGTGCAACAAGACAATAAATACCGAACCGGTGAAAACGTCAACAACGTCATGGCGATGATGGCGACGGTGATGATGGCGCAGGACGGCCAACGTTGTTCTTACGTCGCGTAGAAAATACGCTAATACTAATGAGACAATGACAAAAGAAATGTGAGCAGTGATAGTATCAGGTAGCAGCTGCAACTTCATAAATTTCGTCTCTTTAAGAGGGGACGCCAACAATACGAAAAAAGAGGACATGAAGTACGAAGAATCATCACTCATCAATCCTGCTAACAGAAAAAAGAAAGAAAAGATAATTAATAATAAAAACAACAACAATAAAGACAAGAGACGATGAATGATAACAGCAACTGGAACATCAGAAGCGGGCATAAATCATAATTGAAAAAAAAAAACAAATGTATGATATTAATAATGATAACAACAATAGTAAGAGCGCGAGGCAACAACCGCACAGAAACTTAAACAGGGGTAGATACAGAGAGGAGACAGTTACGTAAAATAAAAATGATCAATTGGGCGGAAGTCGAAGAGGAAGGACGAACGTAATATTCACCTGTTATAAGAAAAAAGACAATAATAATAATAACGAGAAAAATGAACGCAGTGAAAACTAAACCGCGGGAAATCTACAAAAGTAAATAAGCGACAGAACAGAAACGCAGATTCGAGCACACAGAAGTCCGAGCACAGTCCGCCTCGCGTCATTCCGAAGCCGCAAGTCGACGGTCTCTTCAAATCAAGTTACAAATGTAAATAAATACTCCTCTCAACGTCTGTTATCAGCAAGTGCTCATCTCACTGCGGTACGTGTACTTATTTTTTTGACGATGATTACTATTATTATGACACGCATTTTTGGTCCGGGCGTGCGTACAATCTACATCAATCTGTAACAGATCGCGCTTAAACTGCGTCCATGCAGAACGCTGCCATCTAAAGCCATAAAAACGACGTCAGAGTTGAAGTCTCCTAACTAGACAAAACGTAATTTAATTAGTGAGTTCAATATAATTTCTCTAATGTTGTGTGAAGCTTATTTGCTGAGTAATAACTACTACGTGTAAATATTAGGTAAAGACCGAAGTTGAATGGAAAAACTCCACCAAGAAGACGATATAAAAGAAACTGGGTATAAAGATAGGATCGCTGATAGTGTTTTCGTTTTATTTTGGCACTGGCTGTACACCTTACAGGTAAGGTACCTGAATCCTTGTAATGAACAAAAAGGCAGAGGAAGACCGAAGAACAAACCAATAACAAATATTCAACTGCTCAACAGTCGGCTTCAGTAATCTTCGCTTGACTCGGGCCACTTGGCTTGTGACCGTTTCCCGCCAAAAACATCAGCAACAGAAATACATCTACATAAATAACCATATATATATATATATATATATGCACACACACACCTACATTCAGTGACGATGCAATGCACACACAAGAATAAACAACTAAACGAATTTGGCATTAAAATTACGCACATACACAATGACACACGCAAGCGCGCGTTCCACCCCACGGGCATCTGATACATTCATTTCATTTAGGGTATAGCCTATATCTTTCTGTATATAGTCATTTTTATTTCAAGTTAAATTTTAAATCTGTTTTCGTGACCGATGTTCCCAAACCGACTAAAAGGCCAGTCAAGGACTACGCAACACAAATTCAGTTACAATTTGAGAGCCTATTTTTTACGATGCGCGTCAAATTTTTATGTAGGGATGTCATATGAAATACAAGCGCGTAGGTCAGACGAAGCCATGCATGAATCAAGTGCTGGTTACTTGCTTGGACCGTTTTTTGTTCTAATTCTTCGTTACGATGGAAGCATTATTGGATCGTCATGGGTCTACGAGAAGATTTTGCGGTGCAAACGGAGCTCTTCGATGTCCTCAGTAAAACAAACGATACCTATTCGACTTCGGCATGGAGTTCAGCTTATTTTTACTGACTTGCAATTGTTATTCAATGGAACACTTATCCTGCTAGAAACGTTATTGCTCTGTGCTAAGAAGATGAGACATGTGAATCTACATACTCAAACGCGTGCGTAACATTGGCCATCAAACAGCAACGGACACAAAAAGAAATACACAAACTTCAACATTATATTTACGGATAGAGAGTGTATAAGTTAGTATCATACAAAAAAAAACATACTAACAATAATAGCAACAACATATATGGTGCGAATAGAAAAGAAAACTTATCGAGATCGAACGGAAACAGTAGGTGGACGATGGAAAATAAATACAGTGAATAGCTATAATAAAGGTGGAACGGAAAAAGGTCACAGATGATGACAGAGAGACATGGGCTAAGAGAAAGATGATAATGATTATTATAGAGGTTAATTATAATAATAATAATAATTATTATTATTATAAATGATTATGATAATATGATTCAACATTGAAAGTTCTCGCGGTGAAGGATGGCATTATGACGACGACGAAGAAGAACTTGATGAACAATAATGATGATTATATTATGACGATGATCATAATGAAGAAAAGGTGGAGCTAATTATAACGAATGCTGCTACTCTATATTATGATAATGATTGAAGGTTATTATAATTATATATTGTAGACTATTCATAAAACAATAATGATCGACGAAGACCACACTAATTATTGATGAAGAAGGGCATAATGATGATGGTACTAATAATACTAACGATAAAATAATAATTATAACAACAATAATAATTATTGTAATGAATAATTAACTAATAAGAAGGCAGCGTGACTAAGAATAATTACAGACATAGTGGAAGCTATATGTCTAAGCTGGTGAGAGAGTGGCTCGAGAACCAGAAAAGAGTAAATGTCGACGGCGGTGGCGACGACGGCGACGGCGACGACGACGACGATGACGCCAGTAGCTCTCGCCGAACTTGAGAAAAACAGAAAATACCTAGATATAGAACAGGCTGACACGACTCTCCATTATTCAGTGTACGTGTCAATGTATGAGTGCGTGACAAACGAGGACGAAAAGAAGAGAGCGAACAGATCGGGAACAACCCATGGTGTTTGTTGCAGCGCAAAGAACAGCGCATCCAGCGGCCAACGACCGCGTCTGGGCCTGTCACCTGTAATTTAGCACAGAAGACACCAACAACACTAACATTATAGGTCATTCATTATTATTATTGCTGATTCAACCTTGCTGAGTGGCATGAATCCAAACAGATATAATACACGTAACAAACAAACAAACTGCATACGATTTTTTACGATGCGCAGACGGAATCGCGCCGAGGTTAGAGGCACGCATAGAGATGGAAGGAAAACAAATCGCTCTATGGAAAAAAAATGAATGAGATTTTAAAGACTTGAGTATAAAGAATGAAGTACGAGTGCGGAAAGCGTGAACGTTTGGTGACGAAATGATAATTATACATAAAACAGATGTATAACGGTGGTCATGACGAAAAGGGTAATTCCAATGAAAACACTAATAATTATGATAAAAAATAATGATAACACGAGCAGTAACAATAATTATGTATATAATATAAAGTAATAACAACAACAATACTAAAAACGAGCAGGCATTGAACTGTGACAAGGAAGACAGAAAAAAACATAAGGCTAAAAAAAGAAGATGATTATGGAGACTGATTGAAAAATTACAGATACACAATACACTAATTATAATTAGCAGTATTATTATTATTATGAATATTCATTATAGTAGTTATTATTGACATTGATTATTATTACGCAGTGTGCAACTACTGACAGTCGTGTCATTTTTGACAATAATTATAATTACTATCATTATTATCCAAATGACTGATCTATTATCATTAATCTGTTATTGATTGGCAACGATTCGACAATGATGCTCATGGTGACGCTACTATAATAAAACGAGAATAATTATAACGATTCTAGCGATAAAAACTATGAAAAGTAAAGGGCGATAATAATAATAGTAATAATACTATTAATTATTATATGAGAATGATAACTATAACGTAATGTTTAGTTGATTACTTTCCAGTTCCTAATATAATTATAATAATTAGTTATATTTATTGTTATGACGATTATTAGGACAGCCTATGATGAACGCTGACCGATTCCGCTACGCCAGCTGCTAATGGCGGAATTATCATTATTATAGTTATAATTATATAATTGTTATGATACCAATAATAACACGTAAGTAAAATGAATCATGATTATAAGAATATTACTAATTATTATTATATTACTAATAAATAATTATTGACATATTGACACACTTTGGTATTTTGGTCGAAGCGACCGACGTTGATAAAGATTTCAAATGTTGCCTATCCCGACCCTGACCCCCTCCCCTCTCCCTCCCCCTCCCCCCGCCACACACATACACCTATACAACACACACACACACACACACAAATCCACCCTTATCTATCTGTCTGTCTGGCTGTCTCTCGCTCTCTCTCCCCCTCTCTCCTCCCGCCCCTCTCCCCTCCCCTCCCCCTCTCTATCTATCTCTCCCTGCCCCCCCCCTCTCTCTTTGTCTATCTATCTATCTCTCTCTCTTTGTCCATCTCTCCCCCCTTGCTCGCTCTCTCTCTCTCTCTGTCTGTCTGTCTGTCTGTCTGTCTGTCTGTCTGTCTGTGTTTGGTAATTTTTGAAAATTACCAACTAAATTCTTGCTTTTGACGACAACATGCCAACGAATACATTCCACTGTAACAACTATAATAAGGTTGATCCGAATAATTATTATACATTACAATTATCGACGTATAATAACTATATAATATAACATGCAGAGGCAGAGACAGCAGATTAACACGACGCCAAAATGAAAAGCCAGCCAGCTAGTCGTACAGTAATACGATTACCAGCTGTACACAACAAAAATGACAGACTTAAGCCGACGCTTCACAATCTATCGGAAAATCTGAGAAGGAAAATGGCCGATATTATTTCGATGGTTCGTTTTTGTTATAGTACTTATGTGTTGGCATCCATTTGAATAAGTACATATAATCGTTGACTTCTTTTTCTTTTTTTTGGATCATTTGTATGTCGAACATTTTATGCTATGGCGCGACATCCAGCTCTGATGCAGTGACTGGTGATTGGTTCGTTTCAGGCGAAAACTTATTTGTAAAATTAGCTATAAGGAACAATTAGAGAGATTCGTTGAAAAACATCAGCTTCGCTAAGCTGTTAACCACGGGGGGTTATTCTCTGGGCCATTTCTTCTGTACACTTGACTTGATGCTAAAAATCACAAGTAAGATTTGTTCTCATGGCAAATGTTCGCCGTCCGCGACAACAGTTTCAATACCAATTGCTAAAATAGCCCATTTGCTATAGATACTCAATTTCCGCAATGTTATGCAAATCGCTTGAAATAAAGATCGAAGTCAGATAGTGCTCTACTACCAAATCAGAGATGTTTTTTTTTTCTTTTTTCTTTTTTTTTTTTTTTTTTTTAATTATTGAGTACAGGGTACAATGCGACTTTTCGACCAATATAATCGAATGATGCAATAAATACTGAAATTGAGATTATACCAAAAAAAGTGTTGCAATAATAATAATAACAATGACTATAACGCTATACAGATTAGCTAGCACAAACGAGTGTTTGACATTTCTGTCGAACGTACCACACAGGTACTGTCACAATAATAGAGCTAGTAGTAGAGACTCTTCTTCCCCTTAGCTACCCCTTTGCCAGATGACATATTGCATTGTTTACTACAGAAACATAATGGCTTTGTTTTCACGTGTCTCACCATGGACAGACTCACGCGCATAAAAACATAGAGATCAATGAAACAATAGCATTGCTTTCGCTGGTTTTATCGTATTATTGTTCGCTCGATTTCTTCTGTCACCGTCATACAATCAGGTACTCTTGACACGATTACGATGATTGCGGCCTTAAAAACGGCAAACAACGGAAATCTGTACAGAATTCAATTTAGTATTGGTTACATTTTGACTAATAGCAGACGATACGAGAAGTCGTTACAGGTTTATATAGCTGGGCACAAAGTAGCCAGTTTCGAAAATATGGCACTGTGGTTTCAAGGTGTAAGGACAAAATTAGTAGCAGACAGATCGATTTATGAAGAGCCAAACAAGGATGATGTACGAAAAACAGCTCGCGGGCTGGCGAAGCCGCTGTTGACAGACGTAGGACACTAAGGAGCCCGTGGACGGACATACGTACACGAATACCGATAACAACAAACAAACAAATAATAATAATACTACGCTGAGTGACTGATCACTATGGATAATAATGATGGCTTGAATATGATAATGATGATTGATTGATTGATTGATGACTGATCGATCAATAATGATTATACGAATCGTAAAGACGACAGTGGTGACGACGATACGCCCTGCTTCTCTGCTAAGTCAACTTAATACTCTACGCTTACTACGATTATTAATTATATTAGAATTATATTCCAAAGACATACCGTGTCATGCCCTGCTGTATCGTTTTCTATTTGATTATGACGATGATACTGATGGTGACGGCGATAGTAATAATAATGATAATGAACATAAGTGGTGATCCATAATGGTCACTGAGAAACAAGGCTGATGATCGACGACGACGACGATGATGATGGCAGTACGGCAGCGAGCAGAGTAAAAACAACTGTGAAATAACCGAAGAAAGATGATGAACGAAGAAAATGGAAAAAATAATGAAAAGAAAATGTTGCTGTCGCAAGTGGCGACACTGTAAGAAAATAGGAATTTTAGGGAACTCGAGGTGTAGAGGGAACTAAGCTCACCAAGACAGATAATGGTACGGAACGTAGAGCTTCGCAGCATAAGAACATGGTCCCAGGCTGGGTTTGTTTGATGGTCCTGTAAGGCAGCACGAATATAGAGACTGCGCCACGCGTCGCTAAAACGGGTTCGTGTTCAGATACAAGAAAGGAGCGATATTCCATTTTCATGCATCACGGGGCAGAAAGATGTGATAGGACCGGCGTAAGAGTCAGCTAATCACGAACCATAACAGAGAATAGGATTTATTGTTGATACAAGCCTCAGCAGACTTCAGAATGTCAGCACTTATCAGAAATGAACTTAACAACGACGATAAAACCAATAGCCACAACTGAGCCAACCACAAATATATTTACGAATAGAAAAAATTGCAATCATTTTTTAATGCTACAGATATTACATAATATATGCGGACACTCCAATACGTACTCGTATTAAAATAACATCGACGAGTTGACGTTATTTTATAGCAGTTGCTGGTAGCATGCGCTGTCCCAAGTGGCCCCCCACCTTTGGAGGACACTTGGGACGGGGCACTTGCACAGCTCGGTAGACAGCTGAAACTTAGACAAAATCGTTGACGCGCACACATGCAACTTTGACATTGAGCAACTTTTCGGCCTTGTAAGGCTTCAACGGAAGAGCAATGGCACTGTGACAAATGTACACGAAGCTGCTAACATAAACACACGTATGTGAGCCCTTGAAATGAGGCTGCCGTTTGTTTGCCATAAAAAAAATAGTAGATGCTCGGTTATCGTCGCTACGGAGAATGGTTTGATATGATTGATGGCAGTTAATTCAATGGAACTCCAGGTATGTCAAGTGTGCAGGTGCACAGGCCTCTCATGCGCATACAATCCTAGGGTTTATAAATCCTTTAATTTTTTATTTGTTAGAATGTCAGAAAGCTTTACTATACCTAAATATGAGAGAAGGGACAAGCTACGTCTGCAACACATTTAATTAACAAGTTACTTGAAAAGAAGTTTAGTTTGCGCAAGATTGTAAAATGTGTGACCAAGAACACAAGTTAATGGCGTAAGAAAACTTTGGTTTAACTTGACTAACGATAAAACACGTGCGGACACACAGCACAGAAGAAAAATACAATAGGATACCAACGATTACAGACGACTCATAATAGCGCTACTCACGCCAAAAACGATACTAATGTTCAACATTTTTACTTGTATTGATCGCTTCAAAGGCAGATTATCGATTGACGAAGATACATTAGTTCATTGATCAATTGAATGATGACCGTGGTTGGAACTAATATCGGTCAATATGAAAATCAGGCCAAAACTTATGACGACGATGATAACGATAACACCTGTAAAACAAATAAGAACGAAGGTACCCAAAGGTTTGACTTAACAAAAAACAAGCGCAATAGGGAAATGTATGTGCCACTTAATACAACGCTGTAATGATATAGAAAAGAACGACACGAAAAAAACACAGAGAACTAATAAGATCCATTGCAAAATGGCGGTGGAGCACGTCACAAGTGACGAGAAACAGAAATGAGAGGGACTTCAATTACTCGAAGGAGCCGAATTGACAGAAGGAAGCGATGATGAGAAACCGAAAATGGCAAAAGAAAGTGACGTAGAAGGTACTAATGAAACGACAAAAAGAAGCAACGTGTTGAAGCGACCGAGGAAAGCAACGGCAAAAAAGGGGTGAGCGAGCAAACTCCCCTTCCTTCAAGAACTGATACGGGACAAGGGTTATATAAAGATGCTGATAAAGTCAGCAGCATTAATTAATAAGCAAGACATAATCGCTGCAAAAATGGAACAGGGTGGTAACTCGGGGCGGGCAGGTTGGTGGGGGCTGGGAAAATGTTTTGGAACTGTTGAAATAATTGCGAAATCGTGTGACAAAACGCGCGCGAGCCCATTGCTGCTAGCACACTCTCGATGTGAAAACGGTGGTGGATCAAGTGGGTCAACAAGCTGAGGCCTCCTTCTCCCCGCGGGCCCTGACGAAAGAAACACTGTCGACCGACCTGCGCCAGGTCGTTACGTAACTGATGGATTGATCATTATTATAGCCAATCTGAAGATATCGACAAAGTAATAAAATGCTATGTATATGAAGAACAAAGCATCTTCGTATTCAGTTATAGGTACGCAAAAACACTTTGCGAATACAAATACTACCACATTAAATAAAATATGTCCGTGAATATATACTTCATGATACCAGATTTTGCAGGAAGTATAACGAATGAAAAATCATATACGTTTGTATCTGTCACATTAAAATCCTAATTTTTATTTATATTTACTTTCCAAATCTCTTGATGTTTTCCGTATTCTGACAAACATGGTTTGTGGAGCTTTGCAACCTAAGCAGTCGGAAAAATTCCGAACAGAGCAGTCATAAATAGATAAAAAAAAAAATAGCGCTTTTAGTGGAATCCTCAAGTCTACAATTGTGTAGCATAGTTTAATTGCATATTTCGTATTGATCTTTATTGGCCCTTTTAAAAACCTGACAAAATATAAAGAATTTGCTGGGAACTCGGCTTTCCATGCAGACGGGGCTGAGTGTATTTGCATATATGTTGCTACTGCAAAAAATACAGATACGAAATTCTAATATATATAGCTAAGATCTACTAGCAGTTCTAGCATGAAGAACGCTATCTCTATTAGTATTGTTCAAACAAAAAAGCTAGTATTAATAATTTTAGCCACACTGGACTTGAGCTTTTTTGCACAAAAATAATAATATATTTGTGATTTTTACGTAAACAATGGTCTCATTATTATGTTATGATGTAATTCCATCAATGGCTAGGACCAGAGGAGACAAACGGGAGGTTGGCAGGCTTTGCTTATAGAGTGAACTTCATGTAGCCAAGAGAACTTTTCCCTATGTGGTCTATCGGCGTAGCCTCTGTGAAGCTATGCAGTCGGCTAAACAATGGTAAACCACAAAAAGCAAGATAGAAAATCTACTGATAAAGTTATCGCTCAACGTTCCTAAGTTTTCAGTTATGGTTAAATGCTTTGCCCTGGCACTACGTACCTAATTTGGAAATCGTACAACTTCCTATTATAACGCTGCAAATTAACATAACCTCAAGGAATTTATTTGTAAGTTGAAAAGCGTAAGAGGAACGGTACAAGACCACGTCGCAACAGCGTGATTATCTCGTGCTGTCGTCTTCTCTCTTAAGACCGACACACCCACTACTATATCGTGCGTATCCCACTTCGCCCTTATCATTCTGGCGCCAAATTAACTTTGGATTGGCAGTGTTGCAAAGGTTTCAGCTTTTGTTCTTGAGAACAGTTGTGTAACACAGAAGGTTCCTTAATGAGGCACGCTCATCATTATTAGTGGTCCCTCCGGGTTAGCAAACAGGCAACTGAATCTATTCGAGTATAATTGTGATTTGTCCGGTGGCCTGAACTTGTAGCTGTATTCCTGTATCTATCAAGACCACCATATTGGATCTATTAAAGCGAAGCATTAGAAATTCATCATATGTGACTAAGGCTAATGCTTATAGCTACAAACGGTCGTGTGATATTTCCCAAAATGACTTCAAGGACCAATAAGGTGAGGTGGTAATCCTTATTAATAAATACAGATTTGAATAACACTGGGCACTAGCTAACATTCAAAAGTAATTATAAGACAAAGTAGTGTAAAAAAGTAACAATGGAATTAACTTACTATTACAAATTCAAACCGGCATCTTATCTTTGTTCGTATATATTACCCAATATCAACTCTTAACTTAGCAGATACGCTGATTTATCTACTACTTAGGCAGTAGCGAGACTTACGAAATTAATAAAATTTCTAAATTGTTTTTTGGATATGTTTTTGTATTTCTGTCATTGCGAAAAAGGGTTTGACCAAGGGCCAAAAAACCCTGGATTATTTTTTTAGTTCGAGAGCTGCGTCTGAAGACAGCAACACCACTCGGGCTTCTGCAAGTAAGTAATATCATATAATCTACTAATTTGTAAAGTATTTCTATAACTACTATTACTAATGGCAAAGCCTCTGCATCGTAGTATCTCAGGTAGATCACTTCTATTCTGAGGACTAACGCGGTTTCTTAACGGTCGAATAAGGTACCGTGGACCCTTGGTAACTGTTCCAAGGGTAACCTTTAATTAAACGTACTAGTACTATTTTTGTCATAGACACTGATTTAGCCATTTGCTCCGCCGGCTAAGTTGTGCTTTACTCACCCATCTGCGTTATCCACTAACGTCATTTGAAAGGGGTTTCGCGTATGTTGCGTGTGTTTGAAACAAACAACTATTATCAAATCCTTAATGTTATAATGTTTCCATTATAGCGCAGGATGACAGTTAGTAAAAGGTCCGAAACCTTTTTTCAGATTTGGGCTTGAATGCTGTAAACGTGGCAACAAAAGCCATAAAGAGAAATCGTCAGGAGGACAGTCCCGAAAAGCAGGCGGAGGCCAGTTGGGCAAACACACGAAAACGAAATAATAAATTCATTGGATTGCAGCGGGACAATCCCATCAACCTTAATGACACTTTACAGATACCTTCAAATATAGGGTCAACGGCTATACCCAAATGTAAATATTAGGAGTTTTTATGATATTTTCGATCCAGTTCCTTTTTTTCGTTCTGTATGTGAAATTTTTCGGAACGAAAATGCCAATATAAATCTAGTAACTTACTTCTTCATCGGATTCACACTGTGGTGATTCTCAAAGCAAGGCAAACACTTTTTCGTTGGAAGCGAAATTCGGCGCTTTCTTGTAAAAGTCTAGTCCTTCTTTTGTTCACAGCTATCTTCATTTCTTCTACGAGCTCTAGTGAGATTGACAGCCACGCGACCGCAGCGCCAGAAAGACCGGCACCAAGAATCCACGATGGCCCTAAATCGCCCATAAAGGTTGTCCATAAACTTCCCCGATTGAACATCGTCGACGATCCTGCCCCAAAACCACTTCAGCCGCGATATATTGAAGTGCCAAAACACAAGGTAAGCTCTTTTTTTTTTTTTTTTTCGTTTTATAGTGATTTATATTCGTGTTGTTTCTAGCATATCAAACATATCATAAAAATATTTAAAGCGCAACGTTTTCAACGGCAACAGTGCCAGCATACGCCTTTGGCCATGCATTAGCATTGTTTTTCAATGAATTTTAGAGGCTGTATTTGAACTCATGTATGCACATTTCAAGACGAAGCAGAGCGCTGTTGCTCATGTGCACATGTGACCACATTATTGCTACAGAAGTATTTTTAAACTGTTGTGGAGAGGCAAACACTGTGACGTATAGTATGATGACTGTTCACTATAACATGCATAGCCATTAAGCAAAATTGGCTCTTCGAATTCGTCCTCTTCTGCATCATGGAAAGGCGTAGATGATCGGGGACAAAGTGCAATTGTCGTTACCTTCATCTCTGCAATGACAATGACGTTGTCTTGACCGCAGATCATTTCGGACTCTAATAGAAATACTTAAAAAGAGAGATTACAAAAACAAATATCTGACTAAATCGGAGCGTTGAAATATGCAGTTGACAATGTATCGTACAAGGTGAAATATAAGGTGCCTCTGTTACCAAAAAAATAGGAAACAACTGAATACGATGCATAGCGCAGCGAAGAGACGGGATCACTTTATCGAAGTTACGAAAAGACTAATTCTGTAGAATTATTGCGACCATAAGGACCCTCCCACGTCGTATCGAAATTGGTTGTCTTGTTGTTGTAAACCGGTAAAGGAGCTTTGCCTAAATTGTGCATAGGAGTAAATGCGTTTCAAATGGGCCAACAATTCCGAAGTCCAACAATTAAAGACTGGATAAGGGTCTCTTTTTTATATTAGTCACATTTTGAAATTTTAAATGATAACACTCCGCATGTCTACGGACGTTCCGGCGAAAGACTCCACAAGTCAAACATCCGACTAAGTAGACCGCAATTTCTATGTACGGCGCATAACTTTTATATACAACGGGATCATGAAAAAACGACAATAGAGTGAGGCAGATCAAACAAAAACGCTACCCCAGGTACGACAACGGCTCCTGGATGTGAACGATGCACTCATGCTTGGCAAGTTATCAGGTGATATGGCAAAATGAGCCTCTAAAGTGTTTACCGCTAATAATATTTAGGTTTTGTCAGGAATTGAAAATTCACTCGACTTGAATACGGTAAAAAATTTGTGGCATTATATCAGACAGTTCTGGACAGGAGATCACGAATATCTCACATTACGAATATAGTCTGAAGGTGGGCTCAGATCATGCTAAACTGGGTTGCAGGAGTGACTGCATCCATGGATGGGGCACCGACTACTGGTCTTACTGATCTCAGTAAGTTTCGTTGCTTTCATAGCAGTTTAAAGATATTTCTTTAATGATAATGTCACATTTACTATCTCTTAAAAGCAGAAGGAGGTAGTTTTTACACCACAAAGTAGCCCAGGAGCGGAGCTGTTCTTGACCAAACCCGACATTACATAAAATATACATGATTCGACACCGATGGCGAATTGCAAAAAAAGATAAGGTAAGTTTTAAGTTGCGTTGAAATTTATAGAAAATGTTACGATACTGAATTCTATTGCATGTCTGAATTTTAAGGCTCGTGTCATGCAAAAACTTGAGGCAGCGGTAACTAAACAATTTGTATCAAAAAGTCCACCTCCTAAATTCGTTGCAACGAGTGTAAAGATGATGTACGGTAAAGTCAACAAGGACAACACTTATGCGAACAAGAGCAAAAACAGCATTCGCAATGAAGATCGATGCAAACAAACATGTGACACTAATGGAAACATTGACAATGTTCATCTGAATGGAAATGACAGTGACCCTCTCACGGCTGACCGCAAAAGTCCGGACAAACATCGCACTTCATCAGAGCTTAAGGTAAACGTTTCGATACGTCCATATAGAATTGCCTTATATATTTACCTCTCAAGGTCATGCAAATAATAACAATTGCGATATCACTAGTCGAGATTGCAATAACTGCGCTATAATTTAATCATGTTTTAAATCTATTTTTTCGAATACAACTCAAATCCGGCTTGAACCGCCAAAAACGTCGGCAGGAATACCGCCAGACCGGATGAAGATATTAACCTTAAGTAAATCCGACATATTCTCGCAGGATGAACAGGATGAAAACACAGACCTACAACCGATCGTCGAACATAAATCGCCTATTGCATCACAGTCAGTCGTAGTTTCGCCCGGAAAAGTAGTACAAGCTGCTGACGATCTAGTTAGTAAGAGTCCGTTACGTCTTCAAGTGCGTATACAGATTAATTATGTGTAAAACTGTTTGATATGATTAGTATGGCACACTATGTTAATGTACACACATTATGTGTTTCAATGCATGATTGTGTCGTCCTCTAAAATCTTGTTTCAAAAGAACACTATCGCGCAGGCGCTTCAGCATCGGTAACATGTTTCAATAGAGGAACTTTCATCTTTACAAATTAGTAAAAGCTTTAATACAATTCAGGCTATAGCCCATAAACGTTTAGAGCTCTGACGAGTAAACGAAATTTTGGTTCGCATACTAACAGAGCCTTGTTTTTCGGCAGAACGGCACTACTACAGTTCTTTTTAGTAGCGAACGGATTACAAATCACGGCATAATGGATGTAAAGACGGACGATGCCGAGGATTCATACGACTCGGACGATCTTTTCGATAATGTAACATCGCCTGTAAAAAATGCAGTCAAGATGACCATCAAGGTGCGTTGTCTTTACTTTCCTATAAAAAAAAGTAAAAATTCAGTAGTGCTGCTAAAGTATTTGTCTGGCATCGCTGAATTCGCATTTACTAACTGTGAACCTTTGGGCCTGATTCGTAACGGGTTTAAATATCGCTTCAAACCAAAGCTTATAGGAAAAGCTAGTTGATTATGAATTCATTGAGTATCGTCCTGCAGGGTTTTCTGCCTTGCCGGTCGGGTTAGCCTTTTGGGGGATCTTATTCTTTTCTTTTAACGTACTGGCTATGCAGCAGTGTTTGACGTGTTAGCTCATCAGGTCTGTGAAGTCACCTGCACTTACCGTTGTTTCACTTGTCTAGTTAACCAGTTTTCAGTCTTCCAGTTTCGCCGTGCCTTCCGGTCAACAAGTAAATTTCCGACCAGTTAATTTCCTAGATGCCGTTCGATCGGCTTGGAGGTGAATGAAGCCGCGGCGTCTGTGTTAGGATTAATCCTTTCTATTTAAGCGTCTAGAAGGATACCTTCGTATGATTTTACCGATACCTAGAAATATATAGGTATATTTGATTTGTCGCTGTTAGCGTAAGCCGTAACTATCCGTCAGAAAATAATCGGACGAGCGTAAAGTCGCCCTGAGATGTATGTGTCCATATCTATAAATGTAGAAGTCGTAATCGTAGTTTTCAAAAACCATCATATGGGCTCTGGACAAAATTTGCTTCTGATTTTTCGTTTGTGATCCACATTTTAAACTCGCTAAAAGCAATTTTATTCGAAATTAAAGTGAAACTATTTTTTAAAGGAAGTAGTGAAGAAACTGGTCGCAGTAGCGCAGAACCTACACGTGCATTTTGATCGGCAGTATAATCTGAAATTCATCAGACGTAGGCTAAAAATTTGCAATACGCGACAAATTAAATAGGCCCACTTGTTTCTTCAATATTGAAACGTCCAATACCAATCGTCTATTTCTACTAATGCTTCAATGCAGCACCAACGTTATTTATTTCGTCAGAGGAAACTGCGAAAGATTATCGCAGATTACCTTATAGGCATGCAAATAACATTTTGACAGGTTATTGTCACCAAATGTATATCCAATTTAATTTTGCCGACTCATCATTATAAATCGAATTAGAAAGATACTTGCTAGTTATGACGTTTTTCTAAAAAAAAATACTTTTTCTCGGAGAAAATGTACTGGATCGCTAATTCAAACCAAGGCATAGCAGTATCCTATATTATATTAATGACTGAGGAACGAGCGTTTAAATATTTTGTATAAATTGGATATGATCTGTTCGGAAATTTAATACTATATACGACTTTTATTTTGTTTGTTTTCACTAGGAGAACGTACCGGACGTGCAACATGTCAAACCACGTCGGGGCGTGTTAACGTTAACAGTTGAGCGCTTTGTAGAAAACTTTGAGAGTAAACCTAGCGCTAACCTTTTGGTAGGCCGAATCCTGACTCTGGACACAGAAAAGGGGCAGAAAGATCAAGATACCATCTTCGACGCCAACGGACTAATGAACAAGGAAAACGCCGCTGGCATTTATACAGATGATATCGTGTATGTTATTCTAGGGGGAAGTTGGGCCTCTGAACGGTTTGAGCCCGGCATTGAGGTGAGTACATTGAAGATTTATAGACAGAAACGGCGTGTAATTAAAGTTCATTTGAAATACATTATAATAAAAGGAAGGTGACCAATTTAAGGGAAACAAAGAGCTTCTCTTGTAAAGTACAAGAACACAGCAGGAAGTGCAACTACACGTATTTTTAATTTAATAACAATGGTGGTTTTGGCAAATGTTCGTATGGGACAACCAGGTGAGACAGAATCATGCCACATTTAAAAAGTGGGAGACCCATTAAAAATGTGTCCGCCAGGTTTTTAAGAATCCGACAAAGCTATTACTTGGCTCAGTCAAAAAGAAATGTTCAAACCATGATTTTGAAAAAAATAAGTCTAAGCAACGCAAGCATTTCTCCATTAATATTTTAAGCGTAATTAAAGCAGGCGAAGTTATGTTCTTGCATTGTTTGCGTTCGTGATAGGTATCAGTATTTGCATGGTTTCGCGGTTCAGTATGCCGCATAGACGCAACGTCCGGTGGCCTAGTAGTCTGTCAGCCGGATGTCCTTCTCTCTGTTACAACTGTTACTTCCGGCCTTTTTTGTCCTCGCAAGGCCCTTCTTCAACAAAAGTTCAGGTATCGACGTCGTTACTTATTTGGAATAACCCATTGACGACAGCGCTGGCAGTTATGTTACAACTAATGTGTATATAGATTTGTACGAAATATAATGAATGCGTACTGCTTTCATTTTTGTTTTGAAAAATGTGTGATAAAAATGTTCTTAATACAAGCAGTACGAACATCTAATAAATTAGAAATTAAATTAAAACTTGGAAGCATCTTCCTGTATATATCGTTGTTTCCATAGGATCTTGTTTTCAAAACCATGGAAACGTCTCGATAATAAAATCTTATTTAAAATAGGTTTTAGACCTTGTGGGAAGCCAATCGAATGCAGATAAATAAAGATTTTTTTTCCAGGAAGTTGGACGGTCTGAACGCCAATATGTTAGTAGGGACGGTGGCCCACCAAGTATTTCAAAGGGTATGCTATTGTGTTGTTGTACAGCGAAGTATATGAAAACATTTAGAAATAAACTAACATGTACGATTCGGTAATATCATATTAATTTTAATAATTTTTTCATGAGTTAGGCGGTGAGCGAAAAACTACAACGTTCAGAGATTGTCGCAGTGACGGAGGAGATTTTATCACGTTCATCAATTCTTCATGACATTTACCTCCTCGGAACGGCGCCTCACGAGATCAAAGCACACGTACTCCAGATGGTTCCTCATATTCTGAGTTTCATTCGCGGGGTATGTGGGTCTACTTACATGAGCAGAGTATATTTACTGCACATTCGATAATACACACGGGTCATTGATTAAAGTGAAATTTGTTAAGTTTAGCGCGATGCGTACCCTGATGCCTATGCGCATCTGTGAAGAGTGTGTGCTCATAATAAACGATATCTTTCCCGGTTTTGCTGACGAACAGAACTGTCCAGGAGGTCGCAAGGATTTTCGGGTTCGTGAGGTTGTGGATATTGAAGAAAACCTTTGGTGTCCCCGTCTTGGGTTAAAAGGCAAAGTGGATATGACTGTGGAGCTAGAAATGGCTGCGAACGGAAATATTGCTAGACAGGTTTGCAGCTCATTTTAATTTCATAGTCTTGAAGACACTGGGTTAGCTGGTGACGAAGGTTTGTTTAATATCGTTTAGATGTTACGAAAAATTGTTAAGTAATTCCTACCGTCCGAACAGCAGGCGGGTTTCTTGGCGAACGGAGAAGGCATCTATGAAATTGACATTTATATGATCATGTCGTACCATCGTACTGTGCTGCACTTTTTTAGAGCAAGGTCTGGCCGGGACAGTGGGACAAATTTTCGCCAAATGCTTGTTTAGAGTTTCGAAAGCGCCAATGGCAATTTATTCAAAAGTTTCGAATACGGAACTGGCGTGCAATTTGCGTTATCAAATTTTTTTCCGGTACCAAGATGTAAAGCTATTTTAACATGTATATGAAATGTTTTCCCATATCGAACTTCCGTTGAACAATGAAAAATAGGAATGCTCTGTTTTCGCTTACTCCAAAGTTGCATTTTCGATTGAAAGCAGTTGCGTTTTATAAATGCTATATAGGCCCGTATTTTTCAGGATATTTTGGGTGAAACAAGTGCTGATTATGTATTAGATAGATTAGTTCTCTCTGAGTAGAATTCAACGTAACGGAAACATACATCTTGAAACTGGAGAGTGTAGCCCGGCGTTGTGCAAAAGGTATTTGTTACTATTGCAGGTAAAAAGTTTTTCACAAGACAACTTGTGAATTTGATATGATAAGTGCTATTGTGCAATGATAGCTTAGCAACAAAGATAGTTGCAGCTGCTAGTACTTCAGGCGAGCTCGCTTCAAAGTTTATCTAGTGTACCTTAAAGGCTGCGTTGGCAGCATCCTTTGGCTAATGGACAAAGATCATGAAAGGCCTTACCACGCAAGTTCTACAGCATACGTGTCATTTGCAAAGGACTTGGATGGTTGGTATCATGGCCAGTGCGCAGGCCAGGTATCGGTGAATTCTTTAGCACGGTGTAATTAGCTTTTCTACCGGCAATTCAAACGCATATCTTGTGCATATGCGACGAGGCAAGAAAGAAGTCAGTTATTCACTTTCAAATATCCTTAACTCACTGAACTTATTTGTAACTTCAACTGTGAACTGATTGAATGCATGGAAAGATTGTGTTCAAGAAAACGAAACAAGGAGATCAAGTGACGCCATAAGAACAAGGAACTCTTGCTAGAATATTTGTTTTCCGATCGGCAAGTGGAAACGGAGTTCCGCCGTGTTTTGTTTTGCCTAGATCCTTGTTAAGGAACGCACCATGGATGCGCGCTATGGAAACTAAGGCCTTGCAGAGCTGCTCAAATGCTTTACAAAGGAAGTATTTTAAGACTGTCTTAAACATTTTGTAGTAACCATCGGCTGCATTCTGGGAAAAAACAACCTGCTAATCATAAATAACGACAAGATGCAACAGACCGTAGAACGACATCCACATCGCAACTCTTCCTCCATACTATTGAAACCAGCTACAGTTACTAGACGTACCAATTTATGAGCTATTCAGGGCCAGGTCTACTACTTCGAGAAAACTTTGTTACTGGCTGCAGTAGAAGGGTCACGATCGGCACTATAGATAAACTTGTGCGTACGAAGCATCATTTGAAATGGCAAATATCGACTGAAACTTTCGATAAACATGTCACTTCCGCTGAATGAAAACGTATTCACAAAACGTTTTCGTTCGTCGTCAGGCCACTGCGGAACATTACTCAGGTAGAACGTTTGCTCTCAAAATTAAAGAATATCTTACGGGTTGTACCGGTTGGCCATATAGAGGTTTTAGGATTTTTTTCCCGAAAATAAATTAATTCTTTTACACTTGGGCCACAAGGAGTAAAAGTCTTTAGCGAACAGGCTAATATATTTGTTTGTTCAGTCGCGGCAGCGCTTTCCTCAGCAGTAAAGTTGGCAAAATGTTGACCCATTTAAACTGATTCTTTCCTACTTCGCCTCTACAGGATTTTTATGTATGTAATTCTTTGATCCATGTACGTCGCAGTTTGTATCCAGCAATTCACTGGATTCCATCAAACCTTTTGGAACGTCGATATGAGAAGCTGTACGGGATTTACCCAGTCTTTCTAGAAGGTTGTCATAAAACCTTCTCCTTTGGTTTTCGATACCGATCTCGTGGAGAAATTACTTTTGTCCAATTTTTAACCCAAATGAGTGAATTAAATGTGCAGGTGCCGGAGCAGATACTGACATTATTTTTAACACGCCTGAATATCTTTTAGGCACCTCTGGAGTTAAAAACAGGCAAGCCGTCCTTCTCTCGGGAGCACAGTGCGCAGGTAATGATAGTGATGTTAAGTATAAAATACAGCTCCGTATCATCTATCGACTTTTTCGTTACCAAAAATAAAAAATGTGAAGGAACATGTCCTTAAACGGTTGTGGGCTTGTGTAGGTGCTGCTATATACACTCATGATGAATGAGAAAATGGGAGCTGAGCATAGGTCGTTACTTCCGGATAACCCAAAGGCAGTGGGAGCAGCTCCTAGAGACAGCCAGACAGCAGGAAGCTGTGGAGTAGGAGTTCTCACCTACATTCAGCGTGGAGCTGACAGCGTACTAGTAAAAGCGGACAAAGGATCGCTGTTCGTGAGATTTTTTTCGGATTTCTTTTACTGGTTAAATTTAATTTGCAAATCAGGTTTGAATACGTACTGGGTCATTTAATATCAAGTTTTTTTTTTCTTTCTGAAAACGGTGCGAGTTATGGCACTCAGACACAACAATGCGATCGCAGACCGCAAAGTAGAATAATAATTTAATCAAATAATTGATTTTGTAAGGCAAGAATTAATACAGCATCGAAACCGTTTGGCAAAAGCCTGGTGGGCCCTGCAGAATCCTGAGTTGGATATCGACACAATACGGATGAGACCAAATGCGGTAGGGCCATTCAAAGAGGAAGAACGATTTTGTGACAACTGCAGCGCTAATGTAGCGTGTTCGCTCTTTGCCCACATGAATAAGGACCTTCCCGAGGGCTCTGTGAGGGCTAAAGTTGCAACTAAAGTCCTTGGTAAGGAATGTAGAATTAGTATAATACCTTTACTGCCAAGTAAGTGTTGATACACCTATCGTTTTGGCTAAGTATGGCGTTACCTGTCTTTCGCGTTGTTTAGCTATTGTTTTATATAAAGGTATATAGGTATCCCAGTGCTAGCCTAACTCGCCACGGACGCCCTCGAATTAACTGTTAGGTGGGCATCTGATGTTGCCGAACTATTTTAGGGAACCTCAATGAACAGGAGTTATCATATGCGTGGCATTGGTTAATGTTGTTGGACATCGAGTGCGCCGAGCACGCTCGACAAAATCCACAGGCGTTTTGGAAATATTCGGTATGTGTACATGCATCTTGCGGACACTGAATGGCAATTAATAGACAAATAAACAGATAACGTTTCTTGCTGCAGGGAGCTTTTATCCCTTTGACGCACTGACTGCCTCAACTAGTGTGTTGTAATAAAAATTTTCATTTCAAAGGAGTGCGTTGTAGAATGATGGATCCGCCACTTGCTAAAGTTATTATATGAAAAAAAAATACGCTAGAGTCGAGTTGGTCAAGGTGTTTCAAAAAAGTAAGCTGATCTTGTAGGAGCTTACCACTAATTGCAGCGAAGGGGTGCTCGTGAGCGACATTCGTCCCTTCTATCATATTATATTTAGTCATAAATAGGAACCTTAGTTTTGAATTAATCAATGTTGTCAAGTGTGATCTGTGCCGTCTGATACCGTCATGCATTGTTTTTGCAACCTCTAATACATGCAATGACTGTATATGACATAGAATGCTAAGCATTTATTTAAGAGCGATTATTTATTCGTACGCACCCTTTCAGGTAGAGCGCAGAGTTAACAATGGAACATGTGTAGCATCGCTTCGACTGGCCAATGTTTCAGCGAAGAAGTTCCAGGTATTTTATGTTAATGCAATGTTTTTTCAAGATCGCAGATAATAAAGAAATCGAAATTTCAAAGATGTTAATTCTCGAAAATCACGGACTACACGTTGCGGCAAATGAAATCGTTTACCAGCGCCAAAGACCACTCAGAGCTACAGGTATAACACAGGGTATATTTTTTCGTTAACACGTAATTCGTGGCATATGCGATCTTCGCACGCTCGCTTTATATTTCGTCAGCATTAGTGGGTTCACCTTGTGTGTCCAGTCTGGCCTGAATTATTCGTATTTTGTTGCAGCAGGACAACAGCCAGGTTGAAATCGACATAAATTCGACGAGTAATTTCGTATGCCTGGAAGGTCCTCCTGGCAGTGCTATAAATCTCGCACCGGGCTCGTATATCGCTCTCAGCGAGCAAGATGTCACCTTCCGAAGGGTCGCAAATAGGCTTGGTTCCGTCCACGCCGTTGATGGGAATGCCATATATCTCGACCTTGACATTGATCCATCAGGAAGCAAAACGCTGTTGGATCCCAATAAGGTATCTAACGAAAAATTTTATGGAAAAACACGATGAAGTTTCAAAAGTTGTGAAAAAAACATTAGTTGTTGTAAAAACATATGTTGTAAAACAAGCAGATTAGAGACAATCCCTATTTTGAGGCAAGATCAATTGATTCATTGATAGAGTAGAAAAATGATCTATCACTATGCATATTGAGTATGTACTTTGTGATCCACAATGGTTATCTAATGAAAAATGTTTTTCATCACAGAGACGTATTTGACAATAGTCATTATCTTACGTTTCCTACTTACTGATTAAAGTCTGCTAAGGGCAATATACGGACAGCAAGCTTTAGTTGTAGGGAGTCGTGCGTTCAGTATAGCCGTGGAAAATTGAATTCTGATTTCGTCTTTTTTTTTTTCTAAGAAATACGTCGTTGACGTGGTAAATTCTTCGAGTTCATTTGGGACGGCTTATGCGAATCTGATCAGACTCCTACAGCCCGAGCAATCGCGTCTACGAAAGATGGTCGTTGGAATTTCTAAACCATCCTTTGAGTTGGTTTACCCTCGAGCAGACATTGAACGCTGCATGGACATTCTTACTGAACTTAACGAAAGTCAGGTAGATTTGAATTACTGTATATTTTGGTGATGACCCGTAACTTCATATAGTAAACGAAAATACATCTGCCATCGACGGTATCCGTTCACCTTGGTCATACATTTGCTTTCAAAGCTCTAATTTAGCAAACTTCATAAATCTGAAGAAGTAGAAGGACTTAAAAGATAATTGTATTGGATAGCATAGTATCTATTGCCAATTATTTACAGAGTAATATTAACTTTGTCTTGTATTATATGGCACTGTAGAAAGCGATGCTCTAGTATAGCTCTATTTCAATGTGCAGATTTTTGAGGCCGGTGCTACGTTCCAACGTCATGGATAGAATTCCACGTCTTTACTCAAATGGTAAAGATTTGATTCGGCAATCCGTTCAGTTATAGGAAATTCAAAATTCCATTATTATATACCTCTGAAGGCTGAACTGCACCATCTCCAATCCGAAAATATGTCTCTGTTTGTTGTAATGACACGAGAATGCCGACAGATATACCTCACTTCCAAGAAGTAGAAATGCTAATCCTTAATTTGTCATGTTGAGTAAAGGTTCGCGCTGTGATTAGGCTGCTGATGGCTCAAGACTATCTTCTGCTGCAAGGCATGCCAGGAACTGGTAAGACAACCATTATCGTAGCAGCTATACGTGTTCTGGTGAGTTTTTCTCGTAATTCATTTAATATAGAGTCGAGAGTATTTATGATATAACTAATTTAAGCCAAAAAGATTAATGAAGCTACTGTTGGCCACACCTTTTTATAGGCCCATTATCCATGCATCAAAGTTCAAATCCTCTCGCTACTTCAACTTACTTCTACTAATTTCATGATAACACCTGTAGATTGTAATTTGTTTGACAATGATTAAATTGTTTTTCAAATCGATTTGTCTAAAATGTTATATCCAATCTGTACCTGCTTAACCGCCATCGCTAGGTGACGTTAGGACAACGCGTTTTAGTAACAAGCAATACGCATAATGCTCTGGACAATATATTAGAAAAGTTAGTACATTGTAACGTTGATTTCGTACGAATGGGCAAGACGTCACATCCGATCGTGCGGCAGAAAACGAATGAGGCCCAGTTGGCTAAGGCCACTTGCACTGCACAGGTGAGTCGCTGTGTATCTCTATGACAGTAATGAAGTAAGAAAACATTCTAGCTACATCGGCATATAATATGTGTACAGCGTGCTTTGATCTCTAATACTAAACCTTATTGTTTTTAATAAAAAAAATATGTGTGATATATTTGAAAGTAAATTTATAAACTGTTGTCATCGTTATAAATGTACGAAAAGAAAAAAAACAATAGGACCGCTCTGTTTTCTTCAAATAAAGCCACAACTCTACCTGTATAAAAGCATCAAACTCTGCACGGATAAATATTTTCGATATTTCTTGTGTATGCCCGTTTAGGTGAAAGAATTTTACGGGCGGCAACGTGTATTCGGCTCTACATGTCTGGGAATCGCCCATTCGGTCTTTGAAAAAGAAAGATTTGACATGTGTATCGTTGACGAGGCTTCGCAAGTGTTACAGGTACACACCGTTCGGAGATTCAGACGATGACAACTGAACTAACTATTTACTACGAGCGCACTGTCTGCCAACGTATTGCTCAAGAAATCTTAGAACTCCTTGAAATAAGCACTTACTGTTAAATGTAACTGCGTTCTAAATAGCTAGATTTTAAGTTTGCTAACTAACTTCTGGAAGTTTCATGTGTTTCCGCAGCCCGTCTGTTTGGGACCGCTGATGTTGGCTAAGAAGTTCCTTCTAGTGGGCGACCCTAAACAGCTTCCGCCAGTTATTCAGTCAAAAGAAGCTCGCCGTCTTGGGCTTGAGGAGTGTCTCTTCAAAGGACTTCAACGTGAGGACGGTTCAAACTTGGTCGTTCTAAACCACCAATATAGAATGAACATCGAGATTATGAGACTTTGCAATAGTTTGGTTTATCAAGGAGAACTTAGATGCGGAAACGATAAGGCAAGTATTTCTGGAACCGTGCCGTTTGCGTAACTTCGTTCTGCTTTACTGTCAATTATTAAGCTAAAATCTCTTGGCTCCAATACTCCCGCAATGGACAATGTTGCAAACCCTTCGGTTTGAAAGAGCAATGACACACTTTGTTATGAATTACTCTGTTTCGAAATATTATGCTCACTATCATTGAATATGATTTTCTAGATTGCTGAGCAGACCCTATGTTTTGCCGATAACGTCGATACCGATGGGACCGTTGATAGGAGCGCCCCTATGAGTCCATGGGAGCAGCGCTGTGTCTCAGCAGATTTATCCGACTCTGTCGTCTTCGTTGACGCCACAGGTGTCTCCGAACAAGAAAGCTCCGGTGGCAGTGGTTTGTCAAACGCTGGGGAATCGCGCATTATACAACGCATCGTGCAGCTTCTCACGAATAAAGGTGTTGCTGCATCATCAATTAGTGCTATAACCCCTTTCAAAAGACAGGTACACGTAATTTATAAAGGACGTTCTTTTAATAACCTTCTTTACCTAGAGTCTCGTTTACTTCCTAAAACACTGGTGATATATGTATGATGCAGTTAGTAGTGAAGAGAAATTAGCTTTTGAAATGTGCACGGCCAGTATTGTATGAATAAAATTCTGTATTACTGATGCGGAATTTCCGCTGCTGGTTCAGGTACTTCAGCTGAAGGCCGATCTTCCATTGAAAGTGGAAGTATCCACCGTTGACCGCTATCAAGGCAAAGAAAATGAGGTCATTCTCTTTTCTTGTGTACGAACGCAGCTAACTGCAAATATGGTTAGTAACTCTCAGGCTCGTACAGTTTTATAATATGACTTTTGACTGACTCAAAGAATTTTCTCAGCTCGCTGCGAAACCGATATGACAAACTTATCGTTCTGCTTCCATTTTCTTCCACACTTCTTTTTTGTTAGGATCAGGAAATCATGAACGATGTTCGGAGGTTGAATGTCGCTGTAAGCCGTGCTCGTCGCAAGCTCATCCTGGTCGGTGCTCGCCAAACTGTAGCAAGTTACCCGTCCTGGGAAAAGCTTTTCGCGTCGTTACGACCAGAGAACTTCGTTAGGGTTCAACCCGACAATTCCTAGCAGCAGTGTAAATAAATCCCTGCACCACTGATAGAACTATCATTATTATTACTACTACTACTATTCAACACGACTTGTGCTAAAATGACGCAACAAGAACGGTCAATATCGACGTTATCTAGCTAGATGGTCTGCGGTATCGTTGAACAAGAAACGAATGTCATCTGTTCCATCAGCAATATTGCAAACACTGGAAATATGCATCAACAATATATTAGCTTCAGGTAGTATTGTCACTAAAATACGTGGATTACGTATCCAAATGGAAAGTATTTAACTAGAAAATACCGCATTTTCTGTCTGAATGCGTTCTAACTCTTTTCACATGTCGAACCGAAATTAGGATTCGTGTGACAGGGCATAAAGCATCCTCGAAATATCGTTCCGCTAATAGAATGCTCTAGATCACTTCGGGCGATAGCCAGAAGTGTTGATGTGGCGTTTAACAGCCGAAGAATTACTACGTTTTATCATATCCGAATAAATGCGAATAAATATTTCCGTAGTCTACAGGTAATATCATTTACTAATTTTAAGTTAGCCTAGAAATATTATGGTTCACTGGAACATTTCTAGTTATGTACCAAAAAAAGATAGTAACTCCTATAAGACCTACAGGCCGGTTCTTAAAGTAAAACACCGTTCGAACAATGAATCGCACCTGAGCTCTATATAAAGATTGCTTAAAGCGTACGTACGCTGACAGTGCGGCACACAAAAAAAGAGATCCTTGTCTTCATCGAGATCTGGGTACCCTGGTTTTCGGTGGTATGCCGATCGTATCATTTCGTTAAGGATCAGTCTAAATAATAACAATAACAACAACAAATAGAAGCAAACAATGTTGTAGGCGACTAGTAAGGAAGTTAGCTTTTGGAGCACCATTTATTACAAAAGTAGCCTTTTTGAACCGTTATAAATCGCTAACTTGAATTAGATGCAATCAGTCGAACGATCAGTTCCAGAGCAAGTGGGTCGCCTCAATTTTTCGCCCTCTTGCTTGAGGAGCACATTGTGTTATGTACGAAAATATGAAAAAGGCAAATAAATAAAGTTTTTTTTTTTTAATGACATAGCACACGAAAAATGCTACTGCTTTCGACATGCTTTCCTCATGACAACATCTGCTAATGTCACAATTAACATGCTCGTCGGCAGTCTCAAACCTGAAAAGTCGTTTTCGTCTTTGTTAAAAGCTACGATGTCAACCTAATGACCCCCAAGTAACCAAGCTGATGATTAGGATCTTCAAATATTAGCTGAAGTAGGGTATAACTATGAATGTCAAATTAAGCCTATTCATTTTTCTACTCATGTTGAACGTCTCTTGTCGGCTCGTGTTTCCTTCATTTCGACAGTTTTTTTTTTCATTTCTTCTTTTTCTTCTTCTTTTTTTTACCATCCTTGTCTTCTTTGTCTTCATCGGGATCTGGATCCCCTGGCTTTCGATGGTGCGCCAATCGCAGCTCTTCGTCAAAAACCAGTCTAAATAGTGACAACAGATAGAAGCAGACACCGCGACGACAGACATCGGTTAGTAAATTCATTTTATGGCCCATCAAGTTGAGAGTTTCCAATGGTGGAATGAGTATTAATGTTGAAAGAGATGATAGGGGGGCATAATTTACAGCTATGCGGCATTAGAGGTAGAGCTCGATGATGATATAGTTTGGGTTGCGGTGCGTTTCGGGTTAGTGGAAGCGAACGAGGACACGGGCGGGATTCCTTCAGTAGCGGCTGTGCTTTGCTTTCTACGCAGCTCACGAGGCCCGCTGCAACAGTAACACATCAAGAACGGCCGTTGGACAACAGCAAAAGACGGTACTAACTCATTGACGGCAATCATAAGTAATAACGTGAGCTATGCAACATTCAAAATGAACTGGTTCAAAAGCGCCGAAAGGTGCTGTGATATGACGTGTGCACTAGAGAAAACTAGTGATTCATTTGGAGTTGTATATGATAGGAGAGATGAACAGTGAATCTATAGTTGCCGAGGAAAAGCTGGGTTAAATGATTTCGAAGATAAGGAATTATGTCGATGATAAACATTTATCAGGGTAAGCATATGGGAGTTTTACGATGGAATCACAAAACTAAGCCTTTACCTTGTTAGCGACTTAGCGTCATCCACCTACCTAGTGAGTTTGCAGTCGATAAGGAAAGTGGCAATGAGCGGAAGCCGCCATTTGCCCTTCTGTTTAGGCTTGGGCATTCCAAATAGAATCAGCTTGAAGTAGCCCACCCGTACCGGGGTAAGCACGAATGTGATACGTTTGTCCTTGTCCTCGCGTGATAGCATACCTGAGTGGCGAAACATGAAAGATGACGCATGTACTATCTTAAGCAACTGTGTCTAACTATTTCAAAGATATGGTACTAAGTCAAGAGTATAATCAGTTATACTCTAGCCGTGTTACAGCGAACCGTCCTTAAAGAAACATTTACTGTTTTTTACGCAGATCCGGTGGTACGAAGAAACTTGTTCAAACATCTGCCGGATCTATTCGAATTATTATAATTTGCTCGGTATGAATAACAAAATCCCCGACAATATTTCACAACCCATAGCTTGACTCTCGCGAAGCATTTTAAAGATGTCATATTTTTTAATCTAGCTATTAGCTTTATTTAATACAGAATATAAATACACACAGAAAAGCTTGATAAAATAATTTATGGATGGAAAATTTCGAACTAAGTATCAGGTCTGACCGGTAGTGTCGACTTCTTGTCCGTCGGCATTAAGCACTTGATGAGTAATAAGCATTGCTTCTGCCGAGTCGATTTGCAATTTGCGTTTTCCGCCCCACGAAACGATCACTGGCCCATTTTGATTGACGAGTTTCATGTTGTAGTCATAGAATGTTTGCGTAGGACCCCATGGAACCTCGTTGGGAGGATACGGTATTAAATATTTGCGTGCGCGTGTGCAGTTCAGAAGAAAGACTGCCACGTTTTGCAACGAAGCGTCGTCTTTGCCCATATCACGTTCCGGA
Organism: Varroa destructor; assembly: GCF_002443255.2. Classification (NCBI taxonomy): domain Eukaryota; kingdom Metazoa; phylum Arthropoda; class Arachnida; order Mesostigmata; family Varroidae; genus Varroa; species Varroa destructor. Next base: position 6,335,339 of record NW_019211456.1, read on the forward strand.
CGCGCGTACACCTATCAGATACATTACACTGAAGTTATTGTTTTTTTTTCCAATCCCTGTAATGGCCGGGTGGCCATAGATAACAATAGCAGTTTTTGGGTATCATTCCCGATGCCACAGGCCGAGAGCAGGCTCTAATCCACGCGGCGCAATCGAGTCGCACTAAGTTATAGTCAGCGATTTTTACGGAGCATTGATAGTCTTTCCGAGATCAGTAGGTTTTGAAGCGTCATACCACGATGCTGCTAGGGCCAGTTTCGGGCTGCACTTTCGTCAGTATACATAACATTGTCATCTCCTCGGTGCTCTGTTTATGAGCAATATTGGCTTGTAAAGACAACACTGCATGAAACCTTTGGCTATTCAGTGTGCTCGTAATGCAGAGGAGTTACCCTCTGGACCTGGATTGCAGAAGTTGCGAGGGGCCATTGAAAAACAAGATAGAATAATCTATAGCAACCATTCCTCTAGCATATGTTACGTGGACGTAGCTTAGGCTTCTACTCGTCTTACGATTAATATTATCGGCAACAAGAATAGGATATAGCGCATGTAAGAAAGCATGGTATAAAGTAAACACGCTAGAAAACAGGCCTACGGCATGCGTAATCAACAGCTATTACGAAATGACAGAATAATTTAATATATGCATTTCAGTTATTAGCACAGTCGGACTAATCACGCCTCAAATACGTGTGTGCCGATACTTTCATGAGAACTCATGCTTTTAGACGATTTGCCGGCAATGCGGCCAAACGAAGATTTTTAGAAAAGTATGGCTACCTCTAACAAATACTGCTCTGAAAAGAGCTTTTCCTTTAAATTGTCCCATGCAAACCGAGTGAGCATGCCTGTACGCTCATTTTAAGACTCACCTTAAAGTAGTATCTGCCTTCGGTGGGCGGCGTTATTCCAAAGCAACCCACAAGGCGGTCCTCCACCAAGTGACAAAACACATAGTTATTCAATATTGAATTTTCGACTTCTTCGGAGGGGTATAATTTAAATTTGAATCGCATATGCTCGTGGCTTGCTATTCGAATATCGCTTCGTACGCGGAACTCGACCGGGTTTTGGATCTTCGAGCGTATCTTCATTGAAAATTGGAAAAAGTGCGGCGTCACCTTAGGAAGGGAATTGAACGTAGCCAGATCCATTGGCACATCGAGTAATTGCCATCTGAAAATACCAGTTGGTTGGTTATTGTTGCCCATCAAATGGACTCCTATAAAAGCGTAAGCCAAAAAAACATTCTTGTCACGAAGACTTGGCTAACCTGCAGTATAATCATACTTTAGTTGAGTCGGTCTTTGTTCTAAAAAATAAAACAACAGAATACGTTCAGCGTACCTTTCGTAGTTGGCTTCTAACTCGTCGTAAGGAAAATGGGTCCATATAAGCGCCTCAGGGTCAGTTAGGAAGAAGTGCTCGTTGAGTTTCCTCTGAAACGAGCCCGTGTGGTCCGTGAAGCCGCTGCCCCACGTGACGTCTACGAGTCGCCAGCTGCCGAAGAGGAACACGGCATTCCATGCGTGTGGCACGTCACTTCCCGGCGAGAACTGATGTTCCGGTCGGTAGTCGTGCCCCTTAGCAAATCCTTGTATCTGCTTAACGCGGATGCCGGCACACCTATTTGCATCCCCCGAAATGTAAATGTGCGACATATATAGAGGGAGAGAGAGACAAGAAAATGAGCATTTGTAGTAGAGCAAGTATACGTACACCCATTTCAGCATGTTCTGCCATATAGAGCTTCAAGCTTTGATCCGCTATGATGTGACATATTGCTTACTGCTGGCGGCCAACATAGCATCACAGATTTACCTGCACATTTCGCAAAACAGACTGCAATAATCCTTGCAGACGCCCTTTTTTTTCAGGAGAACTTTTTCGGGAGTAAGCTTCTCATCCACATACTTCCATTCAAATCTATAATAATGCAAAGTACGACTGTTATTCAGGGAAACAAGTTAAGGATTACAGCCAATTGTATCTAGTAAATACAGAAGAAGTAAAACCTGGCTCAAGACTTTCATGTTATTGAACGTTTTCCGGGCGTACGCATCGTTGCCTAATAAACCACAGCGAACTTTCAAAAGGATTGATTCCACTAAAAATGTGCGAAACGCTTTATTAAAACTACACTGGAACATTAGTAGCCGGCTACGTAAATTTTCTCACTGAGCAAATTAAGGCGTTACATCAAGCAGTACGACAGCATTGTTTGACGTTATTCCCTCTCACGAGTTTGTATAGTATAATCTACTGTGATAACAACAATCGTGATAGTGTTGAAAAACCTATTGCAAATGAATGAAAACCTATGGCAAAGGCTTATCCATTATTGAATTAACGAGTAAGCTAAAGATTTCACAGTTTATTTAACGTTGCATAAAATAGACTTGTAACGAGTTCGCAATAGTTACTACGAAAAAAACGCCTCTGTCCATGATTCGTGCTTACGAAATATTGTTGGCAATCCACCGGAAGATGACGCGAACTTTGAAGAGGTCGTTTCGTGATTTAACCATCAAATAATTCACCAGGTCTTCAATACCACCGCGTTCGATCTCTGATGGAACCTGGTATATTAAACATAGAGAACGCAAAAACGTATTCGATTACGGATAAGGCATGCTTCCAAAGAGTACTTACCACTCATTACAATACAGGTTGTTTTACCGATTGAAGCATATTTGACAACGTGTTGGAATCTAGCCACACAAATCGTTGCCTAGTAACACCAACGAAAATGTTGGGAGCCACGTTAGGCTATAACTACACAAAACACTCTGTGTCGCGACAACAAATTATTTGCAAGCTTTCAGGGACTTATGGGAATCTTTGTACCCAACAAACCTTTGTGCTGACCCATTATATAGTAGCTATGCGCTGGATGTGTTTGCTTTCACTGGCAGTGGAGGCAGTTCTGCCCGATTTCGACAGAAGAATAGCACAGTCCATTTTTTTCCTCTATAAATTATAAGAAATATTTTAGCTTTCCATTTGTTTGCTTAAATTGTAGAGCTGATTGGGGTGATAACATCAGACGACTTCATGAAGCTATCGAAAAAAATTATCTTTTTACCGAAGCTACAGGTTCCACGTACCTCATGATAACTGCAATAGCAATCATACTGCGACCAAAAGTAAACACTTGAGATTGAAGAACACAAGGTAAAACTAGCAGATCGCAGCTAATAGAAGTTATAATATAACAAATTGTGGTTTCTTCATATTTAATCAGCTGTGTATTTCACGTAAAGTAATTAACTACCAGTTTCAGGATAATACGCTGGCAAATAAAGACTTCTTCTCATAGGTTATTGCGCTTCATTTTGATACAACCTACATATGTGAATGATGGTTTGTTTATCGTGAAGGTACCTCATCGGGAATTTTTTTCAGGACGAAGGGCCAACTTGAAGGTTCCTTTCAGATTACAGAAAACTAAATACGCTAATTTCCAAGGCCAAATTTACCCAAATTCAAATATTATCTGCTTCGCACTTAGACGAAAAATTTCAAAATAATATATGCGACAAGCATTGTTATTCAGTTACTCTTTAGTCTCGCTTTGATAAAAAAAATTATTGACAAAAATGGCGACAATGGGATAAAATGGATAAAATTTACAGCCTATGTCTAAACTTCAACTGATTTCTAGATTACTCTCACGAAGTCGTCTAAGTAAAGCTGTAAGATAATTTGGATCCTGGAGTCGTTCGTCTGACCGAATAAATTGAAATGCGGTATAAAATGTTATAAGTTCTATTGGGTAATGCAAGATTGCCACATGATTAAGAAGAAAGTTACAAAACACTGACACAGTCTGACTTCAAGGACTGCTTATTGTTGCCTATCCTCATGAAATAAATAATATGCTAACGCAGCCGAATTTCAAATGTATTTATTGCTCAATTCTTGATTGTTGCGGGCTTTATTGAGGCTTTTACAACAGCAATGCCCGTGCGGTTGAGCATTCGTAGCCATATTCTATAAAAACCCAGCTGCAGCTTGAGCGTCCTTGTTCTAAATTGTTACCAGCGATTTCTGAACAATTAGAAAAAGAGTGTCCTCTTTCACCCCACTTTCCCCCACGGCATAAGAAGAAAGCTTTATGACATCTATATTACTCAAATAGAACTAACTGCACAGGGGGGTCAAAATTAAGAATTGAAATAATCACTAAGTCTCAGTTGCAGATCGAGCTCTATACCTGATGTTTGCAAGTCCGGCGAACCGCGTGGCTAAGTATAGGTGCTGATTACTCAAACTATATAATGGGGATCATGAACCGGTTTGAGCTGAAGATCATTATACTAATATATATTTTGCATACTAGTTACTTGGTTTAATCTTTTCAGAGAAGTTACAAGGGGTTGAAATTCAATAATAGAACACAAAATTTTGTTGAGCATGGTCGCATATTCTTATCGGTTTAGGTGGTTACACTAAATTGAAAAGACCTTAAATACTTCAAAATTCAAAGGAATCAATTTTACCAAAAAAAAAAAAATAGCTTCTGAAATATATAGATCGGATTGGATATGTATATGTGTCATTATGTATACTGGCCGACTATTTCCTGTTGTGTTACCTACTGTAGTTCAGAGATTTCGATAACTCAGTTGGCATGTGAAGAAAAGTTTTGTTACTAGATACATGCATTTTTGAAATTATAGATGCCCGAGGAACTGTGTATCTTGCGGTACAGTTTAGTGTACAGCTTAGCATATTTCAAATATAACTTTGGGATTCAGACAGATTCTACCTTTTATTTTTATTGCCTGAATAAATAAAATGTGAATGCTCATTTTTATATTTTTTCAACGCTCGCTTTTAGGTTCTGCGGGAAGATCGAGGTGATCCACCGCACAGCGTGGTAAAGTTTTTACTCCGTACTCAAGCGACGCTGTCTCGGTGTCGATTTGTGGTACGCATTGTAGACACCTAAACGGATCGTTTATTGTAAACTCTTTATCAAATACTTACTAGTCAATGGCAGGTTAGTGAACGAGCTGGCCTTGTGTCAAGGTCAAACGTGCAAGTGAACAAAGCCAATTATGGCCAGTTACATATATAATCGCAATGCCAGTGCACTGGTTAAATAAGCTAACGCAGATCGACCACGGAAAGCCTATGAAACGCAATTGCAATTTAGGTTTTTATATACTTTTCGTTAACACGAGGTGAAAGCAGACGTCATCTAAGATAATTATTATTAGTAATTTTTTAATTAACAATTTATTATAAGCCTTTTTCCAGTAGTAGTTAACTCTACTTGGTCAAAGCTTCAGGATTACTAAGAGTGTCCCCGGCTGATCCTCCGAAGAATTAGCCAATCGTTGCTAACGAAAAGCACACCGTTTACTTTGACCTTATTGACAATAGTTAAACAAAGCACAAATTATAAATTCCTATTTTCTATACTGTTATTTGGACGTGAAGTTTCAGACTGCTACATATACCTATGAAATGTGGCAGTTAACATGGGAACTATGTAACTTTATCGAGGGCGAGATAATTGCAGTGTCCCCCCTCACCTGGCCTCTCAAACGATTCGTTTCTCTCAAACCGTAATATCAGCCAATACTAATGATATGATTTAGTTATGTTTCAAGCGTCGAACGGGTCTCAATCATCCCGCACTTACAAATGGGGGCCACGGTACACAGTTAAACTGCAAAACGACTTTCGTTAACTAGCCGTTACCTATCGCCGTTGTCTACTGCAAAGCACTTCAATTAAAAGTTACGTAGTGTACTATATCTCTACGTTATTATACAGCGCCTTTATCAATAATTATATTGTTAAATTATACTCGAAGGAAATGGAAGTGAATGACTAGGAGTAAGCAGCTAATGTGGTCTATAGTGCAAAACAAGTACCATTTCATTTATATATATATATATATATAATTTCACTAGATAGTCATAGTTCAGCTGAATAGGATAGTAACCAGAAATGGCCTAGTATGATTGTAATCCCTTGTTTAGATACAAATAGGCTTTCTTGAATATATTTCGAAGACAGAATCAACTTTACTTGACGACACCACCTAAAATAGCCAATTAACGAGCTTCACACATGTACGATCGGTACGGTTACCATGGATCACGACTAAAATCGCCTTTAAATTTTTATATGTTTACTAGCATAAGTACCTGCAGATAACCTTGTAATGCTTCTAAATAGCGTTATAGTTGAGAAGGGGTACGTATAAGAACCGCATGTTAATAGCGAACGGAATAAAAGGGTGCGAGGTATCGCTTGTTATTTTTCTATTTTCCCAAATCCACTTAGTTCCCTACTCCCTGACCAATGCCAAAGAATCGCTATGTCCTCAGTTCGCGCCTCGATAAAGACTTGGCTAGATGTCTATGGGCCTGTGTGTCTCAATTGTGGTCTCAATTGATACTATAACTGGTACTACATTCTATGCTATCGTGTATACCATAGCACCCGGCAGGAATTTTGCAGGTGAGCTCACGTCTCCGCTCGACGCCGCTTACCCACGTCATCAACTCCTTCTGCTTATCTACAATTGCTTAAAATGCGGACGTAGTTAATCACGTCACTGGCAGCTCTGACGTGGCAGTTCTACGGCCAAGTTTTGCCGGAACGGGTCAGCGAGCACGCGCCACTCAACAATCTGCACTTTAGCCCAGAAAGCAAACCCAATCGCCCATCGCAGCTACTGCTCTTATACGACCAGCATAATCGACAGACCATTAAAATACGAAAATTGTGTGCGGGTATGTTTTGCTAGATAAAAGTTCAGCATCACAACACAGATGACATCATTCAGACCGTTTCCATTACGTTGTTTCCGATATCTAAGACCTCTCACATCGAGCTTCAGTTACTAACATAGATGGTGTTAAAAACACCTCAAAACCTGAACCATCTCACGTGTCCAACTAATAGGCAAGAGCCCATGCAAAGAAACATGGCATATGGTGCTTCACATCACGTCTCTGCAGTCTAAGCCTACGCTTCGCGGAAATAGATATCCGCCGTAGCAATACCTCTCGGTCTATGTCCAGGTTGATGAAGATATAGGGAACAGGAACTGGGAGTCGGCATCAAGTTAAAACAATTTCAAGTCTAATAGGAAAGCAGCTGCACCGTTACGAGCATAGCATGGTCTCCATATCCAGCATCTAATTGATCAGTTTCCCAATAAACGAAGACACGCACTGCTTTCCATTCAGTTTTCATGACCAGGTTCAAACGAGCAATACCGATTTCGAAGCGCCACATAAATCTGAACTAATACGATCTCAATGCCGTATCTGATTAATGCCAATTTAGCGCGTGGTCGTAGCCCGACTATGACTGGTAAGTAAGTTCTGGAAAACATTGTGGACTTGATCTACTTACATTGCATGCGTATTTATCAATATCGGAGAAGATTCCCTGAAGCGGTATAAGCTCCTTCTTCTTACAGGGTGGGGGCCTTGCCGCGAATTCGGCTGCCTCGTCCGTGGTCACATCGTTTAACGTTTGTACAGCGATTTCGCGTTTCTCCGCGATCGTCGCCAACCTACATAATAATCGGGAGCGAAAATTCATTCTTATACTGATTGCCCTACATTGTAAACAAATAACTCACATCGCCTATTCTTAAAAACCTACATGTAGTAGAAGATGCGACAAAGTGTACTTTTTGGGCACAAACGATTCCACACTTGTTACGAAAAAAAAAAATACTTAAAGGGATTTAAGATAAGATCAAACTTGCCCAGGCGGTTGTTATGGCAGTATACCACTGTTAAGTGATGTTTACAATGCAACACAGATACACACGAATTTCTGATGTTTAAAGGACTACAAACGTCGCTCTTTAAGTTTCGATTGGCTAAGTTAAGAGAATAGCCAGTTGAGTGTGATTTGACCACCTTGACGATTCTACGACTCCGTATACCGATTTCCTTGCGGCCCTCCTTTGAGTAAGATAGCAGCACTTTATCCTCTGCTAAAATAATATATTAATCTTTTGTCTCACATTTTAGCGATTTTATCTTTATCCATTTCAAAGCCTGAACACGTACTCGATAAGTGACCAATAAAAACATCAATTTTAATCAGACTACAATCCCCTGCGGTGAAATAATGTTCTTCGGATACGCTGTTTAAACAAATAGATCTTTTCCGGCGAAAATCTATTTTCCAATGATACATGAACCCCTAGCATATTTCAGTTGCTTTAGCTCAATTTGTCTAGTATTTCGCCAGTTCTCTATGAAAAAGTGAGCCTATAGAAAAAGTAACAACGCTGTCTTTTCCCGACTAAATCATTTCCAATTTAGAGTAGTTAACGTGTAATAATGCTTGTATGTGCGTCAAACTTTGTGTCAGTTTAGCGCCTGACAGGATTCTTATTCCACGTTACGTGCGCTATTTACGTAAGTTGCATGGTGGTGAAATGAAGGGGAAAAATATACAGATGATTGATGTCGTACTTAAGGTATTTACATCGCGTACTTTCTACATATTTCCAAATAGTTAATTTGTTGCATTCAACTTTGCGTGGGATACAAGAAACCGGGGGCACTCCTATCAGGCACGTAAAGCGTAGATTCAGACTAGCATTTACAATAATGGCTACAGTACCTATTGCTTATGGGAGACAAGGTTCCGGCCCTAGAGCCACAACCTGCAGCCGCCTTTTCCAAGTAATCCTCTTCGAGAAGGCGTCCTGCAGACTTGACACTACTGCTGCCGTTAAAACTATCCTGCACACTGCAATGGTAGAAACAACAGCGGATTACGATTTATCAGAACGATGTTGGCATGGCCTATATGAAAACCTTAAGCACAGAAAGAGGTAACTATTTCAATAGCAAATTTGCGACACCTGGCAAAAATAGAAAAGGGTAGTTTCATTTTGCCGATCACTTGAAATCATTAAATGCCATACACAAACTGAATAGTGTCACTCTGTATGTAGCAAGCATGTGCACGCGAGATGCGTACTTGTATGTAGGGCCATAAGAGTATAAGCGAAAAGATGTGACCGTTTGACATGTTATTAGTATGTATAACTAATCTGTCTAATCAACTGCAATACTTTCCTTACAATCCTTTACCTTTGATATGTCCATAAAGTAGTGTTGAATTATAAACAAAGTTCATCAGGTAATCGTGAAAGGGCTGCAATGTGTCAATTGCGATTACTAATGCTTTGGTGCCTCCAAAACAAGCCTTTAATATAAGAAAAGTCTTGTTCATTGACTAAGAAAAGTACTTGTTTATTATCGACAGGAGCTGAATTGCATTTACCTGCCCTGCGATAACGAGTCGTGCGCATGGTCGAGCTCTTGTTGAATGAAATGCAGTTCCTCTTCGGTGACTCCGAGAGCGTTCGCAGCGGGGGCCCTTGCGATGGGCTCCGTTTGCCCCTCGAAGTCCGATGTCACCTGAATTGCCGAAGTCGTATTTTTGCAAAGTTCTTGTTTCTGAATATCTATCTATTTACTAACAAAGAGTTCTGAAAAATCGCATGTCCAATTTGTGTAAAATTTGTTGGCGTGTGCTACTAGAGTTACGGGATGCTCCATCTAACTGAGGAGCGTTACCTCTAATCTGGTTTTGTAACTGTATCTAAACAGAGACGGGTACTTCAACACTAAATGTGTTGAATGTGTCTGAAGGTATTCTGGTGGCTGTGTCTATTTGGGATATATACGTTTACCTATAGTATTGCTTTAATTGAAACTGACTGACCTATCACAAGCTCGCTTTAAAGTTTCTCTTTGCAATTGTGCGAACAGCTAGCTGCTTGATAGCGAGTATTAGCTAGTCGGCGTTGACATGTCGAAGCTTGCAAGAACCTCAGTAAAGTGCCATGACTAGTAATACAACACATTTAAATGTACGATGTCCTACAATTATACGAGCTTATCCCAAACCATGCTCCGGTTCTCAAGTGGATTCCCAAGCCCGCACTAACTGGCTTCCATAAATCGATGCGTTACTTTGCTGCAAGACGTATGCTTGTCCTTCAGATACCATGTCATTTATCTACTACGATCGAATAATAATTCTGATAAACAAACAGATGAACTTATCTGTAAGTGGCTTCGACTTCCCGATAAAAAGTGCGGCGCCACGATACTTCGGAACATGAACATTGACCGAAATACCCTATAGATACGTACTGCAGATAGCGAATAAGTGAACGATTGTCCCTGCGGCTGACTTGAGCATGAACGACAGGAAAACGACCTGCGGCTGCATCCATCAAAGAACCAGGCCTCAAGCAAACGATGTGTAATACCTCTCGAGGTTTTAGTATTTTCAATTCCCTTTTATATCGATTTCTCAATCATCTGTTTGCACTTTTGCTATGTATGACACGTATTTGAGATCTATGTAAGCACGCCTTAACATTGTAGCGCTATTCACGTGAAAACTCTTCACTTACTTCCCCAACAGTATCTAGTGTTCAATTCGAATGGGCGTTCATCTACCGGGGAATGTTACCGGCGATCGATGTCTATATGATAATGCAGTGCAATCGTTGTCTACCCATTCAGTTTTGAGATACGTGTGGGCCTAGCTTCGGAACTGGACGAGGACACATTTTATCTACTATTAGAAGCCAGCAACAACCCGTAATAGCATTAATGGACCTTAATCTCCGAACATTTACTTTGGTACCTTTGCTAGATAAATGTATTCGTACAATCATAAACAGCCAGTTGAAAAAGCTGGACTTTAGAATGGTGTCTCGATACGTGAACTCGGTATTAAATGTTTTTCGCTACGCCCTTTCTCTAGGAATTTCCTTTCCGGAACTAACATGATCAGGCGTCCAAGCTACAGATAGCACGATCATGTCAAGACCGATAAGTAACCGTGATGATGCAGTAGCAGCATGCTTGATTAATAAATTTATGTGACGTGGTCCAGGTTCAAAATTGAACGTAAAGATACACTTCGTTTTACGTTGCGGGTCGGCCATATTAATCACTATTTAGCGGCCAGTACTGAGCTCAAACTCAGAATTTTAGTTCAATCGAAATATGAGGAATTTAAGAACCGAAAATTAAAATTAGTGTCTCAATTAGTATGTAGTTCCTTTCACAGGGACAACTTACTAATTGAGCTATCTGCTTGTCTTTGTGTAGTATTAGTAATTGCACCTAAGTGTGGTGGTGGCGTACTGCCAGGTAAAGCTTCCACTAAACAGGTCTTCAGTTAACGTTCATGGTTATTGGTCTTAAATATTCTACATACATCGCATACCCAATCCTCGAGGTCGGACAGAGCCTTAGTATCGTTTTCACCGACCATACACTTTTGGGGAGTGGGCGACTCGACGACATCCTCAATGGAAAACTCGTGTTCTGCGGACTCTACACGGTTCAGTTCCTTCTGGTGCTCCTCCAGTTGATTCTGTTGCTGTTGTTTCTTACTGGTACAACGATTTCTTCCTTCTCCTTTACTAGCATCTTTCCCAGTTCCCGTTTCGCCATTGTTTTTTAGATTGCCATCAAGGCTGTGCACCGGCATAGCTTTGTCGATCTCGCTTTTTGTTTGGTTAGCCGACTGAAGGCTTCCTTTTCGTAGATCTGCTCGTGATCCGTTCTGAGATAATGGGAGAGTCTCGGAAATCGTACGCTGTCCGAACGGCTCTATGTCGGTTTTCTCACATCGGTGTAGTAATGTTTGAATTTGCCTGTTGGAGCAGAGAGAGGAAGGCAACATAAAGGTGTATGTAACGCTATTTTAGAGTCGGTCTTTTTAACTGAAAAAATACTCGAACGAATGTTACACCCATGTTCAAAAGATACTAATTGATTTTTACCTGAGCATGATCGAATTATATTTTTGCTTAATCTATGTGCCACACTTGACTATTCGCAGTATGACTTGAAACCTATATTTGTTGAGCTCCACTCTAATCTCGCAGCGTAACTCTTTTCCTTCAATTTTTATCTTTTTGCAACAACAAACTTGCCCTATTTGGTCTTCAATACAAGCCTGTTCAACAGGCTGTCGGCACTTGCAACACGTATTTAGTAGGGCACCTTTGTTGCTTTTCTGTTTTTTTTTTATTATCTCCAAGTATTATCGGTACAAGTTTTATTTATGTTCTATGGATGCTTGGAAACAGATCGTGATTAGATTACATCTAATGTTTTTTTGTTGGATCGGAGACACTATAATGCACTTCAACGATGATTTGCAGCCTCTTATTTCGATAAAACCAACAGATCTTGTTCTGACTATGAGTAACGATGAGCTCTTAAAACAATTATAGTAGTTTTTTCAGACTTATCATTTACAAAGCCTAAATAAACAACAAAGATAACATAGCGGCGATGTCGTAGCGAACCATAATATAAATGATCGCCAGACCTACCATTAACCCAGATGTAGCATAGCGTATTTATTAACGCAGTTAAAGTTACTCATGTCTACTTACAATATTATAACTTTCCGTATAAATGTAACTGCACTTTTCTTATGACTATAAGCCTATCACAAATAGATGAAATTTGTCATCGAATAGCAAACCATAAATCCTTCGCATATGTCCTGTTTGGACACGTGATGGCACGTAGCTTCCTGATAATTCCTTTTCGAGTTATGATGATCTAATTTAGAATCACGTACTATTCCTCCTAAAACAATTCAACCTCGGATCCACAGACATTCTACCAAAATTTTGATATATCGCTTCATATATACATCAATTCCAAAGGGCTCTCTTTGTGCACCCTATGCAATTTTTGTTCTTTGCATTCATAATTCTCTTTAAAAGTATATATGAGGTACTCTTTGAAATCTGTAGTCGTTCCACATTATCTGGCTTGCTGTAGCGCAAGATGCCTAAATGCTTTCCTCTCGCATATACTTCAGCTCAAGCGTTGCTCGCGATTTCCCATCTGCTACGGCATATTGACAGGTAGCAAGGATTGGATAAAACTTGCCCTTGATTCAGAGATAATCGTTCCTCACGCTTGCTGAGTTCTGCCCGCACGTCTGACCACATCGGCGCCTTCCTCACCGCGACGGTCCGTAAGCCGCTAAAACTATATAGCACCGCACTGAGATGCTAGCGACAAGCTTGAAGGGGCTTTAGCATAGGGCAAAAGTGACGGTGGTTGTGCACGCTAGTTCTCGTGGTCGACGAGGCATGACCTGGCTTTTCACGACACACATGAAGGCCATCCCTTCTAAAGCCTTGCGTTATTGTGGTGACCTTTACCTGCCGGACACTCAACACCGCCACGGTTTTGTTCACTGTCGTTCAGATGTCCCATTTTAAGGGGAGCAGGATAGAACTGGCGTCGTGTACGCCACTCTATAGCAGAGCCATAGGCCAACCAATGTCTGTTAGGGCATTGTCACTCCGATATGATCACCATCCATGGTTTCTGTGTCAATGACAAGCCCCTTTAGGGTCAGGAGCGGAATCGTCCCGATATAGAAAAATAATTAACTCGATGGTTATGTGAATTTAGCAAGATGGAAGGTTGAAGGTAAAACCATTCTTCTTATATTTAAGACTAAACAATTTCCGGTATTATTTCATGTTTTTTGCTTCATCTTTTGTTCTGTTGGCTGCAGTCGCATAAAAATCATGCCATATTTAAAGCTGATTCACACTATAATGTACTCAATTCTATGTAAGATCATCCGTTGTTCGTGCGAAAAGAACACGTTTTAAAAAGACGATAAGTAGCTCACGTTATCATACTACCGTACTTAATTGAGGTCCGATCACGAGTTCGTACATTACTTAATAAAAGTTAAAGAATGAGAAGAAACGTTAAGAAGAAAGAAGAAGAATTTAACGTCAAGTCAAAAAATGCTGCTAAATTGATTACGATAAGACTATCCTTTGTACGATTGATCCTATAATTGGGAATTACATCATTAGGTAACCATTTCTTCGAAAATATATAAAACACTGAATTTCCCCCTAAAGATATTGAGGCTTATAGCTGCGTTTTGGAAGCGAATAGAACGAATTGAATGACAACGATCAGTGCGATCTCTGCATTATATACATGTCCTAAAAATTCAATAATAACTTCTTGCAGCCTGGAAGCATTTATGTGATATAATTTTTTTTTGCAATCATTACCTCGGTAATATACATTATAGGAAAATACTTCTTTCCGCAAAAGGCGATATACTTGGTAATCCATTATATTCTTAAGCTCTGAATCAGTTTGCTGTGTATCGGTGACCGAGTATTTGAAACGAATTTTCATTACTCTGAGCCTTCTACTAGTATGATCAAATTTAATTTGGGATCACGGGAGATCAGACGGGAAAATTCAACGTTTCAAGTAAGTAACATGTTCCCGTCCCTCTACTCGACAGTCGAGTTCTATGTAGAAGCAACATAGGTTTCATGCGAGTCGAAATTAACCAAGAAGATGAGTCACTTTTACATGGCGGTCACCACATTTCCGTATTTATTACAGTACATGTATACGCTTCCACGTATAGTCTACTATTGCTATTAGTCGTTTCATCCATTTCATTAGAGCCAATGAAAATCTAATCCCATATAAAATTAATAAATAAGTACCAATGTTATTATTAATATCACTGGAGTTGTGGTATTGAAACAGTCATGTTGAAATAAACACACTTATTAAGGACCGAAGTGTGAAGATAGACACTTGAGGAGTTCACTCAGGGGTTCCCTAAATGTTCCAACTGTAACGAAGCAGGGAATTCGGTCAAATCTCTTGAATTCCTCAAACAGATGTGAATGGAAAAATAATCACAAAGAATGAAAGAGAAGATCGCCCCGTATACTACAACAGCAACAAGCCCGACAGGGGGGTAAATCGAACCAAAACAGGCTTCGACAAGACGAGGAAGGTTACCCAAATACGCTGAGATCGAAAGGCAGAAAAGCCCTAGAAAGAAAGAATGAATGAATGAAAACTCCTTCTTTGACATGGCAGCAAAATCTACAATAGTTAAAAACCAACAATTAGACTGCCATCACAGTCATACGCACTGCTTGGATGCAGAAAAAATCCTTAGGTAAAAATAATGAAAACATGATCAGGAACTATATAATTGGTACGACTATTAAGGCAGGAAACACTCCGGTTTTTGTATTGGGATTGTTCAATGCAGCTCCGATCATCTGATGCTGAACACATGTGGATCGAAAGGGCAAAATCCTTACTGATTCGCTTGTTGTGCTCAACTTAATCAATCAACAAAGGCACGACGCTTACCTTCGAGCGACCAAGGGATTTACGTTGCATTGACCTGGCCATGGCACACATTCATAACGCAGACAGAATCACGTGAAGTCTTTTGCTTCACTCGGAGAGAATGGGAAAAGACAGGTTATTGCCTCCACTATATAAGCCGCGCCAGTTACAAGGCTTCACCCCATAATATACAGTACTTCCAGTAACTCTCAGGGAAGTACTGACAGCTGGTAAACGTATAAACACAGGCGAGATTCCTAAGCCAGGCGGAGTTCCGTTAGCGATAGTCGAAGTGCTATTAAAAAAAATGCTAGACACTAATGGCAAGAATAGCTAACAGGATATTGTTAGAGCGATTAATTCCGCAAATATGAAAGATGGGAGAAGTGGTCCCCCCCCCCCCCCGAAAAGAGCGATATATATCTGCTTACCTGTTTACTGGGAGCTTTAGTTAGAGGTTTTAGGCACCTCATCGACATAAGACTGCGAGATATCGCGCAAGAGACTGGTCTGCCCTCAGAGAACCAGTACGGTTTCCGTACTATGTAAGATCATGTCTCGCGGCTACTGACCACGTTTAAGACAAGCAGAACAAGTTAGACACTGAAGCGTGATTAAGACTAAGGACCACCTAACGAAACTCTTCCTTGCAGTCATGTTGAATGTAAAAAATGCGTTCAGCGGCCTACCTTGGAAAACGATCTTCAACTCCATGATTAAATAGAAGATCCTACAATATTTAATAAGGATCATCTCCAGCAACCCAAAAAGTCAAGCATACTCGGGTCTCTCTTCTGAAAGATCGCCTACGATTATTCCTTGCAAAAGAAGCTCTAAAAACTTGGCAATCGCAATCACAGCTTGCTCTTTGGAAGAACTATACGAACGCACAAACGATGCGTTCATCAAAACAGTACCATGGTCTAAAGATGCCGGACATGAGCTACCACCGACCCAGTCAGAGGCGGTCCTCTTAACTGGGGGGAAAAAAAACATAGCCACACGTACGTTAGTTGGTTACGAAGGCAAAAAAGGTTTGGGAGGTAAGCGAAGGCTCTTTGTTGCAGTGGCGAGGCCCATGGCTCCCTATGGGCACCTGTGTGGACAAGATAGTCTGCAAGCCAAAACCTAACGAAAAAGAAGTCGTTTTGCAAAGACATCACCCCTTACAGAGCCACTTATATTAGATAGGCAGTCTTATTGGGCTCCTGCATATTAAGATCTGAAGACTGGTCCACTGCTATGCGACACACAAGAAGCAACGACACCAATTCTGGCCTTGTAGCTGTTCTCACAGATGATAATATAAGGAGATAAGAATAAGAAATAAAGGAAGTAGACTTACCATGGAGCTTATGATGAAAAAAAGAAGGTTCATCAAAACTGGGCTCGCCAGAATAAGAAAAACAGATGACGCCCAAAGGTTAAGTTTCCGAGGTAAGTGGGAAGACAGCTGTTAGACCCCCGCTTAGGGGATGGCCCATTTGACGCGGTGAAAAACCCAATCAACCTTGACCTAATGACCTAACAGTCTATAGTACTACTAATTCAAGAGCCGGATTGTTGGCGTGACGTATAAGAGTGTCATTAGTAATTAATGGGTAATGGCGGAATAAGGTCTATATTTCTGGGCAGAACTCCACACTCGCCGGCACACTCCGGACACAGACATATATATACGGGTAGCACTAAAGCATTTAAAAAAAACTTGCTTACTTACAAAATAAAAAAATATACTAAAGTAGCATTCGCGACCTAAACAACCAGAGTAACGTGATAATCGACGTTTAAGCAGGTTTTGTACTCTAGGAATAGAGTCACTACACAGAGTACGCACAAAAATGTTAGCAAGAAAACTTTTTTGATTTGTCTAATAGGCATCTTTACCTCTTTTGAGGGTGCTGTAACGAACTATCCTTAAAATCAGCGGGAGCAAGGTACCTTTTCTCAAGTAAGATGCAAGACGAACTTAACTACCTACTCGCTGTAGGTTGCCCAAATAGCCCAAGCTATTTGAGCAACTTGTTGATTTAGATGGAAGGCGAACAAAAAGATGCCAGAAGCGTTAAGTTTGACCACCAACGACATCAATCTTGGAATACGAACTCGAACTGAAACATTGCTCATAACGGGTTAGTAAAGCAAAGCAAGCTTCTTCCAATCGTATCCAGGCTTTATTTAACAACAAACTACAAGTAGCAAGTAAAGTATACCGTATAGGTTATATCATTTACTGGTGACTAGAGGGACAAGGAAGCCTTTATGGTTTATGGTGTATGGTCCAATCAGAGTCTAGCTGTTTCATTGGCCACTCGTCAGTTCTATAGGAGATGTATGGCTGCGTACTCAAACAGATCCTTGATTTGCCGCCGCAAGTCAGCGATACATTTTGGACAGAGTAGCAGTGCATGTTATCAATGTTGAAAACGACTTTTGTCTGCCGTACGATTTTAGCTTGAGCGAGGAAAAAGGGTTATACTTAATGCGGGTATCTCGGCTTACGAATGATACCAATAGCAACCCAACCCGATCTAACTAAAAAAACGGTTAACACTTTTTCGACTTACCTACATATATATCCGTGCATGTGCATGTATAGATATAGTAAGACCAATATGAACAAGGAATTAAACATTCACCTCTAAATGGTTCTAAGCCATTTGAAGGAGGCTGCTAGAACAGGAAAAGCTCGGTGTTTGAGTGCTGGACACATCGTCGTAGGAAAATTCATTCGATCGTATTTTTATTTACAAAGCTCCGCAAGAACGCAATGAAAGTAAACCACTGAAGTAATAGGTCACGACTGATGGAACGTCTATCACACATGACAGTAGTATGCTAATGGAGAAAACACGATGTGCCCCACAGCCTGCGGCCATTGAAGTTGTGCCAGTGACAAGAAACTGTGCATTACGAGACATCGCTGCGAACGATCGATCGATTCGAATCTTCATTTTGCCTTTTCAGACTATCAGCTATTTCGGTCTCTGCAGGACACCCTTAATGGTACTGCTTTAGTTCGAACGAAGCGATGCAAAGATCGCCTGTCAGAACTTTCCAACCAGAAATCCTGCAGTTACGGAATTCAGAAGAGCATCGATCGAGATGACTATCTTTCATTTATACTATAATATCGAAATACAAAAAAAATGCTGTCCTCAATGCTAGCTTAAAAACAGTCAATAACAAGTTAACTTATTGTATCCAGTAAGATATTGGAGTATAGCGTAGCATGCTCCGTACAAAATGGTAGACGTCAACCCAACGCTTGTTCCGTCACGAAAATACCGGTGCCTACCAACTCACTCTCGAACTTAGGAAATATTGTACAAGTACGTATGTACGCAGTTGGTGGATGAGTGAATGCCAACGGCGACATCGAGCCTTGTATGCCGCGGTAATGGCCCGGCGCGCGACAGCGATAGCGAACCGGACATTGGAGTTGACTGCCAACACGCCGCCTGGCGGACCGAGCCGAGTTGCTTTTCGTTCCGCTGAAGAATACCAATGAGGTCGGTGGCCTGCACCTTGGAAAGGCCGTTCGAGATATTTCAAGGTTGTATCGTCCAATTTTGGATTTTATCAGATCAGAGAAACCGGGGAAATTTTCCAACCATGCTATTTGCTGTGCGTACATACCTGCCCCGATAGAACATAGTGCCAGGTTCTATCGTGTGTTGTACTGCTTACTTCAATAACAGAATCTTACGAAATGCTAACTATTCCAACTTTTGCGCTGATAAGTGACAACTATTAGTAGATCTTTACCTGTACACGTTACAGTGGTGTGCAGAGTTAACAATATCCGAGCTATTACTGAAGCCTTTGTTGAACGCAGTCAATGAAACAGAAGATTTTCAATTGCCAAAATGGAATAACAAAAAAAACAGTTCATTTACATTTGTAACCAACCAAACCAAGTTGTTTGTGTACAACTGTACCATGTGTTATCATTGCAACTAACAAAATGTTCTATTACCCATAATTATATCCGGGTACAGTGACAAACGATGTATATTTAACTGTCAACCTGATTGGCCTTCTCACCGGAAGCATCATCTGACAACAAGAACTAAGTGTGTAAACTCTATACAACTATGATTCTGGGCGAGCAGATGGTCAACAAAGGCAAGCAGGAGCCAATTATCGTTTCTTACTTAGGACTTTTATTCGGGTCGGCTATTGTAGAACTATACGACGTCACTTAATAACAACGGACGCCAACTTTGCTTGAAGATATTTTTTTATAAATTGGCTCTTATAAGCGTTTGGCATTTAGCGATCTTCGAATCGCATGCTGACTATCGGCAGACAGACAAACTTCGATCTAATTATACTTAGCTAGGAATCACTCAGGTGACTCGAAATGCCGTCTTGTTCGACAAATTATAACGCTAATGACGGATCAAAGGACTGTGGGTGAAGCGTTCATGTACTAATCTCGAATTATAAACCTCTAATTATCCACCAAAGCAGTATAATGGGGGCACCGAAGGCAGCAAGGGTCCCGTAACGCGATGTGACCTTTCACTTACATTATTATTACTGTTATTACTATCATGCAGTAATCGGATTATCATATCCTTGTGGCGACTCTGCTATGTGTCATTTGAATAGGAACTCGCGAACTCTCCTGCGTGCAGGAGCCGCACCTATAGCCGCCCGATCACACTAATAAACTCTGAGAGTGATTTCTCCAAGAAAAATCAAGTTATGAGATAGAAACTTGAAATAGGTCCGCGTGAGCCTCATTCTGACTGCCGCCGTATCAAGGCGGACAGGGATATTTGAGAGAGCAATTGAAAATTAATGGTGAGCAAATTCACTACAAAGCGGACTAGGTAGAACTCCTGAAGATGACGTTAGAGACATACTAATCGTTGAAGGATGCTACTTCATCTTATTCGTAATATACTTCAAATTGGCCTCTATATCGTGCCGTAGACAATATCGTTACTGCAAAGAGTTGAAAAAATAACATATTACAGAGAACAGTCCTGCACGCCTGTACTTATAGCTACCTGTCCTGCAATAATAAAGGGTTCGATAGGACTAGAAGAATTGGAAAACGGTATCCTGCTAGATGATATGTTAATACTATAGATTTACACGTTCCTCTATTCTCTGATTAGCCTCTTTCATAAAACAATACATAGATCTAATTATATACGTGCATAGATGAGTTATAATATCTGTAGAGCGGCTTCCTCCCCACCCCCTCTGCTATCTGAACGAGAACCTATACGCTGCCCCGAGACTGCAATCTGAGACGCAGCTTCTTCACACTCGATCCTAATTGCAGAATCGATTTACGAATCGGATAAATGACCACCAACACTAGTTGTTAAAACTTTTGGGAAGGAAGCGTGAAACGCCATTGGTAATTAACATTTAATTTAAACACGGGGCTTTTTTAAAGCGACGAGGAAGCGAACGTGTGGGAAAAACGTTTGCCCTAAAAGTCTTTCGATATTTGCTTTGAAAAGCTGTATGCTAAATCAGCATCGATAGGCCTATTTCACTCTCCAGAAGCAATTGAAATCTTATTTTTTGTTTATCTGATGGCCTTCAATTTATCTAAGCTTAACCTGTCTCGAAGAACGAAATGCAATTAAAGAAAATCATTCATTTGCATTTTTCTTGAAATTCGGATTTATTTATTGTTTGTAAGGGCGACCGATAATACCGCATATTGAACTACAACAAAGATCTAGTCCAGCTGAAATGGCAGAAGGACCCGGCTTTGAAATAAGCAGTTAAATTAAAAAAATTACGGGGAATTATCGCACTGCTGGTGAACGTCGCATGTCTGAGGTCTTACAATTAATTTTTCAAACCGTTATTTGGAATTGTGAAAAATTTTGAATAGAACAGAAATCACTCACCGATTTGTCGCATGGTGATCCTGTCGAAGGGTCTGTACAGCGGCGTCAATGATTCCGATATCCTTAAGATGAAGGTGAGTGGTGGTAACGATTTCCTCTACCCAATGCCAATGACTGTAAGGTTGCCAGTCGTCTTCACTGCACCACATTATCTCAACGAGATCTTCTTCGGAAGAGCACGAACCCGGATAATCTGCTTGAACGCATCGATCTTGTACGTCCCGTATCGCTGCCTGGAAACCGGACCAACGGAAGATATAAATCACTGACGTTAACGATCTCATGATGTTTCAATGTTTTCCTATTTATCGACATTTTTTACGCTGAGAACGATAATTCGATGCTTCCCTAGTAATTTATTGGTAAAATGGGCCCACACTTGACACAACTGTACACATATACTGCCGCAAAACGTCCATGTATCTAAAATAATGAAGAAAAAGTAGGACATGTATCTATCTGCTTATCACAGCACTCACCCTCAAGCCATCTGCAGAGAAAACTGAAGTATTCACAAAAGTATATACTTGCTGACTTGAAAAACCTCTTATCATCATCGTACCGCCATTTTAGCGACAAAAAAACGCTATATTCCCTAGTTGATATAGAATGAATCTTTGTTGTTAACAACATGAAATATGCATCGTTCTGTACGGCAACCGATTAAGGGTCTTGTCAAACCTTAATAAGGTCCAGATAGAAAGGCTAATTTAGGGGATATCTTATAAGGGAGTACGTACACGGCTTCTTCTTTTTGTACACGGCACTTTAATACAGAATGCACACCTGTACGGAGAAAAGAGAACAGTAAGATCTTATAGAAGGGACACGTCGTCAGACTCAACGTTCATCTTGCTAACGTCGGCTCCCAAATTACATCCTTGCTCAAAACAGGAGAACGCTGTCCAGTAACCCTGGAAACTGTGTGAAGCTTAGAAAGGTTACTTTTGGTCTAGGGTAGCTCTTACTTCGCATATCCTTAAATGGGATTGAAAGTTTTGTTCAACAAGAAGCTAAATTTATCTTTGTAAAATAACTTTTAACAACTTAAAAATGACAGCCAGAAAGTTTTATATATAGACTATAGATATATTTTTTATATATAGACCGTTTTATTCATAAAATAATTTGTACGTTTTAGTCACCAAGAATATCTAGATATAAAAATATTTGGTAAAACCGAATTAAAACCCCAACATTGTGTCAGAATATAACACACATTGGGGTAAACCATCTTCTAATGGCGTTACAGCCAAGTGACATAAAAAAGAAGCTCATCCGATGTCACTAGATTAGACTAGACACTACGTAATAGAAAATCGATAAGATGATATATAAATACCATACAATTTGTATGAATAAGCCAAGGCCAAAAATCCTAAACATGAATTATAAAATTAACCTTGAAAAGTAACATCTTGACATGAATTCACACTGCGATGCGGGGGGCTCATGACTTTTTTGTGGCCTTTGAGCCTTGTATATTTTCACAATGTTCCTTATCTCATTTCCAATTTCATCAAATATCTTGAGAAAATATGCTTCAGAAGTTAGCTGCTTCTAAAAAAAACGAACACGGACAAAAACACTAGGGAGCCAAAAATAATTCTTTCGTTTTTTACTTTTATATTCTGAGTGCTTACGATGTTCTGACAACGCGTCTCAAAAAATTCCCATTCTCTCTCCCTTTTGCGCACTCTGAAAATTGCATAAAAAGAGCATAAACATGTATAAGTTTAGGACTTTACGCAGAAATCACAAAAACAAGATAGGGTAAATTTGGTCTCAAAATGCAGCTTAGGCCCGCTAGCAGGTCTCATACAAATACAATTGACCCTGTAGTCCGTATGAAGCAAACTTCAATATTCGTAATTTTAATCAGAGTCTACTATTAGTCCCGTTCGATCAGAAAGCCTCTACGTGAGATAGGGATTCGAAGCTTAAATTCTCAACAGAAATAGAAAAAATATATGATGGTCTTTTTTAAGCTCATATTTTCCTTATATTTCACACTGATTGCCAACGCTGCATTGTCCAATGACGAAAATCACAATCGCCCTCAATGCATAAAATAACGTATTGAAATGGCTAAACTTATTTCCCAGTGAGTTTACTTATTGTACCATCATAAAGCGGGTGGAGCAAAATATAAGGGACAGAGGAAGAAGTAAGCTATAGGAAATACGGCTGGCAAATAGGCCAGTGAGTGAGTGAGTGAGTGAGTTCAGCGAATCTCACCGTCGTTAAACGTACAGGCGATACGTCAGAAGACAGTCGCTTTCATTTCAACGACATTTCAATGTTAGTATTGCGCCCGGGCGAACGCAAGCGCTCATGCGAGATGTTACCTAATACTCAAAATAATAAAAGTCCTATTCTCTATTCGATGCTTTCGTCGGAACTGTGCATAGGGTGGAAGCGAACCGCGAATGAGCGAACGCCGAAAAGAGATAACTCGAATAGGAAAATCTCGCAGGTGCCCTTGAATATTCAGAAAGCTCCTGGCTACTTGCTTTGAGACAAGAAGGGCAATGATGGTACACATCAATTATACCTTTAATACGGTATAGGAGTCCAGTGTTAACAAGGGCCGTAATACATGAAGGAAGCCACTAGCCAGCTCGAAAGTAGCAAAATAAGCAATGTATCGTCAGAAAGCCTGATCAAGGTCGGATGTCGGAGAGTAGCTTGTGACGTGGATTCAGTCTTGATTTATGGCGCGTCATGGCCTCTGCTCGGCGTCCAGTGGTCCCGTGATAAGGTTTAGTAGTCACACTCTTCTGTATATGATGATCGAACTCACAATCTGCCTGCTCCTAACGGAACGGCAGTTTCGATAACGAAAAAGCAAAACAAAAGTGACAGTCTGGCGTATTTTTCCGAATTTGGTATATGATATTCGAAATTATTCTGTTTTAACGCAAAAGCGGCAAAGATAAATCTAGTTCAGTTGAAAGCTTATACGGTTGAAAGCCTACGCCACTGTTGCGTAATTGGATTCTAGTATCAACAATGGGTAGAGGTATTTCCATGCAAACGTGTAATCAGCTGTCACATATGTGAGCATTTTTTTTTTTGATTTCGGAAGATATCGCCGAATGCCTTTTATTTCACTAAACGTTTCGTAGTTAAGGTAACTTTGCTTTGGTATGAAAAATCATAGATCAATCGAACTAAACCAAATAACACTTACTTACGTTGGTAACTTTGGTTATGATTCTGTGTGTTACCTTGTGGCATCTGCTATGTGTGTTTATTTTTGCTTTTGTAAAGTTTAGATCTAGGGTTAGCTAGAAATAAAGGGGCTGTACTAACTTCCGTTGTTCCTCTAATCTTCGGCCATACGTTTGTACTCGACTAATGAAATTAGATCTAAACGGAAAATTCAATTTGTGTAATAATTTACTTTGTTATAGGAAACTGCGCGTTTCTACTACTAACTTGTTGAGCTTGAATTAGAATCCTAAACGGGCCAATAGTTTACGGGCTTTGCCGACTCATTAAACAATCTATGGTTTTTAGGTTAGATTAACAATTTTTTTTTAATAATAACAATAATACAGTAACCTCTCTTAGGCTACACACAGTGACAACTCGCTTTGATCATGTGATCACATTCAAATAGACGATTGTTTTGTGAATGGGAAAATGCATTTATGTTAATGGAGTGAGACCTGTTTCCTGTAGACGTTCTAAATTCGTTATAAACATTGTGCTCGCTACAAGCTGCAGGCTTTACGTCAAGCCTAACTGCTTGCTGGGAACGAAGGCCGCTTAAAAGCAGAATACGTATGTTCATGGTTTTTCTCGTTCTATTTGCTGCTGCCTACCCCAAAAATTAAAAGAATTGACCGAATAAGAAAGTATCCGGTGCCATCTGTCATACAACCTCCAAAGTTACTTATTTCCCTTTCACTTCAAACCTTCACCCCGAGCTACCTTACTATGGTCCTGTTTCATGACGCCCGCAATATTAGCCATGTAGTCGGGCAACTTGTTGTAGATACATTAACCCCTAGGAGAAAAACTGTGTTTACAACAAAGAACATAAGAGTAGTGCCGACTTGATCATTGACCCAATTGATTCAATTCAATGTTCCCTATAGCAAACGGTTTCAAATTCAGCATCTATAGACACTGTATGACAAAAACGTTTATGACAAGTTCCTATAGACATTCTGTACTATGCTTCTTTCACATCTACTAGTAGCGATCTAGCGATCCGCAGCTGTATATAGCAATGTACCAGTGCATAAATAAGCATGGTTCTTATTTTGCGGACATAATGTTGGATCGTAGATGCGAAGTAGTAAAGCTTCTCCTTTTGCCGAGCGACTCTAAGAGGATTATTAAACTAAGTTGGGCTTTTCAACATATGGTGTATATAAGATAATGCTAGTGAACAGCAAGCGAACGAACGCGCACTTGTTTCAAGCTTTGTGCCTCTAATTAGAAGTCGGCACCAGCCGGTACGAGCTCAATGTTGACCCATACTTAATCAAATCTCTATCCAGCAAGTTTGTCTAATGGCAGAAAACGTTGCGTACGTCTTCATTCCCAACTTCCGAAGAGTTCCTTTCGGCGTATTGTAAATCCAATATCTCTATCCAAAACGGCTAGCTCAATCGAGTACCAGCTAATACTTGGGGGTTCCAGGTATTCGCCAAAGGTTATAACAGATCGCAACGGATATGCTATATATGAGTATAGTTCTATTTGTTCGAAGCTATAATCTGTTTTGGCATACCTGGGTTTCGGCGTTGCACATGATGGCACTGGGCTTAGTCTGTCCGAGCGTAAAAGGCCGATCGCCTGTGCCGGGGTTCCAATCTGCTGTCACCCTCGGCGGCTCCCCCTTTGGTTGAACCTTACTCGCCCCACAGCCCATCCTCGCAAGATCCACTCAGCACAACATGAGACAGAACGACGGCCAAGCAC
Organism: Varroa destructor; assembly: GCF_002443255.2. Classification (NCBI taxonomy): domain Eukaryota; kingdom Metazoa; phylum Arthropoda; class Arachnida; order Mesostigmata; family Varroidae; genus Varroa; species Varroa destructor. Next base: position 6,361,368 of record NW_019211456.1, read on the forward strand.
GTACATGCACAACTCGTCGTCACCTCCTATCGTTAAGGGCTACGTCTTCAAAATCAGGAGGTCTTTGACACAGCACTTGGGCGTCTTGAGAAACGCCAATCGTCGTCCTTACCAAAGGTGCACGTCGGTATACAAACTTTTACTGCTATCTGTACATTAGGAACGTCATTGCTGGTAGTAGTAGTAGTATAAAAATTGCTGAGCGAGCAAAAACGAATCCGCAGTTCTTTTAAAAGACACAAATATAAATGAAAATGGGTCCGTATTTGGTCCTCACTGGGAAGCCTTCCATGAGAAGGTTGAAATTTTGGTGCATTGCAGAAAATTGCAATGTCATGCACTCAGCCAGACCGGCTGGTATTGCGGCCATAGTGACACGCCATGGGGTCCCGTGTGAGCTTCAATCGGCAAGCAGTGGGGAGCACAGTACTTCATTACATGTTTCTCCTAGTAGCAGCGTTAGAGACGCCTAGGTAGTTAGTCAGCGGTAGTGCTAGTCCGAAGTCAATAGCTCAACGCAACCTTCAGGCCGATACCAGCATCATTAAGCATATGATCCGGTAGCTAGCTGAAACACGTAGCATGCTCGGACAGATGTCGTGTGCCTCTCGAACTTGTTAAATGTCTGACCTGCAACCCTGTGGCGGGCACCCAACGCGAGCTGCATGGCCAAATCAGTGAGAAAGGGCGATGATGCTGTCCCTCTCCTTTGGATCTCCTGTAGTTCTTGTTAAGTCGTATGGTGCACACCCGTCCACTGTACACGCTAGCGGACACCTACGGTTCTCTCTCTTCGCGTCTCCTCTTTCTCTCTCGCTGTCCTTCATCCACTCGGTCTCTATGTTCGTTGGCCTCACTTCGTAATTGAGCAAATGAAGCAAGATGGGTCATACGTTATAGAAAACATATTGTTAGATATAGAGGTAGCCGTATGCGTTTCGTCTTCCACCTGCACTCAACTTGCCTTCAAGAAGACACAGTCACGAGTAACTATCGCACGAGCACTATCAGGCGGCGCTCGCCACGCAAAAGCGCACGTCAATGTCGACCACAGCTGTAACCCCCAGACTACACACTTGACACAGCCTTTATTACGTTCGCCATTCCTGCAAGCAACTATATGTCGATGATGGTGAACCAGATGCAACTACTGGCGCTATTCTAACTGTTCCGCTAGCCTAGAGTGTTGTGCTCTTTTATGTATGGCAATACGACGCACCATCAAAAGTCCATGATAGGGAAGTCGAATCCTTGAATCGTTTCTGTTCCGCTCGTTTTCCAGCCTTTCGACTCGACGGAAAGAACGAGTGACCGTTCGGCTACCCTCTTTAGATAACTGCATTCGCTGTAAATAGATTTTCTCGTTCATGGTGGCGACACGGAGACTGGTAGGAACGGTGAGAAGCAATCAAACTAAAACACCCTGTTTCTTTACAGAACACCTTCTACGCCACGTTGCCTGAGGCTAGTATCCTTGCGCTGTCCAACGTAGGCCGGCGGCCGAGGTGCTCTACAAACTCGGAGCGTCTGAAGTAGAAGTCCAACAACCGAATCAGCTAACGAATCTTTTTCTCTATTTAAGCTTCTAAATGGGCAGCGTTACGACTGGAATCGACCATTATTAAGCTTTGTCGCAGTGAGTGAAACTCTGTAGATGCTCAAATGGCATGAACTATTAATACAGTTGAGTCATACCAGTACACTGCGCAGATATACGTAAGTAAGTGAAAAAAATACATCAATGAAGCCAATTTTAACCGGGGCAAGCTTCGGTCCTTCGCACAATGACTCATCATTTATGGGTTTCTCGTATTTAAATTCTACAGCGGTGAAATTCCCGTGGCATCTGCACCGTCCGTTTTGATGAATGTGAGAGACGAGCACAAAATTGGATTTCAGTCAGTCTCTATATATATATATATATGTATATATATACACCTCGTACCTATGACTATATAAAACATTCCATCAGAGCATTTTGTTCAAGTTGGACAAGATCTTTAGCAGCAAAGAATTTTAGATAAATAAAAAATATCAAATATGCCCAAAATAAATACCAATCTAGCCTCTATAAGTAAATTTATGACAAGTGTTATCTGTTGAACGCCTGGTTGAAATACGTCGTGCTCGCATAAAAACATTCAGCTGATTTGGCAGGTGGCCTTCATTGTCAAAAATATCAATAATATTGCTAGACGATTGATTTTTCATTTACATAGATCAACTCAGGTCAGTTGTGCACGAGAGGCTTTGGAAACATTCAGGTTTTGATTGAAATCGTTTAAGGAATGGCTTCTCAGGAAGATTTCAAGAACTAGACGGATAAATAAGTTCGTTCGCTTTACGCAACTTAACCAAACTGGCTGTAACATGGGAATTTTATTTACCAATACTGCACCTTCTTAATCATTTGTTTTTTTTTTTTGTACAGCTTATAAGAAATCCGCTATACTTGATTAGCTCTTTGCATAACCCTTTCTCATAACATTCTAATTTAATATAGCAGCTAATTGAAAAATTGTAGTCTGTTATAAAGAGAAGTAGTTCCACGTTTGCTTGCTAGAACACACTAGTAAGCGTAAACTTACTTCTTCAAATAAGCGGTATTTTTCGATATACGAAAAAAATACGCTTTTCGAAAGAATGCCCTTCAAAGAGAACCCATTAAACATATGAACGATGACAACGGGCTACGATCTATGTTATCTCAAACATTGATTATGAATGAGACGTAAGGAGGAAAGACGAAAATTTGCCGAAGCAGAGATAGTCTATTTCTATCCTCAGTCAAAATGGCTAAGCGCAAGCGTAATATCTCGCGTGCTGCTAATGTCGGCATTTTGTGATCATTTCATATTGGTGCCTATTGGACTGGTAGCAGAAATAGCTAGAAATATTACTACTGCTGCTGCCGCCAGTGCCGTTATAGGGCTCAAACGGCCAAAGTCACGTTTCATGGCCCCTCGAATTGCGCAGCAGTCGAACTCGAGATGACTTGCCTTCGGGAGCCCTTGCGGCCAGATCGGCTGATCAACGTCCTTCAACACACAGCATATAGATAGTGCGATGACCTTCATCTACATTGAATGAGATCCGATGTTTGAATTAGCGCAGTCCTCAAATTTACACTGGTGGAAACCACTGATCAGGAAAACGATTATACAGACGGAGATAGGAGACCGAAACGCTAACATGCACGTCTTTTGGAAATGGCAACTGAAACGAACGTACTAAGCAGATAATAAGCATCGAGGTTGTATCGTCAAAATTTGTGTATCATCCGGGGGTAGTGGTGCCGACAAACCTTGTCTCCCTTTTGTTGCTATCCGCCCATTGAGCGGCTTTATGTCAATTGGTAGACTAACATTCAGATGTACAAGCTCTGAATTTTGGCAGTGAATGCTTCCTTTATTGCATAATCTTAATGGAATGTTTGTAGGGTGTTAGGCGATCGCGAGGGGCTTAAGGGAAGTATTTATGTGCTCATGTGATAATTGGTACACGCATGCACCGTCTAACGGTGCTTTGTGCATAAGGCGTTCAATTCATTTTTTTGTTATTTATGAGCGCGCACAAAACATTTCAGTGTTTTGAGCGATTCTAACGAAGCTAACGCCTCGTAAGACCTACCTATTTCAACTATATGTATATAGACACACACACACACGCATATATATAGAAAAAAAAAGGAAGTCCTCGCTTAATACATGGAAAACATCACATTTTTATCCCTGTAAATGTACGTCTAATTCCAGTGATTCCAACCTCTGGTTCATGTTGGCGTACAGACGCTACTCCTTACCACCGCTGACCTTTTGCGCAAAAATCGGTCTTTGTGGCCGCGTAGCGTTCGATACTGTTGTTGAAATGCAGCATTAATCCGTAATTCCTTGTTGGATTTAAAGAGTTAATGTAGATGGTACAGCTTCAGCCTCGGTTTTATTGTCTGTCGGCCAACTTTTCTCGGAAGTTTTTTCAAATGATTTTCATCAGACTCAGACGGTTAACTTCTTACTTAATCTACTGGGTATTAGTTGGGTAGCAGATACCACTTTTAAACTTAAACCATTTTTGACGAGTTTACTGTACGAAAGGCAAATTGTTCCAATTACGTTTTAGTAGACATCTTTACTAAATCATTTCTTTTCACCTAGAACATCCACGTTTGAGGAGCTCGAGGTGCGTCCAAAACGCTGTACCGTTATAGCACGCTGATAGAGTAAACGGAACCCTTTTAAACTGTGTAGCAAAAATGAATAATAAGTTATAGCAGGTAATAAGAATAAGCATCTTTGAAGCGCGCGATCTTTTTTTCCAGCCAATAGAAAATAACAAACTAAGTTACTATAAAGATGAACCATAAATGGCCAAATAAAGGAAATCATACATCCAGATAAAGCGAAAACGTATTTATAAGTATAGTAAATGTAATTATTTTTGAGCCTACTTAATTTTAATAATACTAATGAATTTAACGTGCAAATTAATTAACATTTCGAGCCTACCTGCTTGACGAAGGTAGAATTTTTTTATCTCTCGAACTCAGGTACGGCTAAACCCATCTAACTGAATAAAGAGAACACTGGCAATTAGCCTCGAAGGACTGTTTGTTGAACTTTCGGTTTGAAGCCTGGTTCACAGAACCCTTCCCCAGAAGGCTTTCAGTTGAGATACAAGCGCTGAGGGCCTGATGTCAAATAATCGAATAATGTTAATCTTGAAAGGTTTGATATTTTTAGCTATTGAAGGCTATTGAACAGCTGAGAAACCTCCGCCATAAGATGTGGGTCTTAAGAACTGCTTGCAGAACAAAGAACCAGTGTTGTATTAATGTACATAGGAAACCGTCTCATATAAAAACAAAAAAAAATCATTTTTAGAAGTATATACTGCATCTAATAACGCCTACGGTTTGGTTGTTCCTATTGCTTCGCAGGCATTGTTGCCCATCGATGCTGGGCGGTTGCAGCCCTTACAAAAAATAACTGCACCATAGATATTTAGATTCGGCTTGCCCACGCTCCTTTCCTGTAGTAGTTTGCTATAGTGCCGAAAATTGATTTTTCGCTTGTTCTTTGAAACAGCTAGATATAACTTTGTGCTCGTCTCGGCATGGGCTGTATATCAAAAAAAAAAAAAAAAAAAAAAAAAAAATACATAGGCTTAGTGTAAACCTGACATGTTTCCAGCACCATGCATTTAGGTCACCGGAGTTCGAATCTCTCATCCAGCTCTCAAATCGTATAGTCGCCATGTGCCGCCACTAACAACTGCACGCTCACTCTAATTCATTTTGTCTATTTAATCATCATTAAAAAAACAGTGGATAGTTGCACGTTGTTCGCGCGCCATACAGAATCAAATAAGGAAAAGTAATGTTATAGTTAGCGGTCCAACTGAAGTTAATACCTAACAAGCAGCGGCCTAATTAAAAATAAGATTTTTGCGTTGGAATCTCTAATTTTGTTGGTTCAAGTCTTCTTCAAAATTGGACAACAGTAGTCAATTTCGAAGATACTAAGTAAGGATAATCATTACAGTTACATTGCTATGCTATCTTTGTACCGGTTCTTCATTGATGACCTCACCATCATTCGTGCATATCGACATCAGCCATAGTGCCAAGCGCTCGTAGAGAACGCCACCAACCAGCCTACAACTAGAGAAATACATATCCTACCTGTCACTGACAGCGGTAGCGTTTTTCTAAGTGTTGTTATCGGCACGAAAACATTAAGTCGAACGCTACTTGTATGTGACAACGAAAATCTTAACGAGACAACAACTCCACTGACATGACGCTTCTAAAAGAGTCTACAAAATTGTTACTATTTGAAGCGGTTCGAAAAGCCAAGGACGCCGCCGGAGGTAAGGCCACACTTCTATTTTTCGTCTTCTTCCAGACCGATATCGGAAACTAACTAATGCTTACACACGGATTAAATAAGAAAACCTGAATGATGCTCTCGCCTGGAGCGAAACAGAGGGAAGGAGGCAGAGAGAGAGAGAGAGGAAGGGAGGGAGAGAGAGAGAGAGGAGGGGAGAGTTGCACTAAGAGAGCGTCTAATTGGCGGGAAGTTTGTTGAGGTGACAATGCGAACAAGACATCATCTTGGAGCCGCATGAACAGCTCAACTGACCTGCTATAAATATATAGCTAATCGTCGGTACATATTGGAAACTGGATTCCTCGTTAGTGCGCTAACTGGATGCGTCAGAGGCCGCAAAATGTTTCTCGTTCCCCTGCCTTTGCTTTGGTGGAGTGAATAATCTCTGGTAGAGTAGGATAGAATGTTCATGGCGAAATTTAATGTCGAATCTTAACTGATTAAGGTAAATTAGGTAGAAATATAGTTGAATTACATCCCCTCTAAAACACTCTGATCTTAATAAACGAAATATGTTTGCGCTGTGACATAAGCTATGGCGTGGCGCTCCCTGGGTTGCTTAAAACGTCAATTGTCGGCAAACGCGTGACCGCCAGAGAATAACTGAGAAACGCTGGTCTAAACATTCGTCGCCTACTTGTTCGCCCTACATTTTTCAAGTTACACCAATTTTTAACGTTAGAAAATAGATAAAACATGTTTCGAAATAAAAATACTACAACAAATATACGGCCGTTTATATTAATTGTCCAATCGTAGTAAAGGTCTAGCGTTTGAGAAGTTTAGTTTACGAACTGCCTTTAGATGTTATTAAGAACCTGTTATTCAAACAATAAATTGAGTGGCTGTATTTGAAAATATAGTTCTTTCATAGCAAGTTCTAGAATCTTTCACATTGATTTGTGGCTCCGTAACGGAATGAGTAACGTGTCTGACTATAACTGATAGTCCCTACCACCTGTTGTGAGCGCATCGGCTTGTGAGTAAAGCACCGCGCAAAAAAAATTCAATTATTCAATGAGTGTGTGTAATAGCTAACGTTGCGATCTTAATAAATAAATGCAGAATTTTAAATGTGCACTTTTGTTAAGCCTATTTAATAACATTTCGATACTAATTAAGTAGGAACGAAATAAGCTCAGTGTTTCGATATTCTTCTGATTTCAGTACGGAGCCGTTTCAGTAATATCTACCCCGACGTCAAGCAAAATCGATCAGAGTAAGCCAAGTTCTTCGCTATAGTCGCAGGGATGTTGGCACTACCCGCAGCAGCCCGTACGTGTACAGGGGAGGCTTGTGCCAGCATGATACAAGTGAATGACAGATATTTCATTATCTAATTAATGTAAATATATATGATCATATATAATCGATCTATTGACATTATATTCTTGTGTACTTATATATAATATATGCATTTCACACATTTTATTTCTGCCTAACGTCGATTCCGGCCTGCCAGGAAAATTGCACTCGGTTACAGTTCGAGCTTAAACGTCGAGTTAGATTAACGTCCAGCCAGCAAGCTATCTTTATTTCAATGTTTCATATTGATTTGGCGTTTTACAGTTTGCTCAAGGCAACGGGAGCTCAGATGGCAAAGTACATGCAGGAGAACTTCGCGTACGATTTCCAAATGTATCCTGCGCAGCGTTACGTCAAAGATCAGTGCATTTTGTTTATGCAACACATTATGTGGAACTGCTCTCGCAATACGATGACCGTTCAGGAACTACGCGAGGGCTTAGAAAACCTTCACAGCCTTTTGTATATTCTGAGTACGAAAGACATCGCGGCATTCCGGGTAAAGTGGGGTAATGGCCGGGTAGCCGGATACTGTTTACCATTGAGCTAAAGCTTTTTTCTTGTCGAGGACTTGCGTGTACGCAGGCATATATAATCGGTAGATATGCTACCACTATTAGCAAATTTTCCGTAGTTAACCTAATAGTAATTCGCTCCTCCTTTGTTTCATCTTCGAAAAAAGGACTAGAGTCACTACAACGAACTCGGCTGTCGCGTAGAGGTTTTCATATCTCTCTTTAACTTTTGGCAGACACTGGTGGCTGACCTCCTCCTAATCATCCCGATGATGAAAGACCTTATTAACGAAGCGGAAAGATTCGCCGAATGCAAACCAACCGACTGGGACGAAGTTGCGAGATTCATTAAGCAAGAATCTGAAATGGTAACATTGGATGCCGAGTATATCACAGCAAAGGTCGCCTATTTTAGTTTGGATCGTCTACTCGGTGCTGGGGGTTTTGGGGCAGTCTACAAAGCGTCCATGGGAGAAAGTGCTTGCGTCGTCAAATTTGTACCTACCACGGCAATTCCGTCGTTGTCAGCTGCAGTCGCAGACAAGACCGTCGCATGCATGATCAATCACCCCTGTTTAGTCAAGTACTACGCGTGTTTCCTTGTCAAAGGGGCGTACGTTACCGCCATGGAATATATTCGTGGTGTTGATATTATCCGTCTTCTAAAACTAAGTACTCGTCTCTCTGAAAATTTTGTCAAAGTCATTATTTCTCAGCTTGGACTCGCTCTTATCCATATGCACCGCAAAGGCTTTATTCATCGAGACGTGAAGCCGGCAAATATGATGATCACGTTCGGATGCCGGGTGAAGTTGATCGATTTTGATACAGCCCGAGTTTGCGTCGGCAAATACAATTCGCAGAAGATGTGGAGCTGGCTTCAGAAAACTGCCAAAGAATTTGAAGGAACCGAGATGGCTGGCACCCTTCCTTACATGGCTCCGGAGATGTTCACGAATGCTGGTTTCGGGCGAGCGCTTGACTGGTTGGTAAACAGCTTTATATAGGCGTATTTCGTTCGAATATGAGCCGAATACGATCTATATGATCGCGTGCATACTTTTAAATCGCTTGGTCAATCACGCTATAATTGTTTTTAAGAAAAAAATATCATGAGAAACAGTGAGATTAATCATGTCTAATAACTTGGACGTATCTTAAATAGTTTTTCATGTTTTCTACGGGCTTGAAGGTGGTCGATGGGTGTGACAACTTACGAACTTGTCACAGGGAAACTTCCTTTCGCTCTTCGCAGAAACGTTGAGCACATGAAGGCAGTTATAATTTCTGGAAAGTACGAGTGGCCCAAATATCAGCGTTATTCCAGAGAAATTAGGGATCTCGTTGCGCACTGCCTTAACGCCAAGGCTAAAGGTACACGGACACCACTTAACTAAACTTAAGAGGCTCATCAAAACCCACTCAAAAGAGTTTAGCTAGAGGTTGTGGAAAGAGAGAAAAAATGGCGTTGGCTTTATATTTTTTAGACCATTGAATGCACACGATTTACTGCATTTTACCACGTTGTTTGTCGTTATACCAATACACAAATTAACCACTTTACAGATCGATTATGTTCGAGATCTTACCATGAATTCCTTCGGCACCCATTCTTTCTGGGTCAGGATTGGTATTGGGTCCAGACAGCTAATACATTAATGCAGTTTGATCCCGTCACGTTTGTGACAGCCCGACAGTCCCGTACAGATCTTATAACCGGCAGTGAATCGCCACAGGTGAGTGTATCCGGCCAATAAAATGCGGGTCAGAAGCCCACTCCGCTACAAAAAAAAACAGCTCGTCGAACTATACCTAAACAGTAACGTACCAAACACAGCTTATGTTGGAAGAGCTTCATAGGCAACAGTGTTAACCGCAGTATCGTATATTGGGTTGGCAGTTTTTAGAAGGTAGCAAGGCCCATACTCTTAACAGATTACGGCTAGAAACGAACAGAAATTGAGACAAATGTTGATAAAACAAGTCTCGATCAATTGTAAATGAACAAACCTAGGCTATAATTGAACTTACCGTTAGCCTGACGATCTTCTATCTTTAATTTGCAGGCATCACCTACTGCTGATTGGAAACGAATGCGTTTATTCGGGTCGAACCAGTTTGAGGATACTACAGAAGAGCAGCAATTGTTTACTTATTCATCACCTGGCTTCATTCGTGCGTACAAACTCATTCTCAATGGCGAGGTACCAGATGAAAATTGTTTCAATGATCCACCAGAGCTTGTATTCGAGGAGGACCAAACAGAAACGTACTCGTTTAAAGACTTCTGATTATGAGGCTGCCCATTGTTGCAGACCTATAGTGCTTATATCTGTCTAGTCATAAAAAACATCTGTTACGGTATTTAGGTACTTCGACCGCTAATTACCTGTCGTCACAGATTCTATACACAAATATATATATATATACATATATATATATATATATTTATAAAATAAAATATCAATAAAGTAATATACTGCTTTTTATTCAGGTTTTGGTTGTCGAAAGGAAGTCCTGCCATAGTGACGTATTTGGTCTCGACAAATGTCTCTCGGCTGATTTCAATAGGTAATATGAAATGGCACCAAGTACTGTGGGTCCCGATGTGGGTTTGCACCCTATGTGGGTTACAATCATCAAAAATAGCAGAACTATTTGCTGCAAGGGACGCATTTTAATTAAGCGAAGCAGGATCTCTGCTAGGAATATAATAACACAATTCAGCTTAATCATGAATATTCAAAATAAAAAGGAGAAATACACTGGTTACAAGAACAAAGTGAGCTTTTAAGGATATGCGCAAGGGAAGGATCCTCGGAAAGTTGCGTCAATCCATACATGATAAAACTAGATGCAGGCTTGGAAGCGCTTACCTGTCAATCAGATACATTGGGAGCCTAACTTATCATTTTCATTTTTTAGTTTTTGCAGCATAAATTGCAGCAATTATTTGGTGAAATTTGCTACCGAACCAAATATTTTGTAGCAGTATTTAATGATCGCATAGCGAGCTTCATCATAAAACTATTACACGTTGGACTATCGTCTATAACATCTGTAAAAACGGTGTATTAGTCAACGCGTCTTTCCTGAGATATTTAGAAAATTATTATAAATATTATATATTTATAATAGGCGAGGAGAAGGACCTTCGTTTAAAGCGCTTCTCGTCGCCATTTCCATCATATTATCCTATATTATTATATTTTACCATATTATCCTAATATATATAATCGTAAAATATTGTTTGTACTTTACGTACAAGTTGATTTCTACACAGAATCAAAGCTACCCATAGCAACCGATGTAGATTAAACGAATCAAAATGCGATGGTAACTACTGTTAGAGACCTATAGGAAAATTGTGGCATTTCCAAATCTTAGGAAGGCTTTCGGCGGCGTTAGGTAAGAGCAACAAACACTACCTTGTTTCGGTTTAGATAAATGTATGGACTCATATTTAATTAATCGAAAACAGTTTCATTGAGCCTCTTACCAAAACCGAACAGGACTAGCTCTAAATAAGAAAAAACAAGATCACAAAGCGTTACATGATACAATTACGGAACCCATTTTCGGCATGTACATTGCCATTTTATACTAGTAGTATTACAATATTGTGATTCGTGGATGACACGCATATTTCAGTTACGAGCACAAGATTGCAGAACAATAAACAAATGAAGAATACATAAGGTTCGTCCTAGGCAAAACAAGGATAAGGAATTAGGAATCAAATGCCAACGGAGCGCTGTTACGTGTTTAGATAGCTATCAGACGAGAAAAGAAAAGCGGCTGTTTTCTAGCTTTGAGGCGGACAATTCCGTTTAGTCTTTTTTGAATTTTTCCCATAACTTTTTTTCTCTATTTCATTTACAGGATTGTTTTTAATTTTTCATTGACCTTTTCTTTAGTTTCTGATCTAGGCCCTGTTCGATTCGATTGTACCTCTCTTTTTTCTAAGTTGCACAAACACTCAGAGATAGAGATCTCGAAAGTGTAATTAAGGTCAGTTTTAAATTTCTGCTTCTGGAAAAGGCTAAGTGCGACCTAGACTCGCAAGGAAATCTGTGGGCCACAATAACCCAACCTTATAACGGATCAACAGAAATGATTAATCTATAACAACACTAATCATAATAGATCATGGCCAAAGCGTGGTGTTAGCTTTTGAACGAGAGCTAAAGCCGGACCCTATCCAAGGAAGGTTATGTTGTGTATTTGGTGTGATTGCAGGGGAGTGCTCTTCGAGGAGTCCATTTTGAAAAGTTAGCCAGTTAACCCTGTCAGGTACTATAAGCAGCTAATTATTTAAGACAGTAAATTCAAGAACAGCGTTTCGCTGTGTTGAATAAAGGAGATAAGTTTCGTTATGGCATCCCCCGACTTCATACATATTGTGACTCGCGAAAAATTGTCGGAGTTTAACTCGGGTGTTTTACCTCTTACGGAAAGGCGATAATCTGAAGATTATCGCCTTTCCGATACTTGATGAACTCCGTTGATGGGAAGTGTTCTTCATGTCTAGAAAATATAAATAACCATATTGATTAATTTATCAGAAATTATGATATTCACTTCTGGAAAAAATGAGTTGGAAGGTTCCGATTGAAGTTGTTCGAGCAGAAAATTTCCTTCATTTTTTTGAAGTCGACAGACCTAGGGAGCCTCAGACAGCAAGAATCGTTGGGAGCAGCAAAAAGAAAAATCTATGACAGCACTCTCATTAGAGATATAGATATTTGCTTACAGCAGGCGAGGCTCTTGATCGTTTGCTACGCTTATAGCGAGCGCCCTTTTTATCATACATCAATTAAAGAAAAGTCGTCAAAATACAAAGAGGCAAAGGGCCTTATCCATGAAATTACATACTTTAGAAGTAAAGTATTTATTGATGCAATTTCGTTCATCGCTCAATGTGTCTAGTTGACAATAAGTTTTCCAGTAGTCCTATAAGGGCGTAGCTACCATGTAATGCCAGGGAAAAACAGGTAGGTCGAAATTAACCCAATTGAATTGGGTAGAATTAACATCAAACAGCTGCGCTCACAAATTTTAACACAAATTTTAAGTTACTCGAGCTCTGCATAAAAGAGCAAAAATTTCAGCGCAGGCGGAAGAAAGGGCTGTTCTGCTTACGGACATTCGATAAAAAATTAGTTTTTGTCGTTAAATCGCCTTCGGTGATATTTATGATTTTTTTTTTTTATCTGGAGCTCGTGGTGAGGATGTAGTGATAAGAGCATTTCTAGATGCATGTAAGGCTTTCAATTTAATGTGGCATCGTACTGCCGTAAAGGCAAGGCGGAACTAACCTAAGCCCTTTTATCTTCAATGTGAAGAGGGACTTTTTCAACACTAACAGGGTTTCTCTCGAGGTGCATTTGGCATCATTTCAGATATCCTGGCACTCAACTCAAGATGAATGACTTCTAGAAAACTGCATCCATAGTTGATTTCTCGCTGCACCAGTGGTATTCAAATTTGACCTCATTTTATTTATTCAGCTTTGCCAACAATAGTCAAAAACTTCGTAAATACAGGTCAGCAACATCATATTTGATGTCAGATGGGGTGGGGAGGAAGAACCATTTGAAACAATTTACGTGATTTCGTTAATACTAGTCTTGTTGCGCTTAGAAAACAAATCTGAAACAGTTTCCAGATATCCGAGCGGTTGTACTTGGGGGTAATGAGCGGCGTAACATCTATCGCGAATATTCACGCATCTGAAACATTTATACGTATCGTCAGGATTAGTCAAACCTGATGTCCTGCAGAAGTTATAATGAAGCACCCGAGGCAAGGTAATACTCATCAGCCTCCTAGGATTTTTGCTTCTAGTTTCTAGGGCTCATCTTGAGGGCTTCCGTTGCTGCGAGCTCAAGGCGAAAACGTAGATCCTTGGAGAGCAGTAATATTTAAATGCGCGCATGAATAACACAGGAAATCGAGACATTTTTTTTTTATTTGCATCAGACATAAGGTTAGTTGCAGCGTACCCTCAAAGGTCACTGGTCTTGCATCGACGCTCAGTGTAGCTGGTAAGAAAGAGATTATTAAAACGTGAGTTATTAGATACCAATTATCAAGGGATATGTACCTATCGTATGCTTCACTTACTTGAATTACGCTTACTACTTGTTTGCCAATATGTTAATGCTTGGCCTTTTTGAGCCTTGTGCGTCGGTGTCTGAAACGGGGGCATCTGCAAGGTGCTCAAGCAAATAATACAAACAATGTTCTACTATCCAAACTTTCGCCGATCTCCGTACAGCACGTTCGTGGAATTGCACAACCTCCTTATAGAAAACCAAAGGTAGGTAGTATTGACGTCAGGAAGAATACCAGCTCCGTCGCGATCGAGTCAGACGACTATTACGTATTCGTCTATTATAGTAAAAGATGCTCACTGGGCACGCGTCGAACTACGTATACGTAAGATTTTTTCTCAACTCGAGCTATATATATATA